>NC_034409.1:110074307-110397941 GCF_002078875.1 Numida meleagris
CCCCCGCCCCCCCCTTCCCCTCCCCCCATCCCGGTTAACGGAGCGCCCCTCCCCCACCCGGCCCGTTCCCGGGGCCCGTCCCTCACCTGCTGGTCTAGACTGAGGGCATTTTCCACCGCCACATGACTCATAACGAGAGATCGTCTCGGGGTGCCCCGCTCCGCCTCAAGAAATTCAGATTCGCCGGGCCGGGAACTCGCCGCCGCTGCCGCTCGTTCACCACGAATCGCTTTCCTGACTGAACACCCCCCGCCTCGGCCCCGGCCTTTATATAGTCCCCGCCCGCCCGGCGGCGCGCGCTGACCTCAGCGCGCACGCTACGCCCCGCCTCTCCCTTTCCCTGATCCTGCGCGGCGCTGTTGCGAGAGAAACCGACCGCGCTGCGCCGGCGGTGAAGGGAGGGGAGAGCTATCGCGAGATCTGCGTCCGCCCCCCCCGAGCTTAGGCCTGAATGAAGGGAGCTCCGGGGTTGTCGCGAGATTTCGCGAGCCGGGCCGGTAGAGTCTCTCGGACTCCGCCGGCGACACCGCGAGGTTTCCTGCTGGCAGCCCGCTCTTCCCCCACGCCTTGCTCTCCCTGGAGGGGCGGGCGCTTAGTTCTCGCGAGATTACGGCGCCCCCCCTACCTCTAGCCCCCTCCTTTTGTTCGGCACGCTCGCGAGAGCGCCCCGCTGCGCGCGCTCCGAGATGTCTCTAGAAGGAGTCGGATTGTAGGTCACGTGGCTGTCCCTGCTGGCGCCCGCCGCCATCTTGTGCGCTTGCCCCTGTTCAGTGGCGCAGGTCCTAATGGAGGCGCCGCAGGGCCGCCGTGCCGGGACTAAGCGCGGCGTGGGAAGGAGGAGGGCCCCAGTAACGGCACGCTGTGGTGTTTTCCCGGCTTGAGTGTCACCTAGACCGGGAACCGGGACAACAGTCGGCGGGGGAAGGGCTGCTTCACTCCATACACTGGCATCACATCTCTCCAACACTAAACCCCTTTACTGTGCCACACATCTGCTTGTGGCCGCACCTGCCGGTCTGTGCAGCGTTTCATCACACTGACAGCCTAGTAACACATAACTGAGCTACACGCCCCAACATTCTGAGGTTAGGGGTCAGCATTAGTTACTGCTGATAACACCTTTCTTCCCCATAAGCCTTGTTGAGCTATCAGATTCAGTGATGTGCCAGGGTCATCAACGTGCAATGACTTTTATCAAGTTACCCCATTATAACGACAAAAGGCTCCACCTTGCTCTCATCAAGGCAGAAGCCTACTGTGAGCCTGTAAATGCCAGTAAAATAATAACCATTGAAACTCCCTTTCACTGCTTAAGAAGGAAAAACTCCTCCAATACTCTGCCCATCACATTACAGACTGATGACACAGAAAACACTCAAGCTGTTCGCTTGAATTTGGGTCAGTAAAGTACTCACAATCATGCTTACATTATCAGGATACCTCAGGCTATAAGGTCATGGGGAAAAGGAAATAAGCTTTGTTTGTCCTTGATGCATACGTAGCAATTACCCTTCTATTTCTCTCCTATTTGGCCATTTGCCTCTTTCAACAAAAAAGTAGAAGGAAGATATCTGTTCTAAAAATCTCAGGTAGATTCACTGTGGAATTTTAAAGCAAAATGAAACCGTTCCACAGCATACACACATGAAAACCAAAAAATAAAAAAGTCACCTATCTTGACTTTGTTTTTCCTGCTTACAGAGTTCATCCACTTAGCTGTCTTTAAAGTTGGGGCTATAAAGTCTAAGTCGTTTGTTCCAGAAGCTAAACCCTACAAGCCTTAAACATCCGTGAACAAACCTTTAAATGAACACGTATACTCCTCATAAAAATCACAGCCAGTACTGTACAAGACAAACTCTGTCTTTAAACAAAACAATTACCATTTTTCTGCTTGAGTCTTCCCTAATGTTTCCGTGGCCAGATACAGCTCCAGACTTAAAGGTTTAAGCCTGTGTTTGTCTCCAGATGCACCTATTTATATAATTTAAATGCTTTCAGGTGTGGTCAACAAGGCTGCCTGAGATCAGTTGAAAAAAAAACCAACAAAAAAACACTACATTATAAAGAAAGCCGCTATTGGCCTTAGGCCCGAATTTGTTTTGTTTTCTTTTTCCAAAGCAGATTTCAAGTAAGCCTTGTATTTTTTTTTCTTTCTTGTAACTTTACAGGCAGTTCTAAATTCTTAACAATTTAGTAATGCTCATATCCCTACAATGTTTGCAAAGCTTTTGTAAACAACAGCATTGTTTGATATAATTCATATGCCCTAGAAAATGGCATTAATTAATTCTTGTTTACTGTACAAGTTTTAGCAGTCAGGAAGGCAAGTGGACCCATATGCCTCCATCATTCACAAAACATGAGGGAGTGATAGGATAGCAGGGGGACCTGTGTGTGTGCATGTCATACTGTGTTGTGCTGGGGGTGTGTTTTGGTGTAGTCTACCCAAGACAGAGGAAATTATAACCTTGGAGTCTTGTGCTGCAGGCACACAAGTGCTCCCATTGCTTGGGGAAGTTAGTTTTTCCTTTGTCTGTAAGTTTTACAATCCTCATTAGACAGGACTAGGTATTCTCTGTTTCACTTTTTATTCTCCTGCAGCTGACTCAGACAATTTGCTAGAGGAAGCTAACAAGTACCTGAGTTAAGCACTTAGCCAACACTGGAGTCCTTACAAATTCTGTTCACTGTCTGTTATGAGTTTTTGCTGGTGGATTCACACAAAGCTGCTCCAGACACCACTGGTTGCTTGGGCACTCAGTTTTTAAGTCCCAGCAGGATTCCTAGATTTGCCATATTCTCACCTACAGAGCCTTATCTGTTATTCATTCTCAAGGCAACGCTGTTGTCCTCAGAACAGCTAGAGATACCAGTTTCTGAGCTCTAAGGGGATAGTTGCCATGCATTAGGAAAGTGGTATCCATGATCACCACCGATCGGTTTGGATTGTAAATTGAGCAACGCATATGAAGTTGTAGCTGTGTTTTAGAATGTTCTTCCCCAAAGCTGAGCGACACTGACTTTGCATACATGAGTTTCCTTGTCTGTTTTGAAACGTATCAACAGGTCACTTGTAGATATTCTCTGCACTCCATCCTACTTCAGCTTCTCCTACTTCTGTGTCAGCCAGAAGTATCTGCTACACATAGTGTATCATCGTGTATGTTTCATTTTAGTTGGGATGATGGGATGCATGAAGTATCTCACCCATCCTTTTCCTAGTCAAAGACATGATGGGACAGGGTGCTCCAGATAGGTGCTATTGATTTCTGTTGATTTCTCTACCAGAGCTATTGGCTCTGCCATGAACTTCCATCTCTTTCATTGCTAGAGAGTAAAAACATGTTTATCTGTTTCACTGGGCAGTCCATTGCCATGCTATGGATGTTACGTTCATCTTGCCGACTCCTCTGATCTCTGCAGTGTACTCTTTCTATCCCACGTGTTTTAAGAGTGTGACCACCACCCCCTCCATATCCACAGTAGAACATGCTCCTTTCCTTTTTCTTATATTTCTTCTTCCCAGTCTTCAGGACTAGTGTTTTGCCAGAGAAATCCTCAACCTGAAGTGCACAGACACAGCAGTGCTCTTGAAGACAAGGGAGAGGGACTGGTAATGAGAATCCTTCAATAGAGAATGGGTAGAATACTTTTTGTGACTTTACCTGATCTAATATAAATTCTGCTGAGGTGCATTTTTTGCTTCAAAAGATTTTGAACAACTTTGGCCAGCTAGAGTGACATTTGAAAACTGATGGAGCAATTAAAAAAACAAAACAAAACAAAAAAACAGAAATTTAATGTTGTTATGGTGTAACCTGGCAGGTAGCTCAGCAGCATCCGGCCTCACTCTCCCCTAGTGGAATGGGGGAGAAAATCGGAAAAAAAAAAAAAAAAAGATTGTGGTTTGGGATAAAGACAATTTAATAGGACAGAAAATGAAGGGAAAATAATAAAAATATACAAAATGAGTGACAGTGTCACCACCCACTAACTGATGGCCAGCCAGTCCCTGAACAGTGTCAGCCCCCCTGCCAGCTCCCCCAGTTTTATTGTTCAGCACGACACCATCTGCTATGGGACATCCCTTTGGGCAGTCTGTGTCAGCTGTCCTGCCTGCGTTCTCCTGGCTCCTTCCACACCCCAGCTCTTCACTGGCAGGGCAGCGTCAGAAGCTGAAACATCCCTGGCTCTGTGTAAGCACCGCTCAACAACAACTAATACATCACTGTGCTATCAACATTGTTCTTGTCCTAAGTTCAAAACACAGCACCATACCAGCTGGGAGGGAGAAAATTAACTCTATTCCAGCCAAAACCAGGACCATTTTCCAGCCACTAATTAATAAAGCGACTAAGAAACAATCTTTACTCAGTGATGTATCTCTCTCAGCAATATGAGATATCTGTCTTTAATAGCATAATTTTTTAATGCTGCTGATCAGTTCTCAAATTTCTAGGGACAGTTTTAGGCAACAAAAGTTAGTCTCAATGATTTGGAGTGATACCGTGAAAAGAAGAAGCACCTGCAACTGCTGACATGCTATTAATGAAGCCTTCACTACAAACTCTCAATTTACCTACAGCATCAGCCACAAAACTCTTGGACCAATGGAAAAGTTTTAAATAATGTATGTAAAAGCAATTCTCAGGCAGAATAAAATTTAAAAGCATTTTTTTAAGGTGGTACCACTCCTCTAACTTCAAAACAAGCCCAGATCTACTGGATTAGGGGGCCCTCCCTGGTTCCTCACATTTTGGAGGCTTGTTCTTCAGATATTTCACACAGAGCAGTACTGGTGAAGGCAGTTCCCAGCACTTGCCATTTGTTCCTGCCCTCAAGGTGTATCCATGACTGTCCCAGTGTAGCTGCCAGTGATGCCAGCCAGTGCAGTGAATGAAGAAGCTGATCTGAGCTTAAAATAACTTTGTTTGTAGGGGCAGGAAAAAAAAACAACAAACCCAAGTCAACTCTGCTGCCCAGAGAAATGCCTGTGGGATATTGTTTCATAGTTGGTGACTTTCCTCAGTTTGGAGTGTATTTCCTGCTGTACATGCCTTAACCCAATGTACAGGGCAAAGCTGGTACACTTAATCCAAGCATTTCTTTCACTGACATTATCAGTTTAGGTAGTCCCTACCTCACTCTGCACCCCTAGCCCAGTTTAGCCTCTCAAATAAAGCAGCTGTTCAGAGTGGCTACACAAATGCCCGTGCCAGTCCAACGTGAGCAGGGGCAACTAGCCCCAAGCAAGTAAGGCAGGGACTTGGAGCTGCTGCAGCTGGCACTGCTGCTAAAGGAGCCTCTGCAGAGCCACAGCCCTGTTCCCTGGGTAGGCAAGGCCAGACAGGAGAGCGAAGGATGCTCACCCACATTTTCTCAGGGTAGGTATGCCCTGAAGTGTGCATTATACAAACCTAGAGGACTAATCAGGAAATTTCAAGAAAATCTGTGTAGTCTTCTGTTGCCTGTAGAACCGCATCAGGTGTTTTAGCACTATTGGTCTTTCCTCTCTGTTTTGATACAAAATCTTACTTCAACAAATAAAGGAAATTGCTGATAATAAAAATATGATTACTAAACTGGACAGCATTTTGACAGCATATTTACAAAATCTTCCACATCATGCTGCAGCACTTTGTTCTGTCGCTACCTATGCTGATTACACCTCTACCCTTATTCTTAGGATGAATGTTATATGTTTAACTTACATGAAGAATTAAAAGGCAATCTGATTAAGAGCTCCTCTGTTCTTTGGTTAGCGTATTGCCATCCAAGCCTTGCAGTCTCTCTTCCTCTCCCTCCTCTCCCTCCTTTCCCAGACAGGTAGAGGCTGATAGAATGTTGAGGCCAATAGAATGTACATAATGACTTGGGGAAGCCTTGATGAAGAGCAGATTCAGAGTGATCCCTGCAAAGATGCCTGAAGCATGTTTGAAAACTTGAAAGGTGTTCAGATCTTGCCCTGAAAAGCCACAAAAGACTGTTTACAGAAAGCAGAGACTGTTTACAGAAAGAATACACAGAATCAGTTAAGTTTTACAAGCTATGACCATAGAAATAGGGATATAAGGAGAGGATTTCACCAGTTCAAGCATATGCTAGTCCTTGTCTGAAGCAGCTTGTGATGCTTTTTTGTTTTTCTTTGGTGGAGTCCTCTTTTTCTTTTCTGCAATAGTTTAGAGACACAATCAAGTAAGTAGTCACTGGCTTCTGTGGGAACTGAAGAAGTACAAGCGTAGTTTCGTCCTTGTTTCCTCTGTTACGCTCCAATCAGACACAGAGAGGAATGATGCCATGAATTTCATGCAGCTTTTATCTCCATCCCCATGCTGAGTGCTTCCCTAGGGCATTGCTCTAAGAGCTGCTTGCAGCTCAGGCCCACAGCAGATAACTTCTTGAGCTGGGGTCAGGGCCCGGGAACTGGTGACCTGAGTGGTGTACAAGGCTGCCACTGGAAGGGCAGGAAAGGGGAATGAAAGTATGGGCAAACAGTGGAAAGAACAAAACTACTAGTTAGTTTTAACTCTGTAGGCTCCTGACATGTTTGCTGGCTGGCCTGAAAAAGCTGTGCTCAGCCCAGCTGCACAAAGATTGCTGCTGCTGCTGGCTAGTACCCAGACCAGAGCCTGGTGAAACATCCAGTCCCTCACTTCCAGCCTCAGGCCCATGCCTCAGCTAAACGTCCCCACTACACCAGTGAGTCTCTCACTCTGCCGTGCACCTCTTGTGGCTGTGGAGGATTTGCCCTGGCCATGCTGTGGGTATGGGATGGATCAGATCTTTCCCGGCATTTTAAGGAGGTGTCTTGCCAGTGCTCTCCCCTCTGGTGCAGACAGGTGTGAACACCTGACAAGCTTTGACTTTTGAAGGTGGTGATTGTGCAACATAGTGAAGCTGCCAGAAGTGTTCGGGTTTAGCAGCCATGGCCTCAGCTATCTGAGGAATGCCCAGTGTTGCTAGCACTCCTTATTAAAGGAGAGCTATATTTTGAAATAGTTAATACTGAGAGGCAACACTACCTATATGCTGCAGGTTTATCATTGTCAGAACCCTGTCAGTTTCAAAACAAAAGGAATGAAGATGGAAGTTCTCAGAAAAGTTCAGGCTCAGGTTCTATTTTTCATATGCCTGGAATCCTTGCTAGTTTGGATTTTAAAAACCTTAATCACTTTTAGCTTTCTGCATTCAGATCTCAACATCAGCCCCAATGGACACCTCATTACATTACCTCCCGTTCTCATTCTCCAAGTCTACACACTGTTTTGCCTTCTCAGATGCTGTTTTCCATGCTCCAATTAGATTAAGGGCTTGCCTGCACAGGAAAACTGCACGACTATTCATTTGCATTTTGTCTTAAAGGAATTATGTTAAGCCTGGGCAAAAGGCCATGTGGATAACCTGGTATTCCTTTGCAGGAATATAAATGGCTTATTTCAAGTCAGATCGGGTCGATCAGGAAGAACTTGCAAAGCAATGCATTTCCCTACACCAGAACAAAGAGAGTCCAGCAACTTCTTCTGTGGATTGTGTCCTCCAAATGGGAAGAAATGGCAGGATACGGTCTTCATCTCAGCAGGAGACACAATCTATGGGACAGAGGTTAAATACTGAAAAAGACAGCCTTTTGCAAAATCGATAAATAAGATTATAGTCTTGCCCAATATGAAAAAAGTCGTACATATGCACTTACTACCCCTCTTTGATTGCTCCATGAATGCCTGGACTGTACCGGCTTATGAGCAGGTTGCAGTTTTACAAGTCTGTCTATCTTTCTGCTGTAGGCAGGGTCAAAGTAACAGAAGATGAAGGAAGACCGAAGACAGGCTTTTAGCAGCAGGGGAGAACAACAACAGCAACAACAACAACAAGAGGCACATCAGTAAATCTTGGATGCTGCTTTCTCATTTTGAACTGGTTTGAACTGGTAAGCTAGCAATTATCTAAATCCAAATAGGCATCTACTCAAGACGGCTCCTATATTAAGCAGCATTAATATTATACTTTGAAGAAAGCACTCATGCTTCTTCATATGGTTTCTGTAAACTTCTTTCTCTTCCAATTACCATTTCTACATGCCTCGAGGGCCCATGAGCCAAACACAATGCCGGTCTTCAAGAGAAAGGGCGAAGGCTCCCTTCCTAGTTCCCTCACCGTTCCTGTCCCACATGACGCCTGTCCCTTGGCCAGCGAGGGGTTTCCAGCAACCGCGAGGGAGCGAAAGCGGTACAGAGATTTACAGCCGTGACTGGAAAGGTTCATATTGGTGTGAAAGGAGGAGTGGGGAGGCCTGGAGGTGGAGGCACCAGGAGGAGCGCCCAGCAGGAAGGCCTCTGAATGCCTGTGTTAATGACACCTGATTAGCAGGTCATCGAGACCCCGGGGCATCTACCCGCTGTTTCACAAAGACAGATTTGGAAACAAAGAAGAGTGATTAGTCCTGATGGCTCCCGGAGCAGTGGCTGCATGGGAATACTGTCAGCCCACAAAAGACACAAAAGGATGTCCAAACCCTGCTCACGGCAACCAACCTAAGAATTCACTCAGGAGACATGGGGACTTTGATAGATGGCTTCCTTTCTCCTCCTTCACAACAGATCTGGACACGATCGTAATGGTGGTGGGATTTGGATGAACGGCTTGAATACACCGGCTTATGGCTGGTGGCTGGGTGGACTTCTTGGGGACCGCACACTTACGAGCATGAGACCGCGAATGTGGGAATGAAACTTGTTTTGTTTCAGTTCTTATTTGAAACGAAGTCCCTTTTGCCTCCTTAAGTTTCCTTGCATCCGTGATATTTTCTACAGGTGTTGCAACAGTATTTCCTACAGAAGGAGCATTAAACAGGAGCACTCAGCTGCTTAATCTTTATTTCAGTCATCTCTTTTGCGACGGCAGCAGAGGAAAAAGTCGTAATTCTTTTTTTATGTTAGGAGAAAACTGTCTTTTTTTCTTTTTTCCCAGATGAGTTCTTCAAAGACCACCCTCTCTCTCTTTTGCTCGTTTTGGCCTGCTGTGCAGCTGAGGTAGCTGGTGTTCTGGCCCACTCCACTGCAAGAGGTTAAACGCTCAGGCTTCAGTTTGCACATCGCACCCTTTGCAGCTAACACATCATGTGAGTTACAGGGGGCTGAGACACCTAGTCCATCACGCTGCCCTAAGACTAGGAATGTTCCTTCACTCCAGATGGATGCTCTCGAACTGGATCTCCAAAACAGCTGCATTCCTAAGCTGGGGGAGGGCTCCCAGCCCCAGCAGGAATTGCTCTCTCCTGAGAGACAGGGAAGCAGGAGCTGCTGCCTCTCTTCTTAGATGGACTTCCTGTCCACGCAGCCCTTTGTCTGAAAGATGGCATGGTGCTTCTGTTCAGCTCAAAGGAGTGGCTGCATGGCTTCTTGTTGTGTGGCACTTCTCTTTATGGCAACTTAATTTTCCTTGTACGAGAAGTTCATTGCTTTTTAAACTCCTCAGAGTAAACAGGAAGAGTTGCTTATTTCCTTCCTCTTTGCAGCTTTGTTTTATATATTTGTGTAATGGCATCTTGCCTCTCCTCAGACTTTTCAAGACTGTTATTCTTCATAGGTCCTTACGGTCCACATCTTCCAAACTTCCAGCAGAGCAGTAGCTTTACGCTTGCCTGGTTGCAGTGTTTATGAAATGACCTGACTAACAGGCATGGAAACTGAAACTTTTGTCTTCACAGATTAGATGCCACAGTGGTAGGCGTAGTGAGAACTCCATACCTAACTTCTGATCTGGAACAGCTCTAGAGGCATTAATATAATGTGGTGTTGAAATTTACCTAAGTATTTGGGATTTCCTCTTCAGTCGTTAGCCTCTAGGCTGTTTCAGACTATTACGATTTGTTTGTGCCAGATGTGGTAGTGCTTTTGTGATACAGACAAAGCATCCCAATAGCAACAGTGTTAACCAACTTATCTCACGCAAATTACCAACTCTGTGGAGGCAGAGCGTTCAGGCAAGGCTCATTTTATCAGCTGTAGATGGCTATAGATAAAGGCTTTCCAGCCTAGCTAGGCAGCCCAGGACCAGGTTACAGCCACTGGAAAGAAAAATCACGCTCTGAGGTGATGAATCATCTCATGCTAAGGTAGATATCTAAACCAGATCAGATAAGACATACCTTAGTCAAGTGTCAATGGGGCAGCAGATGTCGAGATAGACATCTAAAATTAGGTGAGCTGAAAGTCACATGTTGAGTTCATTAGTTTGATGACGCATAGGTCAAAAGCACCACTTCCTGTTAGGAATCCTCAGAGCACACCTTTTGTCTTTTTGAATTTACAGACTCCTTAAAACAGTGAGATACAGTGGCTTCTGAGAGACATATCTCAGGTCTGATGGCTGAGTCTTCTTACTGATTTTCAAAACAAAAAATAATGCCTTCATTTTTAGTTGAGTATTTTAATACTTACAAAACTTAAAAATAAACATTCTTCAAAACAGAATAGTTGCTTTTTCACTTTTGCTCATGCCAGCACGTGCAATTGAAAAAGCAAACACTTGGATTAGGAAATACTGATGTTCACCGTGGCTAAAATAATGACATTCTACAGGGAGGGATTTTGGGGTTGGATTCATCTGATACAGTTGAACTCTAAAGATTTATCTTGCAGAGTCTTTGGAACTTTGTACTTCAAAATAATATTTTTTACTACCATTGAATTGTCTTCATTTTCTTCCTCTCATTTTTATTCCTTACTTAATAATTTATAATTAAGAAAAAAAAGTTCTTGTGATACCAAAGCTCATCTCCTAACCCACCACAGTGCAAATGCATACGTAACCACTTGTTTGTACTTTTACAGGTGTTGGTTCTGTGCAGATATGGAACATGGTTAAAGTTTTATAATGGAAAATCTGACAGGCGTTAACTAATCCATGAGTCATATTTCGTAAGTGCCTAAAGGTCTCTGATGTTCGACCTTCATTTGATACCCTTGCCATCAGGGAGTTATGTATAACCCATCCGAAGAACATTCTTTATATAGATGATTGCATGCTGCCCTTTTATACCTGCAAGAATGGGCATTGCACTTACTGAGACAGGGAACTCTACTGCCTGCCTTTCCACTCCTCTCTGTCTGCAGCTGTTTGCAGAACTGCAGAGGTGTGTTGCAGGAAACTGACTTAAAATAACAGCAGTGGAAGACTTTCTGCTTAGTTTAAGTCCTCTGTAGGGCCTAGCTGAAAGGTAAGGAGAGGGGTGGGGAGCTGTTTTTGGATTCTATTTGCCTTTATTTTGAAGGATTTAATCATCGGTGCAGCTCTAATAATGAAGGTAGCAGTGGAGCTACCAGTACTAACAGAACTCTGGTGTTTTTACCTATCTGTTGCTCAACTGGGCTTAAGGCAGGCCAGGCGGATACAGAATGAAACAACCTTTTGTCAGATTATCCCCAATGGGAAACCCACCTTTGCTGACAACAGTGGAAGTGTGCCAGCATTAGCGATGTCTAGGTGTTTATAGAAAGACTTGATGTGTAGAGGGCTCTTCTGGAGAGCCTACTACTTTACTCCTCAGCCAAAGAGTAGAAAAGCAACTCTGGTTTTTAGGGTACCATAAGGTTGTTGTCTTTCAAAAGTTGTCGAGTTGCCCAGTATGACAGTATAGAATATTGGCATCGCTGTTATTTTCAAAGCTAAAATAAGGCAGACACATGACTTAAGTAAGCACATGTGAAGTTTGGATACCATAAATCATTGTAATAAAGGAACCAAAACAAAATCCTAGTGTGTCGTTAAAGCTGGAATATGTTTTCTATAAAAGAATTCCTTTAGGTTTGATTTGGCTTCTTTTTCATGCCTGTGGAATAGTAGAGTATCTCAGGAATATCAGCTCATTGCCATTGTGAGACAGAAAATTCTGATCTTCATGAATGGACCCAGTATAAAGCACAGCAGAAGGTTATCTTATTTTTTCAAACACTCGAGCAAGGGCAGCTTTTACTGCACTGCCAAATACTAGACAACAATTGGAACAGCTGGGAAGACAAATTGGAAAAAAGAAAGCGGAGGAGAAGAGCTGTGTCTCAAGCTTTTACTTTGGCTGCCATTTTAAGAAGTGCAGCCTTTTCCAAATAACAATTTTGTAACTGTGTTTTAAGATCACAGCAGACACTGGGGGTGATAAATGTGCAGCATGTGAGTTCCTTGCTGTGTGCGGAGAGCTGCCCAGTGAGGGTCTGGCACAGTGGGAGGGGAAAGACACACAGCCTGCCTGTAGGCACCAGCGTGGAGGTTAGTCATCCTGCTGAGTCAACAGGACACACCAGCACCTCCAAAGGGTGCTTCTGCCTACTTGTCATCTAAAGTTAGACAGCTAAAGTTAGTTGCTAAAAAGGATGGGATGAGGGAGAGGATTGTGCAGCAGATGTATCCGTCCCTCTGTCAGCAATTCTACCTCTTCACCCACCTCTATGTATTTACATAGAAAATGATTCCTGGCTGGTATTTTCATGGAGTGTATTCCCACTTGTCGGAACATAATAATAGTTCATGCTCCCTATTTACACAGGTCTAGTTGTACACGTATTGACTTGTCAGTCACAAATTTCCAGGCATCTAGACTCTATTGCAAGAAGCAGGAAGAGTTAGGGATTTTCCATCCTTGCAAATAACTTTCCAAGAAAGTCATCAGAAACAGTTGGATAAACACACAGTGAAACTTGTAAAACTCCAGGCAAACTGACAGCACAGCCAGAATTAGAAAGTCGGAGCTTTTTTTCTGATGTGATACTGGTCATGTGACTGGTATTGAGCTAAATCTGGTGGAAGCAGCGTAGCCTAAACTCTAGGAGCCTTAGGTTTGGAGGGCTTTCCATCCTGTTCTACCATTTCAGGCCACAGCTTTGTACAGTCTGAAAGTGTGCTGAAAGATCTGTGTTGGTATCATTTGGGGCTCCTGTAGAAAGAAGGGCCCAGCTACACAAACCCTATCGGCCTGTTGAAACAAATGCAGCATAATAAAATGTACTACAGCACTTGTCTGGTGGCCTGAGGCACTGCTTCCCCATTTGGCCTGCAGCACCCACTGAAGTCAGTGTAATGATCTCCAGCAGTTTATCCTGGCGTTGGATCATGGTATTCATCACAAGCGTTTGTTTCTGAGTGCCAAGAAGACAGAGGAACCGTGTTGTACAAGTGTTCTACAACACATTGCACTCTTGTTTTGGCTGGATTTTAGTATTTTTAAAAATGTTTTTCTTTTTAAAAAGTCATTTTCTTACTTTAATCTCAGAAGAGGATTTTCCATTCTGTCCATCCTTCCTCGTTTTATTACAGCATTTGCTATAATTAAATGTTAAATTGTAAGGACATCATTACCTGATGTGGTTCTCTCATTTTCCAAACTATTCTCAGCACTGAGAATTAAAAGAAAATATATCTTTTTGGTTCTTTGTGTAGCTCCACTGGCTTATTTTCATCTTTTGATAGTGCTTTCCAGGCTGTCGGCTTCCCCTTTTCGTCCTTGTTTCCCAATTCCCCAAGCTTGTGTAGAGACTCTGATGCTGCAACAGGGCAAGGTAAAGCACTGAAAAATAAGTAAAGTATAGTGACAAAAGAACAGGCATTGCCCCAGGGACTCGTGTACTAAAACATCTTGAAAATTCTTCTGAAAAACAGACCAGTTGTAAGTTGACAGTGTCCTTCTAAGAACAGTTTATATTGAGAGATCCTATGACCAAATTTTGGCCAAGTGCAAGAGCTAATGAGTTTTTTGAAATGAAAAACATTTTTGTAGACAAAAATAGATGGTACTGAAATATCTCACAGCCATTATTTACAATTTCTGTGTGATCCCTTGTCCATATTTATAACGATCACTTGCTGTGCCAGCAGAACTTAAAACTTTGTGGTTTTGTCTTTAATGCTATAATTAAAACCAGGATGATTTTCATGGGACTAGAATAATCTGTGATTCTTGTGAGAGCTCTGTCTTTTAAGCGGCCTTATCTAAGATATAATCTTCACTGACCTAAGCATGCAGACACATTTTTTACACTTACAGTTGTCTTCACTGAGGAATTATACACCCTTAGGGTTATTTCAACCTGAGATCTTTAGATATCTGATCTCTCACTAGTTCTTCACACTTGGTAGGATGAATGGATGTTCCTTATCATGCAACAGAAAGACCAGTCTGGCATCTCTTATATGTTCAACAGGGCAGACTGTGCATTATGACAGGACTCAGTAAGGAGTAATTATAGGGGACAGATAGAAAGTTAGCTCCTCAAACGGTAATTTCTTTGCATGGAATACATATCTATTTTGATGTCTAAAGTTTAGTTAGCGCAATTCCTCTATAAATAGATTTCCGCCGTGCAGAAACTTTTAACTTGCTCTTAAAAGTTTTGTTCTGAAAATGGTTCATGTAAGGTATTTGAATCTTGAACCCGCTTTGTCTAGTAGTAGTAGTAACCTCGGGCAGACAATGTTTATATGGTACCAAGCACCGTGACGGCACTTAGTAAATAATGAAATAAGTCATGGGCTTTGTTTCTGTTTAAACACTGTGCTTGCCCTCTCTGGGTACCAGTCTTCTGGATCCTGCTCAACAGCCTCATTTGGGTGAAACTGGATATTGCGCCAGTTTTATTCCAGCTCCATTAACGTGTGGTAACAATACAGACAATGCATCGGCTGACAAAGAACTTGTAGTCCTCCTCTGGCTTTATGTGGCAAGGTTTTGGCAGTGGGGTGGCCTGCAGGAAGGCCAGCAACTGCCCTGTGTCAGATCAGAACCCCCATAGGAGCAGCCCGGACCAAAGCTGCAGCCTGTGGAGAGCAGCCCGTGCTGGGGCAGGAGGGCTGGAGGAGCTGTTGTCCATGGGGACCCATGTGGAGCAGTGCCTGAAGGGTGGGCCCTGAGGTACGGAGCCGTGTTGGAACAGTGCTGGGAGAGCTGAAGCCTGTGGAAAGCCCATGTGGGATCAGACCAGGAAGGACGGCATCCCGAGGGAGGGACCTACATAGAGGGTGACCATGGAGGAGGAGAAGAGATGCTTTATGGACTGACACCAGCCCCCTCCCCCTATTCCCCTGTGCCCATTGAGGGAAGGAGGAAGAAGTTGAGCCTGGGAAAAGGTGGGTGTTTTCAGTCTGTTTTTATTTCTCAGTGCCCTCTTACTAATTGGCAATAAATATAATTAATCTTCCCCAAGTAGTCTGTTTTGCTTGTGACAGTAGGCAGTGCGGTCTCCCTGTCTTTTGTTCAGCCCGTGAGCTTTTCCATTTTATTTTCTGTTTCTGAAGAAAAGGACTGAGAGAGCAGCTTGGTGGGCACCTAGCGACCTGCCAACGTTATCCCACCGCAAAACAATAAAATCCCAAGTCCTTGAGCCTGCACTAAGAACATCCACCAAGACTCCTGATTTGTATACAAATAGATGAGTAAGGTAGAAAAGGAACGTGATGAATGCATCCAAAGCAACAATTACAGCACCCGGGAACCATTAGTGTCCAAACTCACTGCCCTGCTCCAGACTTCGAGGTATGTTCTGAAAATACGGTTACTCTGCTGGTGACAGATGGGGTACCTGAGCACATGAGAGCCAACACAGAATTGGTGGTGCGAAGAAAACTCATGTTAGTTAACTGTTTTAAAGCACAGAGTGAAGAGAAATTGGAAGTATAAGTGTTAACTGCACTCTACTTCCAGATCCACCTGCAGCTGCAGAAGCGGAGGGCAGACGTGCTGTAGAGAGGAGCTGTGGGCTTCCCTTAGAACAGCCTGAGAGCTTTTCAGTAACCCCGGTGCTTAAGAGATGTCCCAGGGAAATCATACCGCGGCTGACTGCCTACATCACATATGTTTTTAATACAAACATTGAAAATTTTTTCAAGATTGAGGCGTGTACATGTTAAATGTTGAGTATGAGCTGAAGAACACATAGAACCGTACTAAATTGGTTTCTGGTACAGGCTGACAAAATACGCAGGATGCAACATCATCCCAACTGTTCCCATAAAAGCCTGGATATCCTTGTACTCTCCAACCCCCAAATCAATCTTAAATTTTTAGGCGAGGCTCCTAAATTCTCCCTCTGATTTGATCACTTTTCCGTCAGGAATTGGCAAAGCTGAGAAATACTTTGTGGCTAACCAGCATATTTCATATGTTTGTGATATCTGTACTTTTCTATTTGCAACGTATAACTAATACAAAATAATTCCTATTGTGCATTTATTATGGAATAATAATACTTATGGGAATCAGAAGATTAGTACTATATGTCTTCTTTACTGCAGAATGAGTTACATTGAGGAGCCCTGAGGTGGCCCAGAGGACAGGAAAGGACAGCATTTAAAATTCCAGCAACCAGTGAAAGAGGAATTAAGGTATTACTCACTGAAGCCTCTACAAAACCAGACTAAAATGCAGTTGAAAGCCTCTGCCAACTCTGGAACTCAAACTAAAGTCTGTAATCCCAGAAGCAATAGCAGCCAGAGGGAATTGGGAAGGGATCAAGGAACAGGGGGGTGGGTGACAAAATCTCAGAGACCACCAGGATGAGAGGTGGATTCACCACCTTAGGCATCATCACATGAAGGCCGCATGCCCTACGGAGCCTTGATTGCCCAGCAGAAGTTACTACATTGAGTAAAGAGTCTCTTGGTCAGAGCTATGGAGGAGGCCAAGCTAGACAATCTGGATCTGAACTGTTTACGATGTGTAGTTTGAGTTTGAGCACCCTGCTGCTTGCTCTGTGACAGTAGCTGTAGCAGTACTGAGCGGTAAATGAGTGAGTAATGGCAAGCTGGCAGAGCTGAGGCTGCAGTAAGAGACACACATATCTCGGTGGTTCAGGCATGCCCCGTGTCAGCCGTGAATTCTGCAGTTTGTGTTACTAAGTGGAGCATGCAAGTTGTCTGCTTGCCATAGGGTGGGCGGCAGCCAGGCAGCCTGCAAAAATGGTTGTCATGGGGGTACTGAGATGAGGAGCTGAACATACTATCTCAAAAGAAATCTGTACGAAAAAAAAAAAGGGAGATACCATTCTGCATGTCTGGGCTAGTGTGAATTCATCAGGCTCTGTGTTTGAATGGGAGCCAGGTATAGTGTACAAGTAACTCCTGTTTGCTCTGCCTGACCTAAATCCAAGTTTTGCTTTGTCAGGTTTTGTCCGACGTGTGTTCTGTTTCCCTGCTGTGTAGTAACACTGCTGGAGGCTGGGTGTTAGCACTGGCAATCTGATGATTCAGTCACTCAAGTATGAAGGCCATATTGTGGCAACAGGGAGGAAGTGAGGACATGTAACCTTACCATGTGTTTTGTGGTGGTCAGAGATTTCAGTTCACGTTGAAAGAATTCTTATTTGTGAAGTTTCAAAAGGATTAAATGCAGACTGTCTCCGCATTCTAGACGGCAGTCAGGCACCACAAGCAACCTGCTTCTCTGCCAGCAATGCATTTGGGGATATAATGCCTTGTTCGGTTATTTATAAATAGCCATTTTCCAGGATCTACACCTACCAGAGCCCAGCCACCCACCTCCACTGCCTCCCATTCCTTGGCAACCATTCCCGCAGCAGGAATGCATGGGTGGCAAGAGTCCTCCAGCTGCCCTCCAGCTGTCCTCATCTTCAGTCTCACTGGTTTTGGGGTCTTGGGGTGGTAAGAGAAGCATCTGCTACTTGAGACCCAGCCTTGAACAACCACATGGCCACAGATGAGTAAGTTTCCAATGCTAAGAGTCAGGAACTGTAGCAGATAGGAAGATTGCCAGCTCTCAGATACCCACCTCTGGTTGGGTCACGAGAGGAAGTCACCCTGGTACAATATCTGTGTGAAAACCAAATCCCACTCATCTCTGATGTTCACAGAAAGTTTGAGCTAAGCAAAGCACTCTACCCACAAATGATGCTAAGATGCTGGTCTTCTCAGAAGAAGATCAAGTGAGCTTGGCGTTGAAGACAGAGTGTGGTATCACTGGTTGTGAGATACGAGGAGATACATCAGGCAATTGAAATTGTTATAGGGCCCCAAACATGAGTTGTGAGATTTTTCCAAGCAGTGAAGACATTAAGTACATTACATGTTTCAGAGATTGAGTTTTGAAACCTAACTAAACAAATAATGAAAATATAAAAACAAAAAACCAATAATGAAATGGAATGTTGTTGTGGTTCAACCCTGGTGGGCAGCTCAGCACCGCACCCTCACTCACCCTCCCCAGGTGGGACAGGGGAGAGAATTGGAAAGGCAAGCGAAACAAGGGATTCATTTACAGTTTCCCATTGGCAGGTGGGTGTTCAGCCACATCAGGAAAGCAGGGCTGATCACCTGTAACGGTTTCTTGGGAAGACAAGTGCCATCGCTTTGAATGTTCCCCCCATCCTCCTTCTTTCCCCTGCTGTTTTATTGCTAAGCGTGATGACATAAGGTATGGGACATCCCTTTGGCTAACCTGGGCCAGCTGTCCTGGCTATGTCCCCTCCCGACTCCTTGTGCCTCCCCAGCTCCTTGCTGCAGTGCAGTGTGAGAAGTGGAGATGTCCTTGGCTATGTGCAGCACAGCTCAGCAACAACTAAAATGTCAGTGTGTTATCACTGCTATTTTCATTGCAAATCCAAAACACGGCATCATACAAGCCTCTACAAAGAAAATTAACTCTATCCCAGCCATGGGGTATAGCAAAATATGACATGGCAAATATAAAATCCACAAACCAAAGAATAAAGGTAGCGGCACATAGTAGGGAAGGGATAAAAACAACTCTTCTGGTCTAATTAGGCATCAAATACATAATGTTTGCCACGAAGCAGTGTTTTTGCTTCAGCACAAAACTCTGTTCCAAGTCAAGAAGTATGAACAGCAAAATGTGTGAGTGCATGTTCCCCTTTGTGCCTTTGGTACCAACTAAGCATGAGGCACCATATAGATACATAAAGGTAGCCAAGCTCACTTACTGTGCGTGCAGGTGTCACTAAAGTGTAACAGTTACAACTGCTGTCACTCCAAGAACAAGGAAATATTCATAACATGACCATGGAGAAAGAAGATACAGGAAGAAGTGTCTGTATCTTGACAACGTCAGATCAAATGTTAATTCTAAACAGAAGTTAATTCTATTGCAGGTCGACAAATGCCAAATAACAAGCCAAAAACAAATCTTGAAAGAAGGAAAATAAATGCCTGTCGTACCTGGATCAATATCTCAGTACACAATGCTCCAGGCAGAGAGGGTGCACAAGATCTTTAGATGTTTAACCACTTCTATGTGTTTCTGTGGGGCATGTTAGTTTGCCAGTGATTAGTATCGTGTCACTGGCTAGTCAGTATTTTTATCTTAGCAAGCCCAAGATGTACCGTGGTTTAGGCCCCAGAAATCACCAACTCTAATGAGAGAATTAAGAGAAAAAAATTGAGCGCATTAGGAAATGTGGAGAGATTTCCCAGGATCATTTATGAACCATCCTCTTTGCTTGTTGGTTACTGTTAAGCACATATTAAGTCAATTTCAGAAAAGTGGTGATTAAACTGGGTTAAATTGAAGTGATTACGCTGAATTATCCCTGTCATGGAAAATTTCACTAAGAGGGAAGAAACTGCCACACAAATCCCAGTAAGTTCTGCTGAAAGGTATGTGGGTTTGTTCTTCTTCCTGCAAAAGAGCTTCAGCCTACCCAGGATCCATCTGGATGGAATTGAATTTTAGGATGAGAGGGAACAGCCTTAAATTGTGCCAGGGGAGGTTCAGGTTGGATATTAGGAACCATTTCTTCTCAAAAAGAGCAGCGAGGCAGTGGCTCAGGCTG
Source organism: Numida meleagris (assembly GCF_002078875.1). Taxonomy (NCBI): domain Eukaryota; kingdom Metazoa; phylum Chordata; class Aves; order Galliformes; family Numididae; genus Numida; species Numida meleagris. The sequence continues at coordinate 110,094,098 of NC_034409.1, forward strand.
CCCAGGGAGGTGGTGGAGTCACCATCCCTGGAGGTGTTCATGAACCATGTGGATGTGGCACTGAGGGACATGGGCAGTGGGCACGGTGCGATGGGCTGGTGGCTGGACTAGGTGGTCTTAGAGGTCTTTTCCAACTTTAATGATTCTGTGATTCTATGAATTCTCTTCATCTTGGAAATCAGTTGTCCCATCATTGCTCCCACCTGCGTGGCTCACTCCACATCTACATTTGCTGGATTTCGGAAGCATCCCTTAAAAGACTGAGGCAAGCAAGCTTCCCTAAGGAGCCTTCAGTGATTCACCCCATCACAGTATGTGACTTACGTGGGCAACTTCTGCGTGATTTCTGCAGTGGCCAGTGCGCTGGAGCAGCTCTGGAGTAGTGCTTTGAGAGGACACGTGCCCAGGCCACCTGCTCCCAGCACAGCCTGAATTTAAGATCACCATCCGCTTTGTAATCCTGCCACAGAGAATTTGAAAGCTTTTGGGAACTGTAGAATTGCTAAGAAAGAAGTTGCATTTTACTGTGGGGACCGGAGCTTCCTGCTGGCCAGCAGCCAGGAGCTTCCTTCATCTCTGAGCACTTCCCTGTGCATTCTTGCTCTGCTGCCCCTCTCCATGGAGGCCTGCAGCAGACACCATGTTGCAGACCCCTCTGCTGCACCCTTGGCCTCTCATCAGTGCCATCAGAGAACTGCCCCGGGGAGCCTGGGCTGAGGCCTGCGCTTGTGTGCGTGAGCACGTGCGTGTGCACACACAGCTGTGTTTGTTTTGTGCTGTATATAGGAGAAAATAAGGTTATTGATGTTCTAATAACTGTGTGTTCCCTGAGCAAACTATTTTCTGCTCTGATTTATTGTTCTCTCCAGGCCTGCCCTCAAGCATTGTTCTTATATTTGGAGCTGGTCGCGCTTTTTTCCATCTGCAAATGGAAATCTTAAATCTTACGGCATATTAAATAATAATTAAAAACAACAACAACAAAGAAGACTTGGAGGAAGGAGGAGTTCCACTCTTCTGTTTTCCCATTATTTTTCTTCTTCTCGTCTTTCCTTTTACGCTTTCTCTCACCTACCCTTGTACCCATTTTATCTCTGAAAGGAAGGAGCTTTTCTCCCTTACGCTTCTCGGGAGTTTTGACTCAAACAATCTCAGACAAGTTTTCACACAGTCTGGGTAAAAAATTCTTTTAAAATCCTGTCTTTAAATCTTTCCCCTTTACTCGGTGTTTTAAATTCTCCTCACTGGCTCAGGATCTCACTCTTTTTTGAGGCGTGAAATCCCCCCAGCTCTATTGCCTACACAGCAAAAGGAGCATGAAAAAGGCAAGAGACTGTAAAAAAAAAAAAAAAGAGAGAGAGAATAATAAAAATTTGGTTAAGAAAAATGAATCATCCAGCATTATGCCACAAGAAAACAAAACAAAAAAAAATCCAGAATATATGTATTTTTTCCTTTCTTATGGGCCACATCTATCAAGCAAGATAAAATCTCGTGCTATTGTATTTGTTCCCTAAACTACGTGCACAGACTGCCCTGTCTGTAGCCTCCAGGGATGTTGTCACCACACAAATGCTGTCATTAAAATGTTGGTAGGAGGTCCATTAGGAAATGCCAGGAGAAAAACAGCTGGGGGCTGGAGGGTCTTTTTAGGAAAAGCAACTAACACACGAGTCTGGAAGAATAGCTGGGCGCTCATAAATTAGAAATCTTTAGGGGGTCTCCCATACATTGCTGTAAAATTGCAAGCTTGCTAGAGTTTTTTGACCCGTGCATTGCTCCAGATATGCTCCATGTCCTCCAGCTTTCTATCCGCTTCATGCTAAGCCTCTCTGGCTGTAAGCCTCTGCCAGCTAACTCCCCAGTGGCTCTCTAGGAAACGTCTCGGTGCTCCTCTGTCTCTCCTTCCAGTTCTCTTGGTTTCCCGGTACTGTTTCTATCCCATATCTCAGCTGCTTAATAGGAAAGAAAATTAGCTTAGAGGATTTCTCCCCTCTTCCATCAGCTGCCCCTATTATTTACCTCGTTAAGACAAAAGCGTATCCAGATGCGGAACTAGAACCAAGCCTGCTGGAGTTCAAGGAGCATTTGGATGCCACTCTCAGACAGAGGGTTTGGATTTTGGGAGGTGCTGTGTGGAACTGGGAGTCGGAGTCAAAGATCATTGTGGGTCCCTTCCAACCTGGGATATTCAGTGGTTCTGTGATTCTATGAAAAGAATAACCGTACATTATTAACTCTCCAATACCTTCAGTGTTAAGACTAAAATTGAAATAAAGACTAAAACTGAAATAATGCAGAACTCTCGTCCTGCCCGTTGTTCCAGAACAGTGAATTCCGAGGATTTCTAATCCTGAAAAATCAGGTGCTTTTGGGTAGAGGCCTCTAGAGGTCACCAGAACATAATTAATAAGGCAGAGCTAAGCCCAGATGGGGAGCGTAAATTGCTTTGTTTCGATGGAGACTTCATACCTCTCTTTTTACCTTGCGAGTTATTATCTGAAGAGGCAGGAATCCCCGTGAAGAGTAAAGCTGCCTTCCAGGTCAACTATTTCTACAGAGACGGTTTAGAGAGGAGCTACAATTGAGTTATGATTGAAAGGTCAGAGGCCTCATCTGCTTCATGTAAGAGCAGAAGGAAAAGCTCAGGTCATTTTCTTGAGCTCTCTCCAGGGTTTAGGAATGAAACAAGCTGCGGAGGAGGGAGCTGGGGACAGCTGAGGAGAATATTTATTACAAGACAGCAAACAGAACCTGGTCCTTTCAGGAGAAGTTCCTCTGGAAAGAGCAAAGGTATTTACTTTGGGGCAGCCACTGGAAGGGAGGCCTGTGGTGTCTCTTGCACAGGCTTTTTTTTTTCTCCTCTGAAAAGCCGGAAGAGTTGAACATAGCCAAGTAACCGGTGCCTTGTCGGGTCACTAAGGGTAGTGTAGCGGCGCAGAGATCTTTTGCTGTCAGATACAGGGTACTGCCAGCCCAGGATATGGTAGTTTTTCTGGATATGCAGCAGGAAGCAAGAAGTAGCCCCTTCAACAGGCTGTGCAGCCACTTCCATCTTCCTCCGTGGTCCTGCCTTGGCTTCAGTGGCAGCAGGTGCTTTGCACCCCTTGTGTCCTGCTCTGGGAGCAGTGCAGTAATAGGATCGCCCTGAGCGTGCTCGCTGAGATTAGCACACGTGTTATTTTTGCAGGCTGGAATTGTGACGCTGCAGCCTGGTTGGAGTGCATGTGTCGGTTCCTAATCCCAGGCAAAGCCCTACAGGGGTCAGCAAGGCCATAAACAGAGGAACGTGCCCACCTGAAAGAGATCAGGGTTATTTTCATTGGGGCACATCAATCTCAGGGAGAAAATGTTTGTAAGAGTCTTACGGCCAATCCGAATGTTCCTGCCTTTCACTTGAGAAAGATGCACAGATTAATTAGGGGCTTATCTTCTTCTCAGTACCCTTTTCAAAGGGGGGTCTTGCAGAACGTTTGCTTCTTCTTCCTCCCCTCCAAACAGCAGTCTCATCAAAATTTCTCCCTGGCTGCCATCTGTAAGAAATAGAACACCACCCCTTTTGCTATTTACAGTGCAATTAACCTTTAGCAAATTAGCCTGTGACCATCATGAAAGGATTAAGGCAACACACCCTTGACTTGTTCCCACCGTGCAAGTGGTGCGCTGCATTTGCAGGATCAGGGCTGCATTTTTTTGTTGTCATTGTTTGCACTATACTGACAAACTGGCAGCGACAGGGAGATACACGTGGAGGAGCTCTGAGAGACACGATCCAATGGAGGCAGCCTTGTCCTTCCTCAGTGTGTTTGGGCTTTCCCTCTGCTGAGTGGTAAAGTATGGTAGCAAGAATGTGGGGCCATGCCCCAGCCACCTCAGCTTCAGCTTGTAGCTTCAGCAGCCAAAGAAGGAAGTGGCTGCTAAATATCAGGCTGTGATGCACAGTGGCTGTGGTCTGGACACATAGCCTATTCTGCCTAGCACTGTCAGATCAGACCCAGATTTCTGCGTGCACGTCTAGGAGGAATAATGCATGTGCAAGGCGGCCAAGGCTTCTGGAAAGCCTTAGACCTGTGACCCTTGCGTAGCCAAGTGGATCTGTTGCAGATGTGCTGGACGTGGCTGGGTTATCTGGACGGCTTGCTGCTTGCTGCCTGGCTTCTGGGAGCTCTCAGGCAAATGAGCAAGTTCCTCAAATCCCAACACAGAGCTCTGGTGGAAAAAGAAGCCTACTCCAGGGGAATCCTGCCTCTGCTCCTCTTCCCACACAGCTGTAACTCCTGGCAGAGAGGCAGGGCAAATAGTAAAGACAGTAATGTCTTCAGCCAATGCAGCTGCAGCTGCCAGAGTTTATGTCCCAAAGTCCAAAACCTCAGGACTCAAAGATGCAGCTGGGAAAGATGACAGCACAGTGGCACTACTGGTGGTGGCACCCAGACTGGCCGGTGATGTTTTGTCCATGTGATCAGCAGCTTTGTGTCTTATGCTGTGCCTTCCAACATAGGATTGTCCCACTTTGTCTCTGCCACCTCCTCCTCATGCAGCAAAATCACCAACAACAAGACAATTTCAGCCCAGAGAATAGGGATTTTGGGAAACAGCTTCGCTTCAAACCACAGCACCTCCACCTCCTCCATGTCCTAAAGCTGTATAATGGTAATTGTTGGTAGTGCCTGGCACTTTTATTTCTTTGGCACCAAGATTCAAATGGTATCACAGAGCAACACTCTTGAGACAAACCATGGACAGTTCCTTCGCTTGCAATTTGGTGTAAACTTCTTCCTTACACTTCTTCAGATCAATGAGCATTTGAAGGTAACACAAGTTAAACAACATATTTAAACTGATTGTGAGTTCAGTCCATGCGTGGCTGGGTCAGGGAACACAATCCTGTCATTCCTTGACGATACAATGTTTACCTAAGACGTCTTTTACAGCAGGAGAAATGGATTATGAAATTATATCACCACTGATGCAGCTCTGGTGTCTATTTACATTTATTCTCTGTGATTTTCAAACTCCACTTGAGCTAGGAAACAGGGGAGTCTTTTGGTTTTGTGTCCAGCTGCGTAGCCTGAAGAAATCTTGAGCCCATGCAGAGGTGAGGTCCAGATGTATACCATTCTGGCCGCCCCCTGGTTTTCTCTGACAATACAGTGCTAAGAGTTGGTTTGCATGAGAGAAAGATGGAAACTTTGGGCACGCGGCATGCTCTGACCAGGCAGAAACACAGCCTGAGGTGCTGCAGTGAAACAAATGAGTAGCAACAGTTCAGCATTGCTGGGAGGAAAGGCTGAAACACCATCTCTTGAGGTGGTGAGCTCGGAACTCTTCATGCTGTTATGGTACAGACATTTCTAACAATACTCAGAATAGCCAAAAGCTGGTGGGGAGGAGCAAGGGACTGCTCTGGTTTCGGACGCACCCTCCGTGTCACAGTTCTGCGTGAGCAGCGAGGTGTCTGACCAAGCCCCTGATATAACTGAAGGCTGCAACTTCCTGGTGATAGTAGTGCAAGACTGCACCAGGAATTAAATAATAATAAAATGAATACAAAATATAGTTGATGCCAGACAATAAAATGAATGAGTGTAGTAAATCATTACACAACCACGTATCTTTTTGTGTAATTGATGAGCAACTCATTACTTAATTTGCTACACAGAACATGAAGCAGAGTGACCAAGGTAGCCTGCTGTAATATGGGCATTATTTGGAAATTCAGGTTGTTCCTTAGGGCTCTGGTTCTTGTCCGATTCAGCAGCAAAAAGCTAACAACGCATCTAAAGCCAATAGGAACCGTAAACCAAAGTCTCAAGTTAGACACGCTGTATGTGTTAACGTAAACCAGAGTTAAGTTTGTGGCAGTAAGTCAAGTTGTGCTATGTCGTACAGGGCTTTGGCTGGGAAGCGAGCACACCAGCTGCTTGGAGGGGTGACCACCTCCTGCAATGGCAAAGCATCCGTAGCCACTGCAGCAAAGTCACAGCCACAGAACCATACAACCACAGAATCATTAAGGTTGGAGAAGACCTCTAAGATCAGCTAGTCCAACCACCAGCCCACCCCCACGGCGCCCACTGCCCGTGTCCCTCAGTGCCACATCCACACGGTTCATGAACACCTCCAGGGACGGTGACTTCCCCACCTCCCTGGGCAGCCTGTGCCACTGCCTCACTGCTCTTTTTGGAGAATAAATGTTCCCTAACATCCAACCTGCTCCCACAGGGGCTGTGGCTCAGAGCCCTCAGTGCTCAGACGTTCCGCCCATTAGAAGGGACAGCCAACGTGGTGGGAAGGCTGAGCTGTTACACTGCTGCTTGGATTCAGCTCAGAGCCAGGGGAGCAATCGCTTACGTGGGCGCACAGCGATGAGCTTTTTGCTAATTCGGAACGAGCCATCCTGAAGTAAAAGAGACGCCTAAACCTAGCTACCACTGAGCGCAGCGCACAGCCGGGCAACCACAGCCCCTCGCCCGCCGCGGCCCTAGTGACGTCACAGCCGTCAGGGGCATAGCGCGGGAGCAGCCCCGCGCGCTCGGTTGCCGGGAAGCGACGTCACCTCAGCGCGACACCCAGCTGCCCTCCGCGCGCCGGAAAGGCCTTGGCGCCGCGGTGACGTCGGCGCTTCCTTCTTTCCCAGCGAGGCCGCAGCGCAGGTAGGTGCTGTTCCGCCGCCTTCCCCTATCCGCCGCCATCCGCGCCTCGGCCGCCGCGGAGCCGCCGCGGTTGCCTGTCCCGAATCTTCCCCGCCTCTCACCTCTCTGTCCTTCAAGGGAAGGGAAGGGGCGGGGGGAAGGGCCGCTTCACTGTCGCCGGCGGTAACGGCCGGTGTGGCCCTGCTGCCTCTCCCCGCAGAGCGCCATGGGCCGCGTCATCCGGGGCCAGAGGAAGGGCGCGGGCTCCGTCTTCCGCGCCCACGTGAAGCACAGGAAGGGCCCGGCCAAGCTCCGCGCCGTCGACTTCGCCGAGAGGCACGGCTACATCAAGGGCATCGTGAAGGTAACCGTGGGAGGGCGCGCGGGGGTCTGCATCCCCTAAACCTCACCGGTCCGAGGGGCCTGAAGTGCCGCCAGTTGCGCTCAGTCAGAGCTGACTCCTTCTGTAGGCTGCTGACGTCTTGTTGAATCAGTTCTGTCACTTAGGAGCTGTCTGTGGTGTGGGAAACGTGAGTGAGGGGAGTTGTGCTAATAGTAGAACACACTTTTAAAAAAGTAACAACCTTCATAAGTCCAGCCCGCTGGGGCAAGGTGGTACCTGTTGTTTGGGCTGTGATAGTGTTTCAGGTGGAGTGCTGCAGGCGCTGGATAACCTGCACTAAACCTTAGAGGTTTATATCACTTACCTATCATCTGTGCATCGTTGCGTGCTGGAACCTAAATGGACTGGATTCTCTTCCGAATGAACTAAGTGAAGAAGAAACAGTCTATGCTCCCTTGTTTTGGGGGGGGGGGGGGGTAAAATAAATTGGATGTAGTTTATACCAGCTGGAAGTTTAGAAGCACTTGCAAACTGAGTCTCTGTTCTGTGACAGAGATAGGTGAGGTGGTATTCATGCGCAGCTTACTCACTTCTGGAAAAATCAAGATTGCCCTAAAAAAGGGGGCTCTGAGTGAGAATTCCCTTAGTAATCACCTTCAGTTCTTGTAATTCTTTGGTTTTTGCTGAACCTGCGACAAATCCTGTAACCTGTACCAAAGCATGTCTTTGTTCCAACAGGACATCATTCATGATCCTGGCAGAGGTGCTCCCCTTGCCAAGATTGCGTTCCGTGACCCGTACAGGTTTAAGAAAAGGACCGAGCTGTTCATTGCTGCTGAGGGTATCCATACCGGTCAGTTTGTTTACTGCGGCAAGAAAGGTGAGTTAAGATCAAACTCGTGTTGCCTGAGAGGTTTCAAGAAGCGTAAAGCAGCTGTCAGTAGAATACATAAAGTATAGGATGCTGCAGTGCATTTGGGAGCCTTTACAAAGGTGCTAGCTTCACTTACTGTAAGCAGACATATTTCCTTCTTGGAGGTGGAAGTCTCTTCATGCAGCCTGTTGTAGCAAACCTAACTGTGGTGCTGTCAAGTGTTCGGATTGTTTTGTCTATACAGGCAGCTCTTGCCTGCCTCTGGGTTACAGTGGATGTCAAAATGTGGGTTGCAGCTCAAATAATAAGTACCCCTGTCTGCTGGTATGCAAGCATTTATGCAGTGCCCTTCAGTGCACAGGCACCCGTGTTAAATAGAGTTGTGGTCGGAGGACTGCCTGGGAGCCTGCCTGAAGCAATTGGTGCTCTGTGATTGCTCTTTGCAGCTCAGCTGAACATTGGCAATGTCCTGCCTGTCGGCACCATGCCGGAAGGCACCATCGTGTGCTGCCTCGAGGAGAAGCCCGGTGATCGTGGCAAGCTGGCTCGTGCTTCCGGCAACTATGCTACCGTCATCTCTCACAACCCTGAAACAAAGAAAACCAGAGTGAAGCTGCCCTCTGGCTCCAAGAAAGTGATTTCTTCTGCAAACAGAGCTGTTGTCGGTAAGCAGTGACAACTAGGAACTCATCTTTTAGCTGAGCTGACGTGCTGCTCAGCAAGCTGTCAAAACGGGCCCCGTTCCCAATGTTAGCTCAAGAACAGCGTAACTTAGAGGTGTATTTGACCAGACCTAGAAAAGTTAGGAAAAAAAACCCACAACTGACTGAACCCTTAGGGTTTAGTACTGAGGCTGCTATGGATGTCATCAGTTACAGGAAATATTCTGGAAAGCCTAACAGTGAATAGGAACGCCGTTATCAGGAAGCTGAGGTTTTATGAAGTCTGTTCTGCATTTGACAGACAGCTGAGAGATGGCTGCTGAACTGCATCAGCAAATGACATTTGATATAGCACTTGCCCAGAACTAAGGGTGCAAGCAGGGGAAGCTGTTGGGCTTGGGCCGCTGTACTTGTATTGGTGAGACAGAAATTACCAGGGTCCCTGCCCCCAGATAGAAGATATGAAAATTCAGCCCGTGGTCTCTTCACTTAACAGACCTCTTAATGTGCAGCTGGGTGGATAACTTGATCCCGTGTGTGGTGACTGGAAAACAGTGGTTCAGATAGCCAGTTTGGATTATTTGAGGATGGTCTTTATAAGCTTATTCTTGGGATTGAATATTTTTAGGAATTGGTTTTGTTCTTAAGCATTTTCTTGTTCATCTTGCCTGTTGTACTTGCACATCACTATTGCTGTGGTATGTTTCAGGAATTGTTGCTGGCGGAGGCCGTATCGACAAGCCCATCCTAAAGGCTGGCCGTGCCTACCATAAATACAAGGCAAAGAGGAACTGCTGGCCGCGTGTCCGTGGTGTGGCCATGAATGTGAGTCTTCACTTTGCCTTTTTATGGCTTAAAAAGGAATTGCTTGGTATTGGGGGGGCGGTTGGCATATATCTGCCGGCCTACTCTGCGATTATTTTTTTAATTAGGGTAGTTATCAGCACTTGATAGTTACTGCACTGTGTCACAAATGAAGCAGTTGAACTTCTTGTTCCCTCAAATCAATTTATTGCTGCTAAACGATACTTCTGTTGTACGGATTACGTGACTTCTGCTTCCTTTTCCACAGCCTGTAGAACATCCCTTTGGTGGTGGTAACCATCAGCACATTGGCAAGCCTTCAACCATCAGGAGAGATGCTCCTGCTGGACGCAAAGTTGGTCTCATTGCTGCTCGTCGTACGGGTAGACTGCGTGGAACAAAGACTGTGCAGGAGAAGGAGAACTAAAGACCCAGCGTGGAGCTTAAAGAATAAATTTTTAAAACTTAAGCTTGTGTGAAGTTCATGTTATCTGTTGTTAAAGTGCTGCTGAGAATGGGGATAATGTTCATCAGAGGAAGGTGTGAGTGGAGATAAGGTAGCTTCCTCTACACCACCAGTTCCCTAACCCCTAAAAAAGCAAGTCAGGTATTCTTTCAGCCAGTGCTTCCATTCTGTAAGCAGAGTTAGAGCCTGGAATAATGCTCTGTGTAGATGTGCTCCTGTCCAGATGTTCAAGAGGATTGTCATGTTGACACTGGCCTAGTTAGCTGGTTATACGTAGCTTACAAAGCATTACTAACCAATCAATCAAGAAACCCACTGAGTACCCAGTTCAACCTGTCCATCTAGCTGAAATCATTAAAAGGTACTGATTTTTCTGAGATAGGTAGACTCCAGCACTGTTTTCTATCTCATAAGAAAAGCTGTTGTCTTATGAAAAGCCAGCTTTGCTTTTTTTTGGGGGGGGGGGGGAGAGGTTTGAGGGCAAGAAGTAGATAGCTATTACTGCAAAGTAGTTGAATCTCACAGCTTTACTCATTTGGCCTTTGGAAAAGTCAAGCTGTCAACATACCTGAAGCTGAAGCTCTCTCCCGAGCCATCCTAAAGCAGAGTTGCATTCCTTGTTCCTGTTTTCCTTGTTCCTATTCCTTGCCTATTTTCTCAGTGAAGATGGGCAGCCCACAGCACGCTCTTGAGATGCCTGTGTAGGCTGGCACTGAGGCCTGATGGTGATCTGGCTGTGATTTGCCAATGTACATACCTCCTGCAGCAAAACAAATCACATGCAAAGGTTAGGATGTTGCCCACCTGCTGAAGCTCCAAATTTCCAGTCCTATTTTCCTACCTTGGCATCACGTCCAGGTTTTCTGACACGGACTTGCTTGCAGACTTTCACATTTTTCTCTCTGCTGTCAATATCAGCTCTTGTATAGCTGGATGTGCTCCAGGCTAGGTGCTCCCAGAATAAGGTGGTGATCCTTTGAAAGACATGACAGTGAGATAGAAGGAATCAACATTTCTTCAAAGCAAGATTCTTTGCTTTTGAGGTGTAGAGCACTTGATGTATGGTAGTCAGAGTAATTTCACTCATCCTGACATACCAGAGCCAGGCCTCCACATACAAATATGACCTCTACCCAAAAGAATGCAAAGTGAGGAGCATTTTCGATTTCTACCAACAAATGCAGTCTCCCAAACAATCAGAAGAAAAAAAAAGTTAACAGTTTTCAGCGTTCGAATGACTAATGTGGCAAGATCCAAGTTAAGAAAGGTTTCGGAATACTTCAAGTACCCTGAAAGCTTGCTTGCATGAGAGTGATTCTTTTAAGGCTGTTGATTCAAAGAACTGGTGGTACCATTTGCATTAAATGCACCTAAATGCGCCTGAGAATCCACGGTTTCCAGCCACGCTTGGACTTGTTGGCCCCATGTTTTCTGGGGAAGGTTGGTTTCTTGCTTAGTGGCTCCTGTCAAGTGTTCACAGCCAACAGCTGGAAAAATGGGGCAATAAAATGAGGTGCAGGATAACTGCACAAATAAATACCATCGCTGAAAGCAGCTACAACAGGATTGCAGTGCTAATTTTCACTTCAAATTCACACATTTGAGGAGTCTGTAGACTTGATTCCATTCTCTCTCCAAACTGAGGAACGGTTTGCCCTTATTGCATGTAATGAGGTTGGAGTTATTTATGTCTCCAATTTGTGGCAAACTTCTTTGATTTACAGGCCTCACCGTGCACACAACACGTTCTAACTGCTGCTTTGGCAAGACGCCTGGAAAACAAAAGCCAGGGTTGTGAAACATCCTGAGTATTGATTTCAGTCGTTACCCCACGATCGTGTCAAACCGTGAGTTCAAGCCAGGTGACCAAGGCAGCATTAGACACATCCACTCACAGAAGCTTTACTCTGCGTGTAACCAGTGGGGCAGCGACATGGCTGCTGGGAACAGCACACCCTTCTGCTCGCCATCCACAGCTTTGCAGCCCCAGCTCCAAAGCCCCCATGCTGAGACCTTCTTGGCTGCAAGCAGCAGTGGAGGGCTGCCCATGTGCTGCTGAAACGGGCACCCTCTGTGCTCCTGGCTGCCCTGAGGAAGCTTTAATACAAAACTCTTTGGAATGTGAATCAGAAAAATAAGCAAGAACTTCGTTCAGTGGAAAACACACACGGCACCCTCGCATTGCCTCGTGCTTCTCCAGTCCCCACAACAACTCACCATGTTGGCTTTCATATTGGCTCCTAGTAATCATGTTTTAAACATATATCATACAGAGCAGTCTCTCGCTTGCGCCAGCTGTTACCGTCAGCGCAATGGATCGCGCAGTTACTTATATAACTACAACACGCAGTCAAACATCAAATGCTACAGCCACGCGTATTGAAATGAAAAAAAAACAAAAAGCAGCAGTTGAAATCTCCAGTAATGATCAGAGGGATCTGAAATCTTGAAATGAAACAAACTGTTGGGAATATTTTAGGTGTTCACTGGTTATTTCCAGCACATGGCTGTGCTAAAAGAGAAACAAAACCAAAAACCAGCCACCTAGCAGCGGAGCACTGACAGTTTTTATTTAGGAATGATCCCCATTTCCACCTGCTGAAGTGAAACACTAAGTAAGTCCTCTACATTAGCAGGTACTACAAACCATTCCATCATGATGTAACACCCTCATTAACGTTATTATCCCTTTCTGGTGCACCGCTTCACCAACACTTGGCCACCCGATGCCTACCGTATGGACAGCACACGGCTCCAATCGCACCGAGACGCAGATGGGAGAAGCAAGGCTCCATCCACACGCAGACAGGCAGGGCTCAGCCTCGGGGCTTCTTGTACCATCCCACTGGGATGCCTGCAGTCACCACCTGCCTCCGATTCATCTGAAGGGTTGGTGCATTTCATAGAATCACAAAACCGGTAAAGTTAGAAAAGACCACTATGGTTATGTAGCCCAACCACCAGCCCATCCCCACCGTGCCCACTGCCCACGTCCCTCAGTGCCACATCCACACGGCTCTGGAACACCTCCAGGGACGGGGACTGCACCACCTCCCTGGGCAGCCTCTGTCTCACCACTCTTTTGGAGAAGAAATGGTTCCTAAAATCCAACCTGAAAGGAAGGAAGGATCCACAACCTGCCACACATGGCAGAGAGGGAAAACAAGGAAGTGCGAGAAAAACTGTGCAAGGCAGAAAAATATCAGAAAAACTGAGAGGTGGGGGGAAAAAAAGGAGTCCCTTTTTGTGCTGCCTTGTTCACACACTTTCTTCTCCCAGCTGACCATAAGCCCCCGGGTGGCAGCGAGCTGTTGAGATCCATGCAAGATTCATCCTGAATTCTTACTGCTACCAACATGCCAACAGCCAGAGGGTTCCTGTGTGCACCCAATCAGGTGGATCACACTGAAGGAATGGAGAGCTGCAATCAGCTTGAGTGTTTTACCTGCTAATGTGGATGTATTAACTTTATTATTATTCAATAAATTCTCATTGTTTTGCACTTCCATGTCTTCAGAGTGAGTGCCAATAGTGGAGGTTTCCGTTGGTTTTCCACTATACCCATTTCCAATTCATTTTACACAAAGGCCTCTGCTCCGATAGCACAAAGCAACTGGGTAATTGGCACCTTAGGGAGGTGCCCAGTGCCTTCGTCAGCTCAAGAATCATGAATGTGGAGGGCACCTGTTCCCAACGAACACTTTTACCAGGGTAGGTCAAGCGTCACCTGCAGAAGCCTTTGGCCCTCAGCAGCCGTGAAGATCTAGCAACACCTGGGAGCGTTTCCATGCAGCAAACCTCTCCAATGAGCACCAAGCAACCACACCGGTCTCAGGATGCCAGAACAGATTCTAAGGCCACAGGGAACCTGGCTGCTTTTCTGAGTTCAGGAGACCCAAGCTTCATTTTCCTGTCCTCATTACAGTCTCCTCCATTGACAAATTCACCATATTGTATTTTAACGAATTCAACACAAAACTTCTCCACTAGCCCATTCTTCTGTTAAGTCCACATTTTATTTATGGTTTGCTGTTGGTACTTCAGTCAGATTTATATACACAGTCTAAAATCTACATGAAAATAATTTTGACTGCTCTGAAGACCGAGAGAAGCGGCACAACTGAAGTTTCCTTCCGCAGCTCTATGATAAGACTACATTCCGATAGCAGCTTTTCGGTTCGGATTGCAGAAGAAAGCCAGCGCCCGGCGCCTCACAGACTCCAAGTGGAAGGGTTACACAGTTTTCTTGCAGCATTTCAGTCTTACGCACAACCAAGGTAGTAATTGGTAACATTCCTTTCTAAATGAACACTCAGGCCAACACACAGAATAGTGGAATTTCGCATTATGAAACCCTCCCTTTCTGGCCACTCAACGTGTCAGAAATAGCTGGAAACCAATTCACCCCCTGTGACTGCACTGTTTAACCAACATCAGTTGTGAAGTATTTTATGTGACTTCAAATGGGTACGGAGGTAGCATGAGAGTCTGGGCGGAAGTGCTCCTGAGCCCATCACAGGGTAGGTACCTCTGGGAAAGGTGCATGTTTCATGGTTCTAATGAGCATTCTCAGGATCGAGTTGAAATGATCCCCAACCACCTCACTGCTCACTGCCTTCTGCCCAGCCAGGTATTTCCCTGCCCCTGCCAGCCCAGCACTGAGAAACCCACTGTACTGTTTGAGTCTCCTCCAAACAGCCCAGGGGGGCTCTACAATGAACGTCAAGAGGTAGAAAGTATGGACAGAAAAGGCTCGTGGGGCCTCTCACCCAGCCTGCTGCTGGTCTGTATTTGCTCAGAGGATTCCATTCATCAGACCTCAGAGAAGAACAGTAAGAATTGCTTTATATACCACTTCATCTCCTTCCTGCACACTCATGCCTCAGCACTGGGGAAGCTGTGGCTCATGGGGGCTCAGGCTCTCCTACCAGGGGGGGACCAGGCCAAGTGCACCAGTGTTACAGCTCCCAATGGGAATGAAGCAGCACAGCCTCTCCCTGCAGCAAAACATTGCCATTTTTGATCTTCCGCCTCCCCCCAGTCACTCGGCACGGAGGTGAGAGAATTTGTGACACTCATGTTAAATCTTGCTTTGAAGACTCAGTTTTTGGATTTACTTCCAGACTTTGAAGGACTCTAAAGCACCCACTGGATATTTAAATATGGCCAAGTATACTATGAAGTGCCCAAGCTTTCAAGCCAGCGTTCTTTTCCCAATACAGACTCCAGCCAGCCCCCCCCCAACACTGCTATTCACCCATAGGAACTACCTGCTCAGGACAGAAA
Organism: Numida meleagris; assembly: GCF_002078875.1. NCBI lineage: Eukaryota > Metazoa > Chordata > Aves > Galliformes > Numididae > Numida > Numida meleagris. The sequence goes on from NC_034409.1 coordinate 110,109,168, forward strand.
ATAGAGCACAACAGAACAAAACTACACAATTAGCTACGTGCTATTTGAATTCAAGACCACTATGAGCACCACGAAGCTTTCGTATCTCAGTGAGTTTTGAGGAGATTTAGGAGATGACCAAACCCACCTGGCCCTCTGACTCAGGCAGCCAGGCTGGCTCATCGTGGTGAGGGAGGGGATTTCATTCTTAGCAAATAAGAAAATATTAACTAAGAAGTGATCCCAGCAATCCAGAATGACAAACTTGGTGTGAAAACATTCTGAGAAGTTACGGACGGGAATTTGAAGTTATGGATGAGAATGGAGCAGCCTTTCACTACAAAAAAGGCCAACACCTTTAAAAGCTGCATCCACAGAGGTATCGTGACAGAAAAGGAATGTAACTGCTCTTAATGGCTCAGGTGAAACTGCACTTGTAAAGCATTCATTCAGTCCTGGTGATATTATAAAATCAAAAACAGCACATCGTAGCAATGGGAACAGGAATGAGATGTAGGGAATTGACATGCTGGGGGGAAAACCAATCATTTCAAGATTTTGCTTCCATAAGAACCGTGCATGCATCAGGAGGCTGCAAACTACACAGGTGACGCAGCTTAGGGCAATAAAAACAGCTACTGAAATAGCAAGGGGACAAGTTAAGAATAAAAAGGAATGGTATGCAACATTATAGCTTGTATACATAGGGAGGGAACCATCTTATTTTCCTGCACTAAACGTTCATCCAAGGTTGGATTTGCTAGGACTTCAAACCTGTTAACTTCATCCTGTTCTCAATATTCAAGGTTAGCTTGTTATTAAAACTAAAAGACGTTTGCATGTTATTTCCAACCTTAAAGAATGACACCTGTCATTTTAGAATTGTGCTGATCAATATAAGGCTACATTGAATTCATCAAAGGAAACAGGAATACAGAACCGGGTATTTAATGACAAGTTAGCCCTTGTGCAGGAGTGTTTTTCTCCTCCAGAAACTGGTTCTCCTGTGCGTGCTGGCAAGTCAGTGTAAATAAAGCAAGTAAGAAGATAGATAGCCTTCTGCCATTGCACACCGGCTTATGCGTGGTGCGTCGATCCTCATAGAACATCAACAATCTTGTACCAGCATCCGCAGGACTCATACATACACTACTGAAATCCCTGGATCCAGAAGTCACTGCAGCTTGCACTGGAAAATCTGACTACAGGACAAGGATCTCTGCCTTGCAGTGCTGGAATGTGTCACCGCGCTTCTGAGAACAGCCTACTGTGCTAGAAGCTACAAGGGCAGGACTGGACTCTTTCTATTGTTTAAAAAATAAAATAAACAAGGTTATTTGGCATTTAAAAAATGGTAAGTCCATGAGAAGCTTTCATACCGTAGAAACGAAAGGACAGTTACATTACAAACCTTGAAAAGTTACATAGTGTAAAAAGTGACAGTGCTCAGACTGGGTTAAAGCCCTCCTGGTGCAGCAGGGCTTCCTGGTCTGCACATGAATGCATAAAGACCAAGAGAAGGAGGGCGTGAGGAATGCCCTCGACCAGTTTTGAGGGCATACACCTGTGCCACAAGGATCTTTACCACACTGGTGTCCTGATTCTAGCTGCAAGTCAAAGGAAACGCTTGCTGTTGTCTTGCTTGATAGATTACTTGCAAGAGGAACAGCAATCATGCACAAGGATACAGCTGGATTTCTTTCAACTTATTGTTTATTACAGTACTGTTCTGCAGCATGCAGTGCTTACAAGATGTTTACTATTTGTCCCCCAGAAAACCTCTTTTGTTTTGCTCTAGCGAGATGGCAGGTTTAGACCTTATCCCCAAGACCTCATGGCTGCGAGAAGAGCACAACATGAACACGATGGAGAGCATAGGAGGTGAGAAGAGAGGGAGCCAACGTTACTGCCGTCCCGATTCACAGAATGGCACCGTTCTGGAGCGGGGCCACAAGTGACAGGAACTGCCACGCTGCTGCGATAAGAGTGAGGTCGGCACCGGCGTCTCACCCTCCTGAAAATTAAGGTACGTGCCTTTTATCATAGGAGCGACCTGGCTTGCGGTGTGGACAAACAGAGTTTAACTAAATATATTTAAACTCTCGTTTTCTCTGCAAGTTTCCTAACATGCCACTTCTTCCTGTAATTTACGTAACTAATCTCTAACTTTCATTTGTTTCCACGCAAACCACAGCTGTGAGCCTCACCGCAACGGCTACTAACTGAAACACATGCCCACAAACGCACTGAGCCATTTTGCCCTCACACAGTTTATCAGCCTGCTCATTCCTAGCAAAAGACTCGGAGGTAGACAGAAATTTATTGAAACCAAAAGTGAAGTGAATTGCTACAGCAGCCAATTTTTGCCCGTTCAGCTTCGGCAGAATGGCTAATCTTGTTCTCTCCTGGAATTAAAAAAAAAAAATATATAGGAAGTTTTGGAGCTTTGGATGCTTTTCATGGAATATATGCCAAAACACACAAGCTAGGCACAACAAAATGGCTGAGAAAGCATAATAATAATAATCATCTTTAAATTTTCTCATGTTCTTTCAAAGTTCCACTCTGAAAATTAATATGAAATGGCACTGTGGAATTTCCTTTCTTTCTGGCTCAATGTCAGTGAGATAGACTAGTTTTTAAGAAGAGAGGACTCGATTCTGCAGAGCTGGTAGTTAGGGAGAATTCCAGTTCTGCACAATTCCAAGCCAAGCCGTGTCCCTTTCTGCTTGCGCGCTGCCATAAAGCAAGGCTCTGTGTGTCGGGTGAGCTCTCACTGAACCCTGTGCAATCTCATTTGTCAATGGGGTAACACGGGTGCAGGTGACCAGTCTCCCTGACCAAAGCTGAGTACATTTACTGATACACAAGCAGCAACAAAGTTCCTTTCATACATGGCTGTACTGCTTTTTCAGCACTCAAAGTAAGAAGTGTTAAAAACTTAAGTTACTAAACAACCACAATCCAACTGTACAGAGGGAGAAATTCTGTTCGGTAAGGTTACAGATTTCCCACTACATCAAGCTACACATTCACCACCATATAACATCACTTATGAACGTTCAGTTTCTATGCACTGGATGTTACACTGTCAGGAACATGAGTATTTGCTTTACTATTTATTGGCTTATTTGCGGAAGACCAAAGATTCCCTAATAGCTGTCCTAAACAAAGAGAAAACTGGAATTGGTGATGGGGGAATTCAATCCGTAGGCACTTGGAGGACTACTGCTTTAAAGTGTGCCATCGACAATGAGGTACTGTGTGTCGCCAGAAAATGACCACTGCCAAAATGCTGCGACAGTAACATGCATATGAAACTTTCTGCTTGTACAATATTTGTTAAATACAATTTAAAATTGTTTTGCCCAGAGTGAAACAAAACAAAACAAAACCCCTAAACATTGCACCTTTTACTGTAGCTGTTTCAAAGCAGCAGCTGCAACAAACAACACAGGCTATCCTTCTTCCAAGTCACAAAGACGCACCAAGTCCTCAGTTTGCCACCTGAAAAATGATGGCCGCTGCAGTCACCTTCCGTTCAGGGGCAGGGGTGTAGGTGACTGAAGAAGTCACAGCCTTAAAATGTCACAGGTTTTACACGTCTCTACAATCATTGCACTATTAAAAGTGAACACATTTGGCAAGGCTGAACTAGAACATTATATATTTTACCTATATAGTAAAAAATACGTAATAATAATCACCTCTGAGATAGCTCGTATAACAATTACTGGTCCAAATAAATAGGAACTATTTCATCATGAGTACTCAGGCCAGCAATTTTTGAGTTAAAACTTTCAAGAAGCGTTCCCAAACATAAATGGGAAAAAACTTTACCCAAATGTACTAAGTCCAGGTAAAATGGCATTACTAAAAAACTATGAAAAAATCTGAATTAACTTGAGCACTGAGAAAACATGGAAGCATAAAAGTGATCGTTGCTACATAGCATATTCTAAAATCTCGTGTCCCTAAAAATGCCTAAGAATGCGCCTGCGACTGAATTGTCCTTTGTTCGTTTCAAAACTACAGACCTTTAATTAGATAAGCAGCTTTGTTTCTATCAACTCATTTGTAAAAAACACCATCAAGCTTGTGCTCGTTAAATATATATATGTATATATAAAAACATACAAAAAGTACAAGATAAATCACATTAAGAAACTTTTACAGTGTAATTGTCCTGATTATTTTATTCTGATGGGCCAATTTTTTATTTTCTCTCTTTCTTTTTTGTGCACAGAAATCTCAATGTGACTGTTGTTCCAGAACTCAGCATAGTGCCGCTGCACAGAATTCACCTTTCTGTGCAGTCCGTTAGGATAAAAAAAAGAATAACAAAAAAAACCAACACACACCACAGGACAAAACATTCTTCTTAAATCAAATTCTATTTGTGAATTCAGCAAAATAATTTCTATAAAATAAAACAGCAAAATATTTAAATAGTATAGGGTGGGCTGTATCTGTTTTGCAGGGGTATTTGGTTTTTAGACAGGTTCCAAAAAATTACACACATTCAAGTTACCAATTTTCATTTAAATACAGTATTTACTGATGCGTTTCTCGAAGTCTTTAAACAAATGTTTATTCTGGAATAGAGATACCTCAGAATTGTATTTGACTAACCAGTAGTTTCTCTTCTCATTAAACCCTGCTTCTAATGTTAAGATCTCCTGCATATGGATAAAGAGCTAAGACAATTCTCGCTTTCAAGTAGAACTGTGAACGAGCAGAAAACCAGCAAGTTAATTTGGTGCAGTGGCACTCACAAGTACTGTGTGATTTTGTTGACTTCCACTTCACTGGGATGCAGTAGAAGGAAAGTGTTAGAAGTTTATCTAATAAGCTCTACCAAAGAAACAAAACAAGCACACCAAATACAGTCTATTATGCTCCAGGCATCCTGGCATAGCAAATTTTTGCATATTTGTTTTAAATCTTTTAAATTCCTATTACTGAAAACTAAGTGTTCTTTATCCCACCCAGAGACAGAACTGTCAAACATCAGATGTGAGGAACATATGTGAAACTGAGAACCACTTGTTTGTCACATTTTCCCTCCCCATTTTATAGTCTAGGTGTAAGAAGAAAAAGTTCTGAGCGATGCAGTTGTCACATTGGGACAACTGCCGTCACTTTTTTCCCCCCTCATTGGCTACACTAACTTGGTGTGAAGCCATGCTAAATGTTACAGCATAACTATAGCTTCAAAGTGATTAACCTAATACCAGAATGAAAAAGGCAATGAAAAAAGATCTAGAAACAATGTTACATCACCAATTTTCCACATCAACCAAATAATTAAAAGGTTACCAGCCATTACGTTGCTCATAGTAAAATCGACTCCAGTGGCAAAGAATTAACATGAAACTATTTTTGTGGTTGACATGGATAGGCTTTTTCGTAAAGGAGTTGATCCAACTGCCGTGAGGCAGGCAACACTGGTCGCAGAGCGCAGCAGATATATCAAGAAATTATTTTTTGTTTTTGTAGATCTGTGAGTCTCATCAAGACAAAAAAAATGTTTCTTGCTTAAGAATTAACAGTCAAACATTAATATACTATATACACCTTTGCCATTTACACATTAGCATCAGGCCATTTATTACAAAACACTATACACTTTCCACTGCAGGCGGGTTATATATTGACAGCAATTTTCTGCAGATAAGACAGTGAATAGACTCTCCACTCCATGTTGATTAGGAATAGTTTTTCTAGTTTTAAATATTAGCCAGACACAGAGAAAGGTTGGACTGTAAGGCCTGGGTGCACAGTCTTGATGGAGCAAGTTAATTGATAATGTGCATTTCACTAATCTTTTGTCTGAGGCGGGGAAACTTCTTCACTGCCTTCATAATTTTCTTGTGCTCGTTGGCCAGTTCGCTGAGGGTTGTTCATATGATGTGCTGCCGGGCCTGTATATGGCTGTCCATGCACATGGTTATTCTGTAACAAAGCAGAAACATTTTAAAAGGACATTACATCTGCAGACCATTTCCTAACCGGCTTCTGGGCTTTCACCTCTAGCTTCAAACTACTGAAAAGTATCATCGAGCACACCGAACATCTGGTGTGGTAGCATTTGTAGGAACATACACTACAGTTCCTCTGAATCACATCCTTCACTTACCTTCTTAACTAACACAATGTAAGTAGATTTTCAGCTTGTAAAGATACAATGATGAGTTAAACAGTCATTTTAGCTTTTGACTAAAGGATGTTTACATGCAAAGCAAAAGCAATAAAAAAGGCTGCCTGTGTGCTCTGGATATTGAACTGTGTGTATTTTATAAACAGATTCAATCGGTGTGAATGTTTTCCCTTTGACAATGGAAAAAGCAGACCTGTATTTATGTAACAAACATTGATTTACGGGCAAACTTGAATGTTACAGAATTGAATGAAATCTAGACCAGTCATTTTCTCCAGATGCTCTGTCCCAATTTAAAAAGCTATACACACACCTGGCAAATGAAAATACCTCATCTACATATTGTTTTGCAGAGTTTAACCAGCTGTGGAGAAATTAAGAACATGAATTAGGAATTGTGTGTGTTAGTGAAAAATGCCATCTATTGCGAGGAAGTGAACACATCACACGGGTAATGGTGGGGTTACGGTATGTGTCTGAACTCAGGAGCTCAGAAAGGAGTGGGAAAATCTGCACAACTTACCAACTGCTCTGCTGAGAACACCGAGTAAGGAAAGCAAGATGGAGGGAAAATGGGTTTGGGCAGGAGAGGAAATTAAATTAGCAGATTCAGAATATATAAAATTAGTTGGAATAAAGAAAAATGAAAACTAAGTAGGGGACCTACTAATTTAGTCAATTAAAAAAAAAATCCGGTAATGATTTCTTTCAGATCTGGCTCTCCACTGAAAGAGTAACTAAGCAGTCATTTAGCCTGAAACATTAGATTTTGTACGTACTTAAAAATTGGGAGATCAGTGTTCATAGCACAAGTTACACATAGCAAAGACATCCACTTTTATGAAAGCCTTACAATCAACTCTAACCAAAAATCAGGCCTCAGGGTTTGATTTTAAATTTAAAAAAAATGAGAAAGCGACTCACAAAATGTCAACATGAACAAATAACAGAACCTAATTCCGTATGCACAAGCCTGGGATGACATCTGTCTCCCTGCTGTTTCTACGGATGATTAATCTCTGATCTGGTAATGTTAAAATTCTCTCACAAAAGTGACGGGAACACTGTTCCTGGCAAAATGGATCTGAATCTTTATTTCTCCAGTGGTGATATTTGATAGTAACATGCTTCTGGCTAAATGCCTGTAATGAGAGTTACCATGAATGCTAACATCAGAAGCTAACTCAGGGCTCTGAATAACTCTTAAGCTTTTACCTGTTGATACTGGGAACCAGGTGAATGGGGATACAGTGGGGCATCTTCAGGTGGAGAAGACTCATGTTCATCTGGAGCATCAGGATCATCTGGTTCCTAAAGTTTGAAAAAACATTTAATTTATTTAGGTAAAATATATTAAGATTATTGTGTTCAGAACCAATGCTTTGTGCAAGCAATCCTTTTAGACAAGCTCTAAGAAAAACCATTCTCCCATGCCCAGTGTCCTGTAGCTTGTATCAGATAAAAATTATTTTATATATATATACATATTTATACAAATGATATAATATATACATAAAATATAATATGAAATAATCATTTGTATAAAAATTTCCACTATCAACATAGTATTGGAAGAATAGACTTTTTAATCATTCATAATCTACTTTAAATGGTCAATTTCAATTCTAGACTGCTAATTCTTTAACTGATGGATGTCTATAAAGGCAGTAACAGGAAGTGGATAAAAGCATGACTACATAAACTAAAGCTAACAGAAGTGTAACTCCTTATCGATCACTTATTTATAGAAATATTTACTCCAAGTTTTTAACAGAAGTGAAAATGATTCTTTACCTCCTCTGGGCAGAGTTCACAAGCTTTTGCAAGAGTCATTCTAGCACTGTGTGATCTCTCTAGGAAGTAGCCATTTGATGTTTCATTGCTTTGTATTGGTGGAGACCAATTATTATAGGTGTATTGGGGATTGCCAGTGTATGGTCTACGCTCAAGCTCATCTCCAAGCCATTCTACCGCCCAGGTCCATTTTCTCTTCAAATCTCCATTACTCTGCAGACAGAAAGTTAACATTTAGAAATTATTTTATCTATTCTTCAAGAGAGGAATCTTTTTCCTTTCAAGAGAGCAGACCTCCAACTCATACGCTGCTGTTTAAAAGATTTCCTCAAATATCCTTTTTTCACACAATATAAGCTTCAAATTTGAAATGGAGTTCAGGAGGATCTGCAGTTGCATCACATGAATGCAAGTATAATGAAATTACCCTGAATTCAATATAGTGACCTTCTGATATCAGAAGGTTGACATGTGTGTCACCTGAAGGTCATAATTTTGTCAAGTCAACGAAAATTGAATTATTTTTAGCAGCAGGAAAAAAGCAGCAGCAAGAGACAACAAAATGTATCACCTGAAGAATCTGGTAGGCTACAGGACAGTTGCTGAAGAGGGCTACCATGCACTTTATGCACTGGTAAGCTCTTTTCTGATAATGGTTCTTGGACCGTTGAATGGTGTCAAATAGTCCATCCCTGTCATCTGGGATTCCCTTAAGTGCATTGTGAATCCTACAAAAAAATTCCAGTGTTAGAATTCAGTCTTCACTTACAGCGTAATTATAAAAGAGGTAAATCATACTCTGAATATTCTAATTTTTGAAATTAGGAGACTAACTTGACACGAAGATACAGAACATACAATTTCAGCAAGTTTTTGGTAATGTTTAAGCCAGTCAACTGTTTAAGCTCTTTGAACAAAATAAAACCAATCACAGCAATGAACTTTTTGTATTATTGTTGCTTTTTAAAAAAATATAAACTGCATTTACAAAACAGTATTTTTAACTCATGTTCTTACAGAGTTGGAACAGTTAAATTCTTGACAGAAGGACTAGTTCTGTTACAGTTATGGGTCTTAAAGATAATGCCTTTTACATGCAGTTCCTCTGAAAAGAAGTGACTTGTATATGCACGTGCATAAGGGACTTGGACATTCACCGAGAAACTAACCACACATTCTCTGCCTTCTGCTCTTTAATGAGGGGGCAGAGGAATTAATTGACACTCTCGCTTCTTGTACTATTTCCCAATTCACTTACTTTTGGTTTTGAAAACACACTGGAGGAGAACACAAAGATTTTGACAATCTAGGTTCTAAGAGTTACATTCACTGTAGGAAAAGTTATTGCCCTTTTTCCCTTTCATGTCTGGCAAGAATCAGCAAATAGTTCCCAGGCAGCTGAGAACCTAGGCCTCAGTCCATGAACTGCATTGAGTTTCTCGAGCGTGTGTAGTGATGAGCAACAAATCCAATGATGGAACTGGAAAACAAATCTTATGTGGAGAGGCTGAGGGAACTGGGGCTGTTTACACTGCAGGAGGAGGCTGAGAGGAGACTTCATCACTCTACAACCACCTGAAGGGAGACCACTGCAAGGGGAGCATGGGCTTCTTTTCTCAGGTGACAAGTGATCTTGAAGGTCTTTTCCAACCTAGATGATTCTTCTCCATTCAGTTCTGTGACCCATCAGAAAGTGAAAATGAGCTTCAGTTGACCTAACTTAATGGCGCGTGGTAACACTATTATCCCAAACTGGTTGTCAAGTCACGATGCTAAAGAATGGCAGCAGCCATCCCAATAAGAGAATACAAGAAGCACTGAAGGATGCACACTGTTAAGGACCATATGATTCTAATTTTCTGCAAGATATATGAGATTACTATTTACTACGGACAGTTACACTATTTTTTTTTCTTTAAATGGCAGCAAGAAATAAAAGGATGACTGCAGTTGGATACTTTATATTTCCCTGCTGAAGCCTAGCATGATTCCAATGAATGCTTGGAATATTCTTGAGACTGCAGTCCTGAATACAAAGTGATGTATATCTTCAAGTATAGTAAAAGCCACACGCCACATTTTAACCTCCTTCCCATCTCCATTATTTCAAACACAATACTATCCTAAAAACCTCTAAGGAATTAACCTATATGTATTCTCTCAAATAGTCAATATTTGCAATAATTACATTTTCCTAATCTCAGCTTTCATAAACCTCATTCCCCAAACATGAAAATTTGCTTTGAAACTGGGTGAATGTTTAATATTTTAAAATTAAAATTCTACTGAAATGATATCACAGAATCTTCACATGTACGATATCTGGTTTTCTCCCAAGTTCACACTTCATCCATGCCTTGGTATCATTCCTGTCATTGCTGTGCTTACGTATTAGTGAGGCCAGGATATCACTGAACTCTCCTAAAAAGAGATGCTTGCAGGAATCAGTCTAAGCAACACACAGTAAGTACCAATATGTTTAGCCTAACTGGCATGTTAGTAAAATTCTCCTGTAAATGAAAAATCTTGAATCTATAGAACTGAGCAGCAAATTTCTCAATAGTAAGGAAGACAGAGGTTAAAAAATATAGCTTCAAGTTGTCTTAAAATGCGTGATAAAACAGAAAAAATGGTTAATCCCTGTATTTTGTTCTAAAACTTAACTTCTTGTAAGGATTAGCAGCAGAATCACTGGGAGAACAGGCTGTACCAAACATAGTGGTAACCATTATAAAAAGATAGGTAACTACAAACCTGTGAGTTTGCCAAGAATCCTCAATTAATAGGATTTGCAGAAGCAGATCCAAGTAAGGTCGAAGCTCGTATGTGTATGAATATGCAACCTTAAAAAGTGAAAATGCAGAGAAAAGAAGAAAGCGTTTTTCAAAGTATGTAGATTACACAGCGCAATACAAGAATACAATTAATTTGAAGTGAATTTTACTGTAACGTAAGGGATATTTCAAGATGCAATGCATACTATTATTACTTTAAATGCTAGCAGCATCAGGTTTTTTTTTTCTAAATACATAGTAGGTTTCGTACAGGAGAAGTGTTTCATCTTGAGTTTCTAACACAGCTGAAGTGCCAGGCATGATATGCTAGAGAAGTTACCTTGGAAAGTACCTTTAGAAAAGTAGAATTACAAAACAGTATTTTCCACTGATATTGTTACTTTTAGTCAGTGCGTTCATGGTTATACTAAAATGCAAAATACGTGGCTAAGTAAAACACCAGTAAATTGACTTTCACTATGTTTTTTTCAAGTACCAGACAGAAGGACGCAGAAAAACTTCATGTTTACATAGAAAAAAATTGCACTAATTTAACACTAGCTAACTAAAATTAAAACAAACTTTATTTGGAGTGGAAGAGTGTGATTAACCTTACAGAGACTACAAAGGAAAAACAAAACAGTTCCAAACAATGATTATTTCCTGAGCCTGAAGCCAAGTATGTCTTGCAGACTTATAAGAAGAGACCTTACATACAGAGTCAAAATAAATGAAAGGGAGAATTTAGAAAATATTCCGAAGTTTCATCCTAATGAAATAAGCTGTTTTACAGATTATTAAAAAATGAACAAAATGCACTTACGTTATATAGAGATCAGCCTTGCTTACTTTTTTCATAGAATGGCTTGGGTTAGGAAGCACCTTAAAGCCCATTCAGCTTCAACCTCCCTCCCACGGGCAGGGATACCTCCCAACAGATCAGGCTGCCCAAAGCTCCATCCACAGAGCGGCTGAATGCTGAACACTTCCTGGGTGAGTCATTCACACCCTCTCTGGGCAACTTGTTCCAGTGCCTCACCACATTCACAGTGAAGAATTTCCTCTAACATCTAACCTAAATCTACCCTCTTTTAGCTTAAATCCATTAGGTCTTGTCTATCACTACATTCGTAGTGAAACAATTCCTCCCCACTGTTTCTGTAGGCCCCCTTCAGGTACCAGAAGGCTGCTCTAAGGTCTTCCCTGAGCCTTCTCTTCTATAGGCTGAATAACCCCAACTCTCTTAGCCTGTCTTCACCAGAAAGGTGCTCCAACACTCTGATAATCTCTGTGGCCTTCCTCTGGACCTAATTCAACAGGTCCATACCCTTTTTATACTGGAGGGCCCACAGATAAATGGCCTTATCTAGGTTGGGTCAAGCAGGGCAGAGGTGGGGCTCGAGGTGGGGACAGCCAACCACCTCCTTCACCCTGCTAGCCACTGCTCTTTTGATTTAACCCAGGATACGTTTGGTTATCTGGGCTGCAAGCAGACACTGCTGGCTCATGTTGAGCTTCTCATCCACCAGTACTCCCAAGCCCTCCTCCCACAGGGCTGCTCTGAGTCCATTCATCCCCTAGTCTACTTATGTCTGAGATTGCCCCGACCAAGGTGCAGCATCTTGCACTTCGCCTTGTTGAACCTCATTAGGTTCCTGTGGGTGTGTTTCTTGCATCTGTCTAGGTTCTTCCGGATGGCATCCATTCCCTCTGGAGTGTCAACATGCACCACTCAGCTTGCTGTCATCCACAGTTTGTTGGGCATGCACTCAATCCCACTGTCCATGTCACCAATGACAATATTAAATACTATCAGTCTTAACATAGACCCCCAGGGGACTAACACAGAGCCCTGAGGTTCATCCTTGACCTTGTGTTCCTAACTCAAAAATGTTTATCGCTTTCCTAAATTTATAAAAGGACTTCTCATAATACTCCACTATGATGTATACATCCAAGAGTAAAAATACTGACAAAAGATACGATCTTAAGGGACATTTCTTTACCAAGCACCTGTTCAGTATTCAATAAGACAACATTTCTATACATAAATACAGTATCTTGCATCATACACACTCATATGCTCATCTTTATCCTAACATTTATTTTTACCTGCCAGAGAAGTTCACTTAGGACGGTGGAAGAGAACTGAGGATTCTCCCAACAGCAGAAACGAAGCAATTTGATGGTCTCTTCAGAATTGCTGCAATCTTCAATAATTTTCTTCACATAACTGGTTCTCACAAACAAAATGTCTGCTACGTTCTGCTGAAGTGCCATTATAGGTTGAGATAAATTAGGATCGCCGTAAGGGTTGGCAAGTGGAGGATTACCTGCAGAAAGCAGTTATTCTAGATGAAAGGGTACCAGAACATTTTCCGTGTGTAAACAACAATATATAAGTCACTGTAACTAATCAATAAACAACAGAAAGGAAAAAAAACTTCAGTCAATTTGCTTTGAAACATGCAATGGTATGAAACAATTTTTTGATTGCGAAGCTTGACTCTTGCTGCCGAAGATAAAGCTACTTCTCTCCCTCCGATAAAATTATACTGTGACAGTCAAAGCAGAATAGCTGAAGACAGATTCATATGCAAGAAGAGGAATTGCTGGAAGTTTCCTTGGTGAAAACCTCTTACTCCAGACTCTGCTTCGAGGCTTGTATAGCACAGGCCAAATCTATCAAATTTTAGGACACATTAAGTCTACTACAGGAATGGCTGGTAGAAAACTCCAGTCTGAATCTCTAGAGTGTACACAGAATAGTGTTCTTGAAAAAAATCAGAATTAACACAGCTTCTTTAGAAGTGTTAATTTTGTACATGGAGAGACTGTTGATTTGCTCTTGATGTTTCTTGATGTAGCAGTATTGTGTTTTTAGTTACTGAAGATGATTAGAAGTCCGAAGGAGAACTTCCCTAGCTTATTATGCTATATCAAAAAATAAATTAACTCTGCAAAGAGTAATCATAATTAATAGTCATAATAATGTTCACACAAAACACATTGTTAGTATGTTATGAATACAGTGAATATACGATTAATTTTCAAAAGCAGAATGTCTTCCTGGTGTTATCATCAAATAATGTACTGCAAATAAAACCAAATCAAAGCTGCCAAATGGTTCTGCAGCTTATTATCGCACAATAAAATTTTCAGTTCATTAATTCTTACTATAGCACATTCTAGCCTATTGACTTTACGGCCTGACACACTGAGCTGTAATGAGTTTACCACTGAATAGCTTCTCTAGAGATTCCTAATTAGGTTTTCTAAAATATACTTAATATAGAACACATACAGGTTATAAGACAAGCTATATAATTCACCTAGTCCAATATCCTGTCACCGTTTCTCAAAAGTAACTGTGTACTATCTGCAACTAATGAGGATATTAATGATTTATTCTTTGATAGAGTAATTTCTCGCTGATTCATTTGCAAATCAAAGTGCTGGATTCTATTTGTCTTTCTGACTGCAAATGAGCACCAAGTGAACTTTCAAGAGCTATCCAAAGCAACATCTCTTCTCCAGTAACCACTATTAGCTACTTCAGAGCCTGGTAGTTTCTTCTTTGCACAGATTACTTTGTCCTGGTAACATGAAAGTCATTTATTATTTTATTTCCTACGCGGAACCAAAAGATCTTTATGCAAGTCTTTGCAATCAGCTTAAACTATTCTAAAATCAGTAATATTTTGCATCAACAGGTAACTACTTCATTATCTGTTTTCTTCTATCTTTAATTAATAAGCCAAGAAGTACAAACTCTAGAACAGATTTTTGTTTCATGTGTTTTTAAGTATGTCAGAATCAAATCAATTCTGCGTACAAAAAAAAGATTTGTCTTTAAACAAAACAAGTTGCTAAACACAAGGCAAGCATTTTTTCAGCTAATTCATTTTATACTTAGTAACAGAACAAAATACATTTATTGATATATCCAATTAATCTAAGGAAAATGGAAAATTCACTATACCATTGATAGAAGACTGCATCCGCGATGACACATTGCAGCAACGGATCAGTTGTGACACAACGGTGTACAGCTTCCCCAGTTCAGCATACTGGTACTTAATTGGAGGGCCTGGACCTTCATCCAGAGCCACAAGCATGAATGTTGCAGGAACATTTAGTTTCAGAAGTTGCGTCTTCTCTGCTACACCTACAAAGCAAAAAAAAATTTTCTTATTTCTAGCACTGACAATACATTTTTCAGAAAAATTACTATGCAATCGGTAACTTTTCAGTTGCTGGGTTTTATTACAGTTATCGTTACGTTTTCTGGAAAAGAACATCAGTAAGATGCACATGAAATTATGTTCAGCTGAAAAAAATCACACTGAAGTAGAGTTGTAAATGACTACAATTTTTTAAGAGTGCTCATTAGCACCTGAGTAACTAGCATCTGTGTTTCTTTTGGGACAAAAAAAAATTTTTTTTTTTTTTTTTGAAGTGGATGAAGACCACCACAGTACTCTTTGTGATTTTCCCATTGTGCCCTAGATACATCAGTTACAAGTTTAAGGCATTTCCAACTGCATCATACTATGTAGTAAGTGTAAATAAACATGACAAAAATCAGTTTAAGAAAAGACAAAAAAACAAAAATGAAAAAAATCTGCAAAGCCAATCAATAACCCAACTAATCCAAACATCAGTTGGTTTCACTGCAAAGGTACCTTGCACATACCTACCATTACACCTGGTATACGTCCCTTCTGATCTTGTATACTGCTTCTCAGTTTGGTTAAAAGTCATGATTTCTCACACATTTGCGAAGTTTTTTCTTATTCTAAAATACAACTGAACCTTACCTACCACCTTTGTATTAAGAGGAAGGAATCCAGACAGCAGCTTATTAGAGCTCTCTTACTGTACTTTTTCAGTTATGTTAGACAGCTTCGTATTTACATTCTTTATAGAACCGGCCCCTCTTGCTTTACATGAATTACTTAATCTCTCAAAACAGGCAATCCTATTCACAGTACTAAGAGTGCTGCAGGAAGGATGTATTGTAGCTTTTGGTGAGTGCACACTCTACATCCATACAGATGCCATCAGTGCACCATACGATGTACAAGCACAGTTGGCTGCCTTGAATTGCTTAATATTTCCATGTTTATCTTTGTGGATTTCAAATGCAGCAAATGACATGAAAAATTCCGAAAAAATAAGTCAAAGCAGAAGAATTACATCTCTTTTCTATAATGACATTAAGGCCACTCTGGGGTTCATGATGGAATATGCGCCTGACAGGGAATGATATAATCAAGATATAATCAAGACCCATAGCAAAAATGGGTGACGCTGCAGAGGCCACAGCCAGTATTTTCACATCCATTGCTCCAAAACTGATAATTACCTCATGTTAGTTGTATTACAGCATGTGTATGATGGATGAGTCTTAAATATATCATCTGCAAATACAAATAAATCCCACCAGCCTTGCATTCAAAGAACCTAAACTTTTAATATTAAGTTTAGCTTAAGAGAGAGAGATCACACTCAATTTCAAATTTCATCTTTCATTAGTAAATTTAGGACACTAGCGTTACGGAAAATAATCACTTTTCCAAGCTTAGGAGAACTTCACTTAAGCCTTCCTATATTGCAAAAACACCCTCTTTTCTCACCTATGTTTATTTTGGATGAACGACAATATTTGATAAACTTAAGAGTGGAATTTCCTGATTTTTGCACTCTTTTACCTCATATGATGCCTTTTGTGAAAGCATTCTGGCAAGCAATGATGCCTAAGAACATACACAGAGCTATTTCCTCAGTCTCCCAAAGAGGCTTTAAAGAGAAGACTGCTGTAGAGTTAGCATTTTGTATTTGTAGCTGTCAAGTTCCTAGATGAACTAAACTGAAATTAATACTTTCAGTATTACAACTGGAGCACACAGACAAAATGTGACCAGCTGCATTACTCTACTTTTTGGTAAAATCATCTCCTTCTTTTCTGAACTTCTTCAGACCAAAAAAGTTAAAACTCCCACATACTTCCTGGATCTCACGACCTCTCTGCAAAAGAGGTCTGCATGAAGAATAATTACTCTTCCTGTATTTTCACCCCCGCAAGATCTCAGAAGGACAGTTTCATAGCTCTAAGTTTCTTGTGTTATCCTTCTGAAGACTGCAGGAAGACAGAAGCTTCAAAACCCAAACAGGAGGAGCAAAGATTCTCTAGAGGGCATTTATGTGACTTACTTAATCTTAACAATCTGTCTGAAACTCAAAAAATGGATCCTCATGGAATTACTCAGAAAACTGAAACATTACTAAGAAAAGTTATTATATTGCATCAGTATAGTGCATGCAACTGGCTTACCTAGATTGGCATACATCACAAACAGATTGAAATACTGCTGCAAATGACGCCCATGTTCAGACACTTCCCTTCGAAGAAGATTTAGTACCGCTCTCAGTAAATGATCGCTTAAACTTAAGTTATCATAAGCCTACAAAAGAAGTTGTAGCATTAATGGCTGAACCGATAAATTCTTTAGTTTATACATTCTACGATGGCAGAACACCTGAGTCCACTAGTATCCTCGTATTACACAGGGAATGTGACTTGCAACACTGAATACCATACACATCAGAGAAATCATGCACATACAGAAGTTTTTAATTCAAATTTTTCTCCCGTGGCAGCTAGGTCTGAATACTCAGAAAAACACATGGAGTTCTACAGTAAACTTTATAAACTGAAAAAGACAAATATACCTATCTACTACAGGTATAGCTCAAACATCTCCTGAAAAAATAAACATACAGAACCAAAACAAATAAACAAAAACACTACTAAAAATCTATGCAGCCTCAATATAAAATCTTTTTTTTTTTTTTGCTGGATTCGGTAGTGAAAACATTTTGAAAAAGTGGAACAATACCAATGTCTACTGTAGACAACCACAACCTCACAAATACGACCAAGCAAAGGCCCACAGAGGTTTATGTTTTTAGATTTTAATACAGTTGAAACAACAACTCTTACATTAAGATTTTGGCTTTTTTAATTGTGTTGTTTGGTAGTTGTAGGTGTATAGAACCAGGTAATTTGCTTTCTACTCCTATGCAAAGTTATGGTTTTTGATTATTTCAGTGTTACAGAATACAGGAGAAAAGTACTTAGTTAATTCCTACGTGTCTTTTTTAAATCTAAATGGAAAACAAGGGTTCACTTCCCTTCACCTAATTACCTAATCACCTACTTTTATTTTGTAGTATCACACTTCTAACTAAATTCAAAGTTCTCACTACTTAGTCTTGACAGAGATTTAAAAATGAGGTGAAACTGAACCCCTCTGACAGCAACTCTCAGGCAAATTGGTCAAGTAATGTCAGGTAGTGCAAAACAGGCTTTTGTACACGGACTACAGTTTTCCTGTAAACACTGATGCATCTACTCCAGAATTAAGCTTTATATTAAACGCTATTAATGAAGAAATAAGAATACATTTCCAAAGATTTTCATTAGAAAATTAAATACCTGACTGGAAGGTCCAGGAGAGGCAAAAGGTGAAGGACATGGTCCATCTTGCAAGGAAAAATGTGCAATAAATACTATAAGTTTTGCAAATGCACCCCTCACTTCAGCACTAGGGCATTCCAAAAGGTACTCAGAGAAGCGGTTTGAAACATTAAAAAGAACATTGTGTGCAAACCAAAAGCGTACATTCTTGCTGTGACGGAGAAGGATGCATAACGCATCATACCTGAAACAGAAGATGATACAACTTACAGACCATGATGCTAATTAATTGACAGCCATATTCTTTTTACCAAATTTGAAAACATACATTAAAGGTGATCCCCAAACATTTGTGCTCACAAAGCGTTTACAGTCAGATGAACTAGATCCTGTAGTGATACTCTTACAATCACAGAAAATTCTTCAAAACCAAAAAACTTTGAATTAAAAAATCCTCTAGCACTAAGCTGTTGTTATGGATGGTAGAAGTAAAACCACAACGAAAGAATTACGTTGCCTAACCTGCAAAGTACTACTAAATGCAGTCCTAAATAGGTAGCTCTCATTCCCTCTGTATTCAGACTGGGAGAGAGGGTGAGCAGCAGTACATCTGAAGCGGACTTCATGAGCTATGTATAAGACTACGAACCAAACATGTAACATATTAGGAATTCACATTCTCATTTACAGGTAATTAAAAAAAGTAAAATATCTGTTTTGGAGAGGACTTGTATGACTTCTGTCCTCTCAGCAGCAATACTGATCTCTTAAAGTAACAGGGGAAACTTAGTTTTGAAAGTTGCTGTTAGAGAAAAAAAAGTGAGGCACGTGTTTGCCATGTATTACAGAACTACTTAATAGCTGTTGCTCGTGAATGTGAGATTTTTCTTGCTAGCTCTGCTAACAGTAACCCACATTCCTCTCCCCAGAACAAACTAACAGTTTAAAGACAATTAAAATGCTGTGGTAAGACTGTGTGGTTTGTTTTACTACGCAGAGATTTCAATTACAGGCCTCACAGCAATGTATATAAGCACTCTGCTAATGAAGTCTGCATTTTCAGAATCTGAAAGAAACAGTGTTTCAGAAACAGAAAGCAAATACAAGCTTCGTGGGTTGAAAAGAGCTTTGTTTAAAATTAACTGAACCATGAACAAACAATTCTGAATTCATGTCAGAATATATATATATGTGTATATATATATATAGTTTTGCTCTAAAAATGTAGAATCTATTGACAAAGACAAAAGGGCGGATTTAAACTATTTTTAAAAATGAATTTTCAAGCTGCTCAGATCAGCAGCTTATTTTAAGGCTCAGTTTCTTCCCAGTATTTTCTCTTTTTCCTCATATTAGGGGTAAGGGTGGAAGATGGGATGGATCACTAACACTTCATTGTCATATGTACACAAACTAGGATCTTTCAAAAGACATTGAACTTCCAGAACTGGAGTTGTTGTTAAAAGACAAGGTACCAATCACTAGCTGGGCCACGGACTATTTTCTTTGTATGAAATCCTGTGGTGAAGAGAAATCTAGCAGCGAGCTGAATGCTAATCATAGTTATTTCTTCTGCTTCTGGCAACAGATGATCTTGTCCTAAGGAAAAACCAAAATACTCACATGTAAACAAAGTAAAGGTAATGTAGTTTTAATATTTTAACTGATTTCAGATTAGTATTTTGTCTGATTTTGCTCAAATTTTAAGAGGAAACACCAAAACTGCCCCACCTTCTAAGCTGTTTTATGAGAAAATTTAAGCTTTGAGATAGGCATATATTAACCTTTTGTTACACGTTACAGATGCTTATAAATCATTCAGCATCTCACCTGTGAGAATTATCTTCAGCAGAACTCCCCGTAGGCATAAGTATTTTAACATAAATTAGTACATTAATTCAACAGTAGATGCTAAATACTCTGGCATGTTATCACCAATGACCAACTCGACAACAGATGTCTAACTGCAGAAGTCCAGAAACATTCAAAGCAGAATGCGCAAAATTTTCCTGGGCTGAACAAATTCTTGACAACTCAATCAGAATTATTCTCACAAGAAATTAATCCGTAATTACCACACTCTCATACTAACCTGGAGGAGGATTTAAGTAGACACTATTACAAGTAAGCAACTTCTTTATGAACTGGAAATATTCCAGGCTGTACTGCATACGATTATGCATGAACTGCACGTTCTGCTTCCGTACGCTTCGTTCAATGGCTGATGGCATTTTAATCTGATGAGGTTTAGTGGTGATAGCAAGTTCCGAAATGTATTTTGTTAGTTCACTGTCTCTGTCAATTGTGTCCATACGTTCATAAAAAAGAATATAAGCATTCCACCACCTCTTCTGGCGTCTGTAGGACATACGCTTCATCATATGATCAAATACTTCTCCCATGTATTCCCCACCAAAACACTGATTTTTCATTTCTTCATCATCATCCATTTTACACTCTGTCACATCGCCGTCATCAAATTTATACCACCGATTTTTCTCACCGTCTCCACCGTTTCTCTGGATAATATAAGAGTAATAATGTCCGCCACTGGCCTGGCCACTATGTACAAGCACACCAACAAGCCTGTATTTTGTGCTCCCAGAATGTTCATTCTCTGACTGTTCGTTTTGTATTATTTGATTTTCAGGATTTACATCATCTCCTTCCAATTTAGCTACACCTGCTACTGTGTAAGGCTCCATGTCCAGCTCTCTTGGAAATTCAAAATAATCGTTGAATTTGATTGCACATTCCCGTTCCCAGTCATAATCAAATCGCTTCAATTGGATCGCAAGAACTGGAGGCAACTTCTTAATCAACAAGCGTTTCACTGTATCAACCTAAAAAAAAACGGACATGAGCAGTTATCAGCTCTTAAGTTCCTATTCATACACGCTTACCAACAGCCAAATTCAGTAATTAAATTATAACTTTTTCCTAAACACAAGATAAGACTGGAGTTGGTACAGCTGTATCAATGCAGTGGTTCACAAATTTAATATATTTAAGACTCATTACCTTTTTGTTGCATTTTTCGCAATGATATGCATTTGCACCTTCCAATAAATCTCCTTTGACATACTGTTCCAAAGAATCAAGAAGGTTTTGGTGATTTCTTATATCTACATTCAGAGTTGTGAAGGATTCCTCACATTCATACCTATGAATGAATATGAATGAACAGATACATGTTGGAGAAAGGTAGAAACATGTTCAGCTTACACTGATGAGTTCTTTTTTTATTGCAGTCTTCCTACAGCTACATTACAATATCTGCACTGCACAAACTGGTGTCTGTTATTGAGCTTTACCACCAGTACTTAGACTAATACTAAACAAATATTGTTTCATACCTATATGCAGTAGTTCAAAACATTTTAGAAAAGCCTTTTAACTTTTCTAACTGAACGGAATTAAATAGCTGTTGTCATAAAAATGACTTTGCACATCTACGTCTACATTTTTGCTCTGCTGTGATAAAACCTTCAGAAGAACTCCTAGAAATGAACCAGAAATGCCAGAGAGACAACTGGACACACTTACAGATAAAGAATTAATTCAGAAATTTGCATCTATTCCAACATAACCCGACAGGGCCCGATTCTCTGATACACAATGAAACACAAAAAAGCTTTTATAATAGTGAATAGATTAGTATTGAGAAACACTTAAAACAGTGATATTCAATTTATCTGCTAACTCACAAAATCTGTTAATTTGCCATACTCCAATAGTTTAATTTATCAACAGTCTTCTCCTCACTACAATCAAGCTAATATTCTCCATAAGAAACACAGTTATGGAAACCCAGCAGAGTTCCAAAAAGAGAAGCAATACTTTTAAGACAGCACATAACATCAGGAACAAATGGAAACTCAGGTTGCTTTGCATCGTCTATTTATTAGCCATTACACATAAAATGAAGTTCATGATTTCACTTTATCATGTAATATTCAATCTTATTTCTGGTCATACATTTTAACTCATGAAACTTAAGTTCTTTTAATTCACATGTAAACTCAACTGAAGTTGCATGATTATCACAACAAAATTGGTTTCTATCAGTCTTCCCTGGCTTTTATTTGCTGATTGAAGGATAAGGCTGAATGATCAATTTCCACAGAGAATTTGCAATAGTAATGTGTAGAGAGAGCCATCTTAAGTCATAAATGAACACCCATCCCTGGAGCTGTTCAAGGCCAGGATGGATGGAGCCCTGGGCAGCCTGGTCTGGTGGTTGGCAATGCCACCCACAGCAGGGGGTTTGGGCTGGGTGGGCTTGATCACCATCACCAGCAAGACAAAAGGCTAGAGATATTAGGTCTGATTTGGTATGAGCATTGGGTTTTTTTGTTTCAATACCCTGTATGAAACTGAATTTACAGTAGCCTGTATTCAAATTTTATTCAAAATACAATAGAATTCTTAAGATAAACCTTCTACATCGCTGCTTAACTATACCTTACACACCGAGTACAAATGGTATTTTACTCACTGGAAATAAAAGTTCACTCCTGGGTCAGCCCTAACTGCATACTATGGAAGTAAGACAGAAAAGAGCAACATTTCACAGAATTTTTATATCGTATTTGGTTCCTAAGTTGTTTTCACTTTTAGTAGGAAAAACCTGGATCTTTCCCTCCTCTGATCAATATACGGTGCTTCGTATGCAATCTGGTTAAGTAGAACTAATACTAACTAAATATTTAAAGACACTTCAAGACAATTCCACAAATGCTGTAGAAAAACAAGGTAGCAAATTTTATGAGCTTTAAAAAAACCTGACATACCAGTCTTGACTCTCCACTCACTTTTGTAAGGCTGTTAAGAGCATCTTAGTTGTATCTTTCCCATACAAACACAGGTTATTTTTTCTATAAGAAAGTAGACTCAAACACTTACCTATGAGGGCATCCTTGACAAATCTTCTGATCAGCAAAGGATCCTCCTAAAACTTTACTTAACATTGCTGGATGGCCCAAAGCTTTCAAAGCTTCGTCTAAACTATCCACCAAGGAATTAAAGAATTCTAAAGCATCATGTTGTTCACGCAGATTTACAGGTTCACCCCAAAGTCTGAAAACAAAAGCACATTCTTGTCAAATACTTTTTGTTCTGTTCCTCAATAATTCCTTAATAAAGATTTACTGAAGTTATTAATCCCTTCTTACCGGGTAAAACTACTGGTTTGTGATGTAACATATCAACTGCCACTCTGCTCTTGACACTTATCGCTAAGTAGAAAAGTAAGTGCCTTTTGTGTGTAACTTCAAACTTAATTCAGAGATTAAACACCAAGCTCAAAAATTACTAGAATTCCAAATTACCATCTTTCTGTGAATTCTGGCTTATTAACAGACTTTTATAGAAGGGTGAAAAGGTAGGACAACAGATACAAAGCTACACAAGTTCTGATAATTTACAGTTCTTAATATAATTTCTTCTACTACAATTTGTTTTGTTGCATTTCAGTGTTCCAGCAAACAGACATCAATAATAAATTTTCTATTTACCTAAATTGTTTCCAAAACCCTCTTGGTACATAGTATTGTAGCCTGGAAGCTGCTAAATGACCAAAAATTACTTGGAGATGTCTCAGGACTCCAATATTGTACTCTTTTCTATCTTCTGTTTTACTCAGTGCTGGTTTGTCTTCATACTGATGTGGGTAGCCAAACACATCATCTCGCGGGTCAACATTGCTCTGAAAAGCAGAAGAGAATTTGTGCAATTAGATTTGACATGTAGTTATCTAACATTTGGTTGTATCCCTTACAAATCCATCCCTCGATTTTAACAGTCTAAGGTGTTTCATATTTCCATCTAAAGAAGTAAACATTGTCTTTGTGTGCATTAATCAAGTTCTGGTGACAGAAGCAATGCATGGTGCATTCAGGCATAAATACATGAGGAGGAACTCTGCTAACTCTGCTACTTGGATCTTTTCAGCTGCTTCTCTGGCAAGTAGCCTATTCACAAAAATATTATGCTACTGCCCCCACTGTTAGCAGTGGAAAGCAAAATGACTAGTCACTTAGATTTACTGTAACCTTTGGATCAAAAAGAATTTTGATGACCATGATAAACAAGCTCTACATAATTAAATTTACCTCATTGTCTTGCTTTTCATCCCCAGACATATCATCATCTACATCACTGCCTGTGCCTTCAATTGCAAGGATCCCATTCCTGATGGCTGGAATCATGTACAGCTGCTGAATGACAGAATTCATGTAACAAGTTGCACCAGCATTCTTTAATCCTACAAATCCCTTTGGTGGTCGAGGCCCAACAGGTGGTAGATATTCCCATTCCGTAAGCGCTTCACAAGCTAAAAAAAAGCAGCAGAATGTGATTAGAAAAATTACTCTGTTGTAAAGTATTAGATTTTCAGTTGTAGTATAGAGGACAGCTGCATAAAATTAGTATTAGTCTGTATCATGCTGCAGTTTAACAAAACAAATGCTTGACCAGAACATCAATTGCTAAAATTAACACATTTTAATAAATCATATTACTTCCTATAACTTTAAGATTACACCACATTCTTCTATTTTGTAATTAAAACAGTAGCTTAAAAAAATAAATATTTATGGACAAAACATAACTCTTCCCATCAAATTTCCTAGTTGAAGCATTCAAGATCTGTTAGCAATAAGAAACAAAACTAGAATATATAACCAACTAATAAGACTTTCATAAATTTGTAGTATTTTTAACATTACAATATTTCACTTACGCCTCCCTTTCCTTTGCCAGGAATACAATTTTTAACAGTGCTATCCATATACCTTGTGAAACATTTTTCCTGAGCCTTCTCGTTTACACTTTAATATCTCTTCAGAATACATTTACAATCACAGGTTTCCTACACTAATCTGTTGTCCTGTGGTTTTTAACATAAACAAGTAACATGAAAGTACATTAACTTTCCTTGGTGTATGTACAGTTCATACACGTTTTGTGAAACATTCTGTAGAGATCTAGCATTCTTATCAAATATTTAAATAGAAGGTAACACCATAACATCCTTCTAGTTGTGAGCAGACAAGGAATACGCTATTTCACACAGAAAAAGGTGAAGATGAAAGGATGGGGCAAAGGGTAAAACCATAAAATTGCCCATTTTATTTGTTCATTTGAGATGGAACTGAACAGCAAAAGACTGAAAAACCTCACAGGTACCTACTCAAATGACTCAATGATACCACCATCTGGGCAAGCAGCACTGCCATTCCCACTGTGAAACGCTATTTCTAGTTGTTTAAAGTTTTGCTAAACTCTACGCATTTAAACATTGTGAAGTTTCCAATACCAGCCTATTTTTTCCCCGTTACTACTACAGTTGAAAAGTTCAGCTATTCCATACAGGATTGCACAAAATCCGAACTTGTTTGTTCATTTTTAAGAAAATCTTTTATATGCTTTTCTATTGATAAAAAAAAGATCTGTGTTAGTTAACTAAGAGTTTTGTCATCTCTGTGAAAATGAGCTCAGATTTCATTTGACTATAAACTTTTGAAACACAAACTTGTCTGTATTTTTCTGTAATACTGCAGTTGCTATTATCTTTCTACACTGAGAATGAAGTTCTTTAAGAGCAGAGCAGTGCAGACACAAAGCCAAAATGGAGAGAAAAACTTTAGAGAAAATGCTATGACACAAGCAGAGAACTAGTATGGTGCTAAAAACAGGACAGCGGAGCTGTGTTTGTGTACGGACAATGATGACTGATTAGGTGAGCAACCAAGAGACTGGCACTAAAAGTAAGCAGAAGAAATTTGATGAGGTGCTGGGATTGCTTAGAGCCTGAAACAATGAGATAAACAAGAAAAAGGACAGAACAAGGTTCTTGGGAGTTAGTAGGGACAAAGTGGAGCAGGCACAGATTAGAGTAGGGAGAGTCTGCCTGTGTGAGAGAATAGAACTTGGATGCAATCATGTAATGCAGCCAGTTCACTAACTAAATGAAGAACAAATAAAGGCTATACTAACTTTTCTAACATCTGAAGGCCTGATTTTATGTTAAAGCACATTCCACATTAAAACCACAACGTAAAGAAGAATTAGCTCAGTTGATAATACAAACAAAACCTATACATAATATATATATTAAAAAATAGGAAATAGTTAAAAAAAGTTACATACTAGTGATTGCTGTACCTATGTAATACATCTCAGTCAAGGTGTCTACTATCTGTTTGAGATTTCGGACACATCCAACTGCTAGTGCAACTAGTAGCTCAAAGCCAGCATTAATAGTAGCTGGTGAACTACACACTGGTATGGCCTGCTCAGCAGGCAATTCTCCATTTCTCATGTATTGTAAATAAACATTGGATGCCGGAAAGATGAAATCATCTATCAATTCCTGAAAAAGATGAAAGAAAATAAATCACTTGTTATCATAAAAATAAATGCTATTTTATAACAGGTTATGTGTTATTACATAAATGAATGTCTAAGAATTGGAGATGTACTTAAAAACAGGAGTTAAAATTTAGACCAACATCCTAATGAATGTTTACATTTACAAAAGAATAACTTCACTCTAAAACGGTTCACTGCAAACTCCTTCCCCCAAATTAAAAATAAACCTAAATTGATCTTGGGAAGTAATCTCAATTGTGCCCAATCCATATTATTTACAAAGCCCTTTATCAATTACTGCTGAAAAAACATTGCTGCTGCATAATAAAATCAAATACATAAAGAAATAACGTCTAATTCAAGAGATGCTCAGATGTCTTGCATTTATTCAGACCTGCCATAAACATTAATAGTGAAAAACACGTGGAGGAAAGAAAATACGGCGTAATAAAAGACAATAGTGCTATACTACTGTGTTCAAGAAACATTTAGATGTACTAAGGGACATGGTTTAGTCTGGGAAATACTGGGGATACATGGATGGCTGGACTGGATGACCTTGGAGGTCTTCTCCAACCTTGGTGATTCTATGATTACATACAGGTCTATCCTGCATCTAGCTCACTATCCATGTGTGACGTTTGCTGAGTCTTGGAAGAAGTAGACTAGCTCACAGCAACTTTACACACAGTGGTTCATGAAGAACGAGAATGCCAAGTACTCCTATGAATTAAATGTGTTTTTTTTTCTTCTTTATAAATCCAGTAAGAAACTCTCATTAAACAGTTGAATTGGGACCTCCGTGGCTACAGACTACAAGAAAAAAAACTCCTTCTATTGATTTATAAATGACACTCAAAAAACTCCGCAATTCAAAAAACTCAAACTTACTTTAATGAGATTAGCACCTCCTTTTTCACAACCAATATGGTATTTCTTCTCAGGTGTCTGGAATGCCAACAACTCTTTTGTTACTCCAAGGTGACCCTCTAAAATAGTTTCTTCAACACCTGTTTCCCCTGTCCTTTTTACTTCATCCTGCCATGGAAGATAAAGTTAGGATACTCTACTAAATAACATACATCACATGTAGGAAGCTTAAAACTGTACTTCACAGCAAAGCACCAAAAACCTCATTATCAAAAATAAACTGATTCTATAAACTTACCCTGATCCTTTTCAGCCAGTCAATTTCATTATTGAGAAGAACTTCAGCATTGGGCACATTAATATTACTGTTGTAAGCGTAGTTAAGAAGATGTCTTAAGAGAGTGAAGTAGTCTCCAGAATGCTTAGCTCTCTCCCTGGCAGTACTCTACACAAACAAAAAGTGAATGATTTGTAATTCATACATGCTTCTATTTATTTTGCAACACCCCACTCCAACTCAAACTGAAATTGATAGTGCTGCTTACCTATAGGTCAAAAGAAATTTATACTTTACTGACACCTTAACAGAAATTTGCATTCATCTGCAAATATTTTGTCTTAGTACTTTTACAAAGACTCACATTGTACTGAAGCCTTCGATCTGGCAACTTACCCCTAGGACTGTAAACAGCAGAGTAATGAAGAAAAGGAGAGGTCTCTGTCCCATGCAACACCTGGTAGCCATTAAAAAGAATTGCTCCTGTGCCATCTGACGAACAATTCTAAAAAACATTTAATAAAAAACATTACATACAATCTTATATAAACAGAACAAAGAAATCTGTATTTGTATGTCACACTGTTTAATGTCATTTTCCTAAAACTGCATGTAAGTAAGAAACAGGAATACTTCTATTATTCATTGGCTATTGACTTAGTTCTTCCAAGTAGTGAAATTTTAGACAGGAGTTACTATTATGAAATCAGATCCACAAATCAAGTATATCAAACTACAAGAAACGTAACAGCAACAAACCTCTAATCCTGCACAATACCAGAATATACTGGATAGCTAAACAAGCAATTTGCAGGCCTAAATAGTCATCTGGCAATTTTTTCTGATCATGTATAAACTATGCCTAAAAAACAAAATAAAATGATCCTAGTAAAAATACTCTTACATATCACTAAAGCAGTTTGCTATTCACCTATAATGCAATCGAAATTTATCATCAGAAAGATAAAAGAGGGCTCCCTGAAAATTAACGTGGCTGGAATTAAATGAAACTTTCTATCTAAGAATCTAACCAGTTAAATTGAAACTAGGGAAGAGGAACATAAAGGAAAAAAGATAAAACTATTCTAAGTTTAAAAACTCTAAGCTTTGAGGTTGTCTTAATACCAGATCTTGTAAAAACTGTTAGAAAAAGGAGACTGCTTGGGGAGAGAGGAAAAAAAGAAAAATCAATGCTGCACTCTATGGAGTGTCTCAACATGTAAGAAACTGAATTTTGCAGTGTCTTCTTGGTGTGGCTGTAATTGTTCTCTGCTCATGAGATCACCGTGGAAAGCACACAGAAGAATCCTATTTTCTCCAGAGCTCTTCTATGTGCAGTGAACTGTGCCTCTAAGACATGCAAGAATGACCGTGAAGTCAAAGCGAAGAAGCCGCTAACCCAGCACCCTGTCTCTGACATACACCTAGGAAAACACGCAAGAGAAGAAAAGCATGCAGTGATACTCCTCCAGAACGTCTTCGCTTCTAGCAATTTGTGGTTCAGCAAGACTACCAAAGGAATATTTTATAGCCCCCACTGGACAAATTCATAAAAGAATCCCCTCAAACCATTTCCCAACTGATGGTTTACATTGCTTAAATATTATGCTCAAAAAGTTTTTACAACTATGAAAGAGAAAGAAACACTGTTCCCTATTAATTCTCCCTTTGCTACTTCTGATTTTAAAGGTCTCCGTGGTATTCTCCTCCCACTATTTATCCCTTTTCCAATAAAAAATGCCTCAAGCTATTCAGCTGCCCCTCAGATGGAAGTAATTTCTGAGCTTTGATCTTCCTTGTCACCCTTCTCTGATCTTTGCAAGTTTTATGGCAATGCTCTGAGTTATAGAAGCACCATGGGACGGAGAAGGTCTATTTTGTTTGTAATGACTTGTGACATTTATGGAACTGATTGCAGAGTTCCTGTTTTCCTAAAACTTCTCACAGACATGTCTGCTAAGTTGCATACCTTCAACTGCCTACAATACATCCCACAGACACTCCTCAGGTTCCTACACTTAAAGGCAAAACAAAATAGGTAAATATGGTATTTTCCTACAGTGAGAAGTGTGACTGATGAAACACACTGTCTCACACTGTTATGCCTCTGAGGAGCATGCAGTATTTGAACACAAGTATCACATTTTTGTGAGGCTACAACAGATTACTACTTTACAGGAACATTCCTACATTCTTAAGGAACCAAGAGAGGGATTCAGCTTCCTCAGGAGACATCTAGTACCACGTTAGACATCATGAAAAATGATGTAGAGCTGGCAGATATCACACAAGTTGCATGATGAACTCTTGTTCACCTGGTGAAACAGATGAAGATCAAATGCCTCCATTAAAACAGGTAACCTATATACCATCTTGTTGATAGCTCCAGGATACACGTCTATTTAGTTAAAAGAAGTTAGCTTCTTCAATGGATGTAGCACAGCTTATCATGGGCAGTAAGAATCTGGGGAAGGGTCTACGTGTATGACCACTGAACATTTTATATCCATCAGTGGAATACTTCTGGGTTCCCAGACCATTTAGGACCACTGTTCTACTACCATTTACTAAGCTAGTTTTGCACTCATGGCTCACGAGTATAAAATCAGCTATATAGGAGAGAAAACTGCTCTAGTATTTAGTATTAAACATTTTGCATTCTATTTCTCAACTTACACATAGTGAGGTTATACTATGATGAAACAGCAAAAGTCCCATACAATCTCAATCTCTGAAAGAAACAATTAAGACCCAACAATCCATCTCATTGGTTCCAGCAAGACAGTATCTGAGATGTGAACCTGACTATCTTCCCTGTCTTTTATGGTACAGCAAAAACATTTTCTCACATGCATAATTTTGCTCATATTGTTCTGATAGAGATTAGGAGATGAGAGAATGATAGTCAAAAACGAGAGGTGAAGAATTCTGAAAGTCTGATATTTGCTGCACTGGGAATGCTAATTTGTTTGCACATCAGTTCAAAACAGGAACATTTCTTTAGTTCAACTTCACTGTCTTCATTTTCAAATTGGTTTCTGTTTCCACCAATGTTTATGCTATTCTAACCATTATCTAATAATAAATAGTACTGCTGCATTCTAAGTGAGATCACTATGCATATATCAGAAGTTTTACAAACATATGAGAGTAAAGAAATGAAGTACGACTTCTTGTATTAATAGCATAAATCATTTTTCCACACAACAAACTTGGCTCATTTCCCACTTTGGTGGAAAAACAAAGCAGAGAAAAAGAAGCTGAGCAGCAGACCATTTTGAAAAGGGAACCCCTTACAGAATTTCATCTTCTCTGACAACAAAAAACAAGAATAAAAAAACCACAACATATGCAAGAGCTATTCCTTAATACTACTATACTCTTAAAGGGTGAAAAGCTAATATACTTGCAGAATTCAACCACTGCTGTTCAGACTGGCTCATATCCCAACAAAACATGTGCAAAGAGAAGACCCAGCCTGAGGAATAATCTAGCTTATTCCAGTATTTTAGGAAGGAAAGTACAATGAACTATTCACTAGGCATAACAATATGAAATATTTGGGATTCAAATTTCAGACAAAGTTCAAATCAGCAAGAATATTAACCACTGAAAGAGACAGGAAAAACTGTCATGGTTTTGCAAATCTGTAAATCAAGACTAAGTTCTACCAGAAGGACATTCTACCTCAGTCACAGACTCCGTTAAATGGAATCTGCGCAAAAAATGCAAAGACTAAACTGCTTCACATGTATAGATTTAGAGGGTCCCCATTTGAATTAACAGTTCACTTACTTAAGGAAATATAACCAGAACAGAAATATCACTGCAAAGAACATCCACCATTTTCAAAGACTAAGAGCAGTAACAAGTCATCTTTGGTGTAGGTTTGTCTCTGGCACTATTTGTAAAAACAAGACATTGCTATTCTGTTAGTAGCTATTTTAATACTTCACGTTGTGCTGCAAAGTAACTAAAGTTAATTACCTAACTCAAGCGATAACAACAAGCTTCAGTGAAGCTATTCAATGCAACATTCTGTACAACAGGTTGTAAATAGCAAAGCTTGTGGATCTTCATTGTAATAATCTACAGTTTCACCAATCGGTACAAGAAGTTAATTGTAGTTAACATGCTGAAAGTCACAAGACATGCAACATGTCCCCCAGTGCTGAGTGTTCAACCAAGATGCAGTCACTGCACCACGTGACAACTCCAATGTGACAGTTTCATACAAATGTTTGCAAAACATGAAGAGTCACAAGTGTTTCCACTCTCGTGCAAGAAAATCAAAGGACTAAATCTTCCTTCCCCCCTCCTCAAAGGACTGTATCTTGTCTTATCAGAAAGAGAGGAAGTATTTATTTGAAAGTTCTACTGTATCTAATTCACTTTAACTTCCTAATGTGGTTTTCAGAAATTGCGGGAACAATACAAATCACCTAGTATCTTACTCTAAATAAATTAAGAATTCTAAAGCTACCAGCAGAATATTATCGGGCAATCACTTGGTTTGACAATATTCTCCTTAAAGAGTACACAGAAGATAAGACTAATGGGTTAGAATAGTTCAGTTCGAGGGGATCTGCAAAGATCATCAAGCCCAACTACCTGAATACTTCAAGGCTAACCAAAAGTTAAAGCATACTAATGAAGGCATTGACCAAACACCTCTTGAACACTGGCACCTCCCTAGGAAGCCTGATCCGGAGTTCAACCACACTTACAGTAAAGAAATTGTTCAGTTTTCGCTCCCTGATGCAGCTTTGTGCCATTCCTATGCAAGCAGTCATCGATGACCAGGGCACAGAGTCTGGAACCTTCCTTTCTGCTTTCCCTCCTCTGGAAGCTGCCTCCCAGCCTCCTCCAGACTACATAACTCAAGGGTCCTCACAGTCTCCTCACAGGACTCAACTTCCAGCTTACTAGCTTTGTTACGCTTCTCTGGACACTATCAGCTTATGACAGGCATCCAAATTACAGATTTATACATTGCTAAACAGTAAATCAGGATGACTGCTGAAAAATTATTAAAATAAGTCACTTCTCTGCGTGTAGGACATATATACATGCCATACTGGAAAACAATATGCACAATTAAAAAACCAACAAAACTTACTTGCTGTGACAGTGCAATAGCAAATCAATGATAAACGTCTGCCATGCTTTTTCTTTACTTAGCGCATCCAGTGCTGTTGGAATCAAAGCAAAACATAGGGTCATCACCTCCAGTGCTTCACAGCAAACTTGTTCATCTTCCATGTCTGGTTCATTTCCCGCATTTGTCTGTGAAAATAAACAAAAAAAAGCACAAAGTAGGTATGGAAAAAAAAAATCCAGAAAAACCCAAGCAGCATCTAGGCATATATTCTAAATACAAACTGAAACCATAAATTTGTTGACTAAAGTGATGATTAACACCACATATTTTATGCACTTCATTCAGATGTTATTTAAAGCACCATGTCAGATGCCTTGAACTTCCAGCACTTGGATTTTCAAAGGATCCAAATCACAAACTTAAGGTGCCCAAAGTTAAATAGAAAGTCTGTAGGTAAAAGTTTCATCAGATAGAACTAATGTTTACTCAATAATTTTCAGAGGCAGAAACTTGATTCAGCTGATTCATAACATAGCTGCTGTGGTGATTTTTGAGATATAAGAGGATATTTCTAATTAGTACATAGATTATTCTCTCCATTAAACACTTGGTGAGTTTATTTTGGTGCATTTATGCAAAATAACTGTTTTAAGAATGAAGGTAAGCCCTCTTCTCCATCTAAGCCAAAATTAACTAGCTTGAAGAAGTTCTGAAGAAACTGAATGTGAGCAGGTTTCAGTCTTAATTCATTGGTAATCTTGGCTGCAGGTTAGCAACGTTAACCACAATAACTGGGGGTTGGAAATAGATGATCTTTAAGGTCCTAAGCCATTCAATGGTTTGATGAATCAAATATGTATTTGTTTTATACAAGGAAAGACTAAACAGGCAGAAAGAAAGGACAATAATACAGAATAGATAATGAAGAACACCGATTTTAGTTGTGTTAAGACAAAATAGGTAAGGTCAGTACTACTGTAGTGGGAGGATGTGGAAATTCTGAGCTGTCTCAAGATATGAAAGTAACAGTGGAAGACTTAACAAGTTCAGGACTTTATCTGCTTGGCACTGAAACCTCATTTAGGAAAAAAAAAATATTTTTTCAAGGAGGCAGGGATCTAGAAGAAATGTAAGGAGCATTTCATATTCAAAGTATTTCCCTACACTCAATCAACAGGAACTGGCTGGTCTGTACAAACACCACACTTGCAGTACTTCAAAAGATTATGGGCCTTCTCTGAGGTAATAACGAGATGCTTGATACTACAAAAAGCAGCATATAGTCTTCTAAATCCACTAATAAGAGGACAGCCACGCCATATTTTCTGAGGCAGTAGGCAGAAGAACTTCTGGAAAATCTATGCTCTCAAGATAATTCACCCTGACTTTTTAGTTTAATTGAATTCATCAGTGTAGTTCAGAATCTTCTCGAAGTGCTCACAAACATTCTTTCAGAAGTCACAGTTGACGTGACTATTCTGAAGTGCTGCTTAATTCTAATTCCACAAAATCTAGCTCATTTTTTTTCCTTGAATTAACATTTAATGTTAAATCTCTACCTCACTGACTTCGCAAAATGTTCTTACAATTTAAGAATAAATAAATAAAATCAACTTTAGTGGTCAACTTAGGAAACAGAAAGAATTTTTCTTAAATCATTTTTTCTCTCAGTTTAAGCCAGCATTTGCTAGTCACTTGTATATCCAATCTTTGTAAAAACTACCGTAGGAGTAATTTTCCCTGCCCTGACACTAAATGCAATGTCTTAGATAAAGAACGCATCTTCTCTTGCATCACACAAATCTGTTTCTGTGATAACTTTTTCTCCTAATGTTATTTAATTGTATTGTATTCTCACTTTCTATTACTTCTTTGAATCAGTTTTTCCCTTGGACTTTTATTTCCTTTTTCCTCAGCATAAACCATAAATGCAGCTGTCATTTATTACAGATGTCCATATAAGAGTAAACAAGAATTAAAACAAACCAAAAACCTCTGAAGAATGAGTAGAAATAATGTTGTTATGAAATACTGAAAAGCTTTTCCTGAGGTCTATGCACGGTTTGAATTTCACATATTTTAAGACCACAATCACTTGAAACTATTTTTTACAGAATTCAACTGTAAAATTCGCACCCAGAAAAATGTCAGAAACAAAGCAAGATACTGAAATCAAATGAAAAATACTGTTTGTTTAATGCCACTTTACTTAATCCTAAAATCACAAATGCAGTAAATAAGACACATCTGGCAAAAGAAAAATGCTTTGTATGTTATTAACAACAGAAGTAAATGCCGTAACAATGTTAGTCAATGAAGGAGGAGCAGTCATGGCTTAACAGAGTACTTTTAAGCTGCAATAAAATACAAAGTCCTCCTGCAGTACCCTTGAGCAACCTGATCACTGACCCAAATAAGAAATAAACATTGCCACGGTTAAGCCCACAGCACAGGGCATGCTCTCAAGTCTACCAAAAGAAGTTACATTAGTCAGCATGTTGAGAAAATCAGAAATGTGCACATAATTTTATTTAGTTCTGATCAGGTATATTTTCTCTTCTACACTAATACTCTCAATACATACATCAAACGTGTTGACGTAAGAGCACATCTCTGAATGCATTTAAATGCAAGTTATCACTTCAAAAACAAAAGGAAGGGAAACAACTTGTTTCATGAAGTCATTCTAGCAGCCACAGGAGCAGATGCTATCATATCCCCTACATAAGCTAAACGGAAAGTTGTTACATTTTGCTCAAGTACTCTAACAGATCATTTAAAGACAACACCTAATACATCCAGAATAAAACTTACCTATATATTGCTTTCTCTTTCACTTTCAGGAAAGTATTAATGACTATTAAATTTAAGGTTTTAAGACAAGTTTAGAGACCAGCAACAAAAAATTATAAATTACAGTCAAAACGCAGTTTGCTGTTTTACATAACTGTAAACATCTGTAAACAGTGTGGTATTTGTTGTGAAACACACCCAACTCCAAACCATTTGCGTAAACAATGTGCGAAACCATGAAAATGGTTTACCTATCAGTATAATGAAATAAAAATTGTAAAAAAAACCAACATGATTATCATTTATGTAGTTTCACCAGTGCTTCAGCATCATTTTCAGAAAAACTAGCTCTTAAATGCAGTCTGCAACAAGAAACATTTTAAGTCAACTTTTGTAGAATAGACCTTCAAATTTGAAGACTAAGAAAACCGAGCATTGCAAGAAGCGCTTATTTCTTGCTTAGGTGTGGAACCTCAGTTTGCTGGAAACAAGTTATAGCGGCTTACAGAACACGTGCTTTTTTTTTTTTTATAGACACTAGATTCAAGCTACAATGCAACAGTTAGAGAAAAGGAATTCTGAATAGGAAATTAAAGAGTTTCAGGACACTTGACACATAATACTAGTCTCCAAAATACACAATCAAGAAAACTATCTAAAACCTCATAATACTCTTAAGCCTGAACTGGCTGACCCTGCTCTTTTTCTAAATGAAGGGATAGTCATAAAAAAGAAATTCTTACCTTTTCATAGATTTTACTAATTTCCTCATTAGAGCTGAACACAAGTTGAACTGACCCACAACCAGACGCCCAGACAATTTTTTGCACTGCCCTAATAACACAGATATCAGGTATGTATTTTGAAGCCTGGAAAGGGAGTGAGGGAGCATGGGGAAGAGAGAGAAAAAATAAGCACGTACTTTAGATTTATCACGGAATCTTAAATCACAATGCTACAACAACAAAATGAAGTTTAAATTTTGAGAACAAGCCATTGGCTACTTTAGGGATGTCTGAAACAAATGTTTCACCTTTTGCTTATACTTAAATGCTAAAAATTCCTTGAGTTGAGAAAAACAAAACAAGCATGCATCTGGAAGGCATACATCATTTAAAGTAATGTAACGAGTTTAAGTTATTTGATGGTTTGTCCCGCCTTAATATTACTCATTATGCTAGCTAACAGCTAGACAAAATAAAGCTTACCAAGAACCTGATTAATACATAAAGGGATTCTCCTGTATTAAAGTTATACAGAGTTTTAAATAAGTAGGAATGCAGATGACGTATCTTATGGATTCAGAATCACTCTTCAGTCCTTTGGGCATAGTCTGAGTTAATATACAGTAGTTTCTATTGATGTACATTAATGATGACAACACAACTTCTGCCCAAGTACTACTGTCATTACATGTAGTTTACATCAACTCAAGTCTATATTCAAACTCAAACTGTCAAAGCATTTAGCAATCTTTAAAAAGAGACAGACACTTCTCAGTTTCAAATTTTGCTTTTCTAACATTCTGATTTAATAATAAAATGAGACTCTAAAAGCTTAACCAGTAAGCCAATCTCATCAAGAGACTTGAACGTGCATTCTATCTATTAAACATAAACAGTTGCTAGAAGATAGGTATTCCACCCTTGTCACAAGCAAAGCAATCTTGTAACAGCAGCATCACAAGGAAAAACTGTCACAGAAAAAAAACATTTTCTCATTTAATCTCATTGCAGCTTTAAAATCATACGCCAAAACTTTTTTTTTTTTTAATGGTGAAAGATTTTTCTCAGTGCTGTCTGGCAGACAGAGAAACAACATCAGATTTTTATTTTATTTTTAATTGTGAGGTCAAGAGGGAAGTCTTTGACCATGAAAATAGAACATATAAGAAATCTAGACCTACACCAGTTTTAATAATTTCAGAAAACATTAGAGACAGTAATATCGTGGATCCACTTGCAAAAGAGATTCAGATATTGCTTGCTCTGATGTGCCTTATTTATACTTCATCTCAAAAGAGACTTCTGCGGAACTAAACTGGAATTCAACTGGCTGATTTTTACACATAAAATCACCTATGGATGTAAAAACACCACTAATGGAAGACAGATGGCTCAGACAGTCTAGTACATCGTGCTTTCTTTAGACAGTATATTTTCTTCATAAAAGAGCTGCCGTATGCTTTTCAGCATAAAGACGGTAATTTAAGATTGCTTTTATTTAGGTGTCTCAGAAATGTTCTGAAGATAGGTTTGCAGAGATTCTATACAATATTGAAAAACAATATTCACTGCCTCCGTACTGGAAATAGAAGCTTCTCAATTTACCTTGAAAGTTGTAGCAGATCTGATTTTAGCTTCTACTCAATTCAGCAAACTTTACTGATGTATTCACTAACATGACTCAATTCCATATCCAAATCGGGTTGGTCATACTGCATAGTATCATAAAGATACTCTATTTTTAAAGAACAATATTTAACCTTACTCAGCTCCACAATCAAATTTCTCACTTGCTTTGTTAAAGGTTTTTCAATATTTAAAGATACACCAGCAGGGATTTCAGACTTCCAGCATTTAAATTCATATTTAAAATTTCCTCCTGTTTTGTGTTTCTCTTCAAGAGAAGAAAACTACTTAGAAACCAAAGTGTAAAAGACGACCAAAACATGAAGAAAATATCACAAAAATGCTTTTGGAAACAAACAAAAAACTTGCAACTTAATTAACTTATTTAAAACCACTGCAAAGTGTTTCTGAAGTTCTGATGCAAGTGCAACAATATTCACAAACCATTAAAAAGCTTGTGCAGAACCTATCTCACTTAAGCCTCTTCATGCCATTAGAGTGGATTTCACGATTTCATATGGAAACAGTTCATGAAATACTTTTAAACAGTTAACAGCTTATTAACCGTGTGAATGGTACTTCTAAGTGTTTATGACACCATAGGGGGAAAATCCATTTATTACAAAGTTATGAATTTAAGCATTATTAAAACTGATGGGGGGAGGGGGGAGGAACTGAAGGGGGCAGAGGAAATATACACAAGGGAATTCACTAACCTCATCAGATATTTGCTGTGCAAGACGTATTGCTACATTTCTTAGCATGCATTCTGAAGTTGGATTAGGAATGTTTTGTAGGGCATTTTGTAGCACCACTGCCTGGTCGTGTGTAGCCTGGTTTATCTGTAAGAAAGGATTTCTTATTTCTTACATGGGAAAAGAAAGAAAGCAAAGTGATATGAAAATATAAACTTACTTAAAATAATTTATGAATAGTAGGTAAGATCACAGAAAACTACTTACAGAAACTATAAACAAAAAAAAGAAACATTTTTGAATGGATACCATCACATAGCAAGATTCACTGTAGGCATGCTACAGTGTAAAATCATGAAGTTAGGAGGACTTGAAACTATTTATATTTAGGGGTTTGTCATTCATCAGGTTGTTTCAAGTTAACTGAACATTCTCAATTACAATGCCTCCTTCTCTTTCTGTTGATGTATGGAAATAAAAGACTTGCTAAAAAATGGGTTTCCCTCCAGATTAGCTAATAGCATCTAGAGAGAACATGGCTGCAGTGTTCACTATAATTAAGTACATTTTAAGCATTTGAGTTAAAACAGAATTCTCAACAATGCTCTTAATTTGCTGTCCTGATTTTTTTTTTTTTTTACCATATTTTCACAGGACAAACAGCAACAATGGAAAGCTTTAATTCCTTCTGTATTGATTCAAGCATGAAGCTTGGTCTGACTCCACAGTCTTGAGCATTTGAATCTGAAATGATTGCTTTTTTTGAACAAATTTGTTTGAAAAGATTGTGCGCTGTGGACAGGAGTTAAAATTCCTTGTACAAAAGGGTTTATCCAATTTTTAGTACAACTCCACTCAAAAAACCTCCCTCAGATGCTGCTCAAAAGACACAATACAAAGTTGTTCTGTAACGCCTGGCACTGGTCATATCCCTTTACTGTATCAGCTTCACTAAGATACTTGACTCAGGGAACAAAATTACAGAACTCCTACTGAAGACAGTAATAGAGTTGACAATTAGCTGTCAGAAGCAGGCTATAAAAGGATCGTGCATAATAAGGGGCAAATCGTGGATCTATGTAACAGAATACTATATTTAACTACCTTACTGATTCAACAACTTTCAACAGAAAAAAGAAAATACTGCAATTGCCTTTAACAGGCCCTAGTGATTGCAGAAGACTGATAACAGGAAGACTGCAGACACAGCCTTTGTTTCCTCACTCTTTCGAGTACTGCTGGAAAGCCAAAGCAGAAAGTTAAGCTATGCTACTTATGATTTAGATACGACAGGTGATAAATATTTACAAATCTCACTTCCATCTCAAGGAGTAAGCTTACTGGTTCTGCATCAGTTAGGAGTATCAAGACCCAAGTCCTTCAAAGAGGACAACGATGACAGCTGTAATAACTGTTTTTCCAGCAAATCAGTTAATAATAAAAGCTTGATGTTTGTAACACTATACAGTGAACATCAGCAGTCATGGACAAAGGTTTCAATCACGTAAGTGGTCAGCATAAATCGCTTGCAAATGTATTTTAAGACACTCAGCTGATGCTGTGTTCCAAACTGCCTTTTAAATAATCCACATGAGAAAATATGGCAGTAAATTTTATACATCTTAATAGATGAAGACTAGAGTGGCAAACAAGTTTGCTTCGAGACGTCTAATATATTCTCATGAGACATAAAAACTTTTTTTTAAAAAGTCTTAATAGTCATCAAGACTTTTGATTTCTTTGAAAATGAATGAATCTGGTATTCTCCAACAGATGCACATAACTAGAATAGATATTTATTTTTCAGATTTAAGGGGAAATCAATTCTCCGCTTCAAAGAAGAAACTTGTTAAACATTCTGGTATAAACAGCTCTAAAGGATTGGGCTCTTTGCCAGAGGCATATTCTAAGAGTGCAGAAATAAAATCTTGGCCTACAACATATTTGTTCAGATGTAGAAAAACTAATGGACCATATTAAACATGCATGAATTCTACTATTTTAGACATATAATTGAGGTGATCTGAAGTGTTATCTCACTTGCCCCTTCCAACTCTAAGAACCCTTAGCGTAGGACACCTTTCTACTATAATCACTTAATTTTGCAACACACGCTTTAACAGCCCAAAAGAACATGAGTATATGTTTACAGGCGAGACATACTTCAAAACTGGAAGTTACCTATACTGGTAATCATGTAAACTGCTGAAAAGCATATAAAAAGCCAGCAAATCTCACGCCTGACTTTTCATAGACTGAAAGAAACAGGATTTTGTCTCTTTTATCAAGACTTGTGAGACAACATTATCTGAAAGTACCAGAAGTTCTTTGTACGCAAATTATTCAGAGATTGTCCATGGAGAGTAGATTTATGTTGCTGCAGACAATATAAAGTCACAATACATTTCTATTTGCATCAAGGAAGATGTATATTACCGGTGAAATTGTACTTGTGCCTTCCACAACTGGTTGACAGGCTTCTGCCACAGCTCGAACGTGGCCATATCCAATTGCTGTTAGCAATAGCTTAGCTATTTTTAGAGCATTAAGGTAGGCACCCCTTCGAGTTTCCATATCTGCATTTGGCAGGAAGTTATTTCGAGTCAGCATGCTCAGTACAAGAGGCAAACCACCACTTTTTAAGAAGTTGTATTGGAAGTCACTGGCATCTTCTCCGAGAGGTGCACTGGCAGGCATTAACAAGGCATAAACTACCTGTAGAAAAAGAGAGAGAGTTAATTAACAAAGGTATACTTGCTTGAATATAAATGGTTAAACACAGACTATACTGGAATACATCTTAAGCAATGCTTTGATGGCATTGACCTTACACCAGTTTACTCTGGGCTTTCACAATGTTACAGAAAAGACTGTCAAAAAAAGAACTGAAGATTTTTATTTCTAAAGAAAAGGCAAAGTATCACAAACCTCTGTTAGATATAGCACTTGTGAGGCAGAAGGACCAAAAAATAGAGAGTCAAGGGATGGACTAAGGCTGCTTTCCCCAAGTTTTGCATGATCTAAACAAATAGCTCTTAGTTTCTCAACCGTAGTGTTATCTGCAATACAAACACAACTTATAAACATTTTGTAATGTAGCTACTTCAGAACAAGTCAGTAGTGTTCACTATTATCAATATGAAAAAAATTCACTATGTCAGAAAAGTTGCAAAAAATGCGAATGACAGACAAGATCAGACTATGAAGTGTTTTGCAGTGTTTATTTCTGTCAGTAAAAAAGTGATCATGCTAAATTAGTCCCCCAAAAAACACTCAATATACGTTTCTCTCCCTTTTCACTGCACTATCAAATCCCATTGTCAAGTGCAAACTATGTGCGTTTTTACGACAGACAAGAAATAACTAATTTGGGACATATCTACAACACCAATTAGCACATAAGTAATGAATTAAAAAAAACCTAAAAATTAACAGAAAACAGGAAATATTTCAGCCTTAATTTTTATGTAACAGGCAAGAAATGTTGTCATTAACATAAAACAGGAGGAAATTAAGTTTTACCTGGTGGCATGAGCTTCATAAGAACACGTGCTCCATCTCTAAGAGGTGGCATATTTAGGCTACTGCCCAAGTCTGCAACTTGCCAAAGAAAAGAAATGTATCGAGGATGCAGTGACATGATCTTAAAACAAGCAAATAAATAAATTAAAAAACAAATAGAAACACAATACATAGAAATCATTAGTTAAAGACAAAGCGTAGAGGAAAAAAACATTTTCAAACCGTCATTTCAGTGTATGCTTACCACTCCAGGCAAACAGCTTTCAACTTCTGGGTTTGGACCATCACTGTAGTGATTGCCATGGTTGCCCGGAGAGCCAGTTGAAGAGTCAGAAGAACTATCAGGACTTGAGGGCATATTAGAATTTATCTGTGTAAGTTTAGCTGTAATTAGCTGCAAAACATAATCACAGTTTTAACGCTATGCAAAAATGATAATTCTTTATTAAATAATCATCTAATATAATGTTAGTGGCATGTTATAAGAAGGAACAGACCTGTTTCACAAGAACAAGTGATTCCATCCATGGTATTTTTTAAGTGTTTAGAAAAGACAAGCAATATCTTAATTTACATACACATCAACTTGCAACACTTACCGTTTTATCTTTGAGATTCAATTGTCCAATTAATTTTCTATCATCTGCAGGATCCACCAGCTCACCACCAATGAACAGTTCTACTTTTGTGTGTGCGCTGTTGGCTTTAATACGATTGAGAATACAACGCCGCACTTGGCCAATTGTGTCATTTGTGTGAGACCAAATATCCAAATCTTCCACCTGTCGGCCTTGGTTTGGAAAACGAACTACCAGTGTGATATGTTTTCCACGGAAAGCTCTAAAAATAAACAAACCAGATGAAGTTCTTTTGACCTCATAAAGTAGGTTAATTTTTTCCTTCTGTATTTTGTACTTCAGATATTACATCAAATCTGTACATATGGTGGTATACTCCAGATAATTTTGTGACGGCATCAGCAATTGTGCAAACTTAACATACACAGTAACTTCCAAGAAGCTGCAAAAGCACATTAAAATATGGTCAATTTTATAGTCAGGTTACAAACGCTAATAGGAGCATATCAAGTCCTTTATAAAGTTCTAGATCCTCTTTCTTGTTTGTAATTTCCTAATCAAAAGGAAATAAAGTGCAATCAAACTGGAAACTTTGTTTTGTTCTTTTAGTAACAGTACAGTTAATAGAAGAGTTTTAAAAATACTAAGATGAGAAAAAGCCATCAGGTCATCAAGTCTTAATGCCTTCTGTCAAGAGGTTTTAGAAGTTCTATATCAGAACTCTGCTCATAAAAATCACAATGCTTTAAAAAATTACAGGTTAAAAAAGGAAGAAATATTTTCACAATACGAGCGACCACACTTCGTACAATAGGGTATCTACTAGGGAATGTGTGTCCAGATAACCCCAAACTAATCCCACACAACAAAAAAAGGCAAAAATTTCTCCTAAGAGCTTCTCGCTAGCAAGACCTATGAAAAAATTAGTCTAATCACATAGGCAGCCCATATAAACAAGATGCATCTGCAATAAACAGCAGAACAAGGGTCTTGGCTAATCAACATATACAGCAAAAATGCTGTAGAAGAAATACAATTACTGCTGCAGCAGGAAGAAACAGGATCTCTTAATTTTCTCGGCAAGAAATGTATTCAAAGTAAGAAGGGTGACAACAGACCCCCACCACTACTAAAATTACATTAACCACATCATAGATCTGAGGCAATCTCAGTGTATTTCCTTATGTCTTTTTGAGAATTTCTTCCCACATGCAGCATATACTAACATTGGAACAGTGAAGGAGTCGTCTCTTCTGCTTTCCTCTCCAATGAAATAAGTTGTTTGTGAAAATATCTGCACAACATCAGATTAAATCTCTTCCCTATTCTTTGTATAGAAGACAGAGTTCGGGAAGGAATAGCCAGGATTTCAGTTTTTACTCAAGGACTTACTTTACAAACAGAAGAGTGAAAATATACAGAAAATGTATATGCTGTACAAGTGCCATTCTACTCCTCCCCTTTTAATGGGAAACATATAGAGTATTTCATTTAGTGTCTCTAAATTTAAGCTTGCAAAGCAAGACCAACATCTCTAAACAGCTGTGGAAGCAAGATACATGTTCACAACTTATTTTTGTATGACAACACTATGAAAAACAATGAGGGTTGACCCGAGCTAACTTAAAGGAAGGTACTGCTTTTGCGTTAACTATTTGAAAAATAAAAACATCCTAAACAATTGAGCCACTAGGTATACTGTGCCAGTTATAGAACAAAACACCAGAAACCATGTTATTCTCAGGTCTCTTGTTCCCTTAACGCATAGCAGAAGGCCTGCATTTGCATGATCCTTCAAATATTTTTTTTAAACTACAGATCAGAATTTAGTACGAAGAGAACAGTCGAATGCACTCCAACAGAAAACCTTTACAATATAAAGTCGCAAAGATGTTCATAATATTTTAGTTTTTTAAGAGAAATCAAAATTAAAGTAGTGCATTTTCACACGTACCTTGACATAGGTAGAA
Organism: Numida meleagris; assembly: GCF_002078875.1. Classification (NCBI taxonomy): domain Eukaryota; kingdom Metazoa; phylum Chordata; class Aves; order Galliformes; family Numididae; genus Numida; species Numida meleagris. Next base: position 110,153,888 of record NC_034409.1, read on the forward strand.
TAGTTCTTTCTTCATGGTAGTCACTGTCACATTCGTTTATATACTCTCTTAAAACAGTCAACACTCTCACCATTCGTATTGCTTCTTGTCTTGCACAATTAATACTATCCTTATCTCCATCCAACACGCATAAGGTATCATAGGAGGCTTTGAGACGATCAAAACAGGACTGAATGAAGTCTTCATGAATCACTACCTAAATACATAAAAATTGTCATAATTACAAGAAATGCTAAAAAACTTTCACCTGGATAATCAAATCATGGAAGTAATAGAACATGTAAGTAACTCTATAAAGTTGTTTTATTTCATGTTAGAATAAGCTCCCATTGATAATGAGCTCTAACTTCACGTGCACTTCAAAAAAACTTGCACAGGTCACTGGTAGCTCTTACTGTAGAGTGCAAATCTGCACTTCAATAGAAAAAGTAGAAGTCTGTACAGAGAACACTAAATTGGACTTTTTCCAGTTCTTTAGATTTCACTAAAGGATATTGAGCTGATAATGTAGGATAGGCTAACTTTCTTTACACTTATTAAGAGTGAACACTGAACATTTACACATCAGCAGAACATTTATTGTGTGATTTAAAATATAAATTCTCAGTAACTTCTTTTCCTGTATAAACTTACAGACTTTAAGCTAGATTCAGTATAGAGGCAGCTGCAGCACATTTTTTCCTTCTGCTTGATTCCTAACACAAGATCACCTTGCACCTGCCCTAGACTGACATGCAACCTATAGTATCACTGCAGAAGTTCTGCAAAAGTTTCCAGGTGTAAGAAAAGGATTTCTACTGCAGATTACATTACATCATAGCCATGGCAGTAAAGCCAATCCAGTATTCACTTTTCTTGGCAGCAACTCAGGAGCAGAGGAGTTACCAGCACACTGAAGCACAGCACTTGCATGTATGTTAAATAAATCCAACATTTCCTGGAAGTGTCAGATATAATCACTTGCAGACGGACAGATCTATGCATGCTTACTGAGTTTTCAGCCACCACAGCAAGATATGGCTTGCATGGCTGTAAGTGCACCACCTACAGCAGCTTTGTTCTATGTTCTATCCATCAGACTGGCAGCACCAAAGACTATATAAAAAGTTTTTCTGAGGACAAATAATGAGAATTTTAAGAAATACAACTGGCAGGCTACCAACTGGAGATTGCCTGGACAATATTCCCCCACAAATTTGTGAAATCCCAACAGTTTACCTCCCCTGACCTTTCAGAAACTCATTATCTCTTCTCTCTCTCTCTCCATCGAAATGTATCTCCCAGCAAAAATTAATAGAGGGAGAATATATCTGATTTGCTGGAGTTCAGCCTGACAATTATATGGGACACCGTGATCCTTTGAAAGGGACAAGACAAAAATATTAGACTAGCTTGTGACAACACTCAACATATCTAGCTAACAAACATGCTGGTGCTCTTAATTCTGTATCTGAACAGAATAGGACAGCTGGACTCCTGAGTATACTTTTCAAAACATGGAAACTATTCCGTTTTCAAACTTTCAAGTATAAAATTAATACTGCACTGAACTTTACTACTGTTTTTTTTTTTCCTATCATATCATAATGCATATTATAAACTTACCTGATTAACTTGTAACCTTGGACCAAGGTTAGTATAGATCTCTTTAAGAAGATCAATTGCTCTATTTGCGATGTCATCATTTCCCTGAATCACAACCTAGCATAGTAAAAAACAAACCAACCAACCAACAAACATTAGAACATGCTACAACTTTCCGGTATAAAATTTAAAAGCAAAATGGCTACATACAAGCATCTTGACACAACAGTAGCCTAACTTATAAAACTTACATATGACTAAAATTCTTAGTTACATACAACCAATATGAACTATATGAGTTAACTGTGTAAGAGTCAAAATTAAGAAATTAGTACTTCAAGGGAGTTCACAACAAAAGCTGATGTTTCTATAAACAGAATGAAAGTAGACTTCATATATTCACTTTCACACACTTTTAACCGTTATAACGATGAGTATGATGATTAAAAATCCTAAGCATTCAACAAGCCACAGCCAAAATTATCGAAGGCTCTTGTTTTATAAACAGCACATTGTCCAAAACACAGCCATGATGATCATGCCCCAGCATGCTACTGTGGGTTCTATGCAGCTCTTCAATACTACAAAGACTGAAAACAACTAGGCATCAAATTTATGTTTTTCACTACTAGATTTGGCAAGTTTCAGAAAGCTTTTACACAAAAATTACAATGCTTCCACTGAAAAGCTATTACCATGTTTAGGCAAAAGCTTGTGGATACAAGAGAAAACCAGTCATCACTCAGACTAATCTGGAATCACTCCAGTTTACCATACTAGAAGAAAGGAAATCAAGAAGCTTATGAAGCACATAAAATGAAGTGAAGGTGTGTGGTGTGGGTTACAGAGAGGGAAAGAGAGACCTACAGACAATTCACCAGGAATGATCCTTTCTTCCTAAACAGCATAGGCAAACTTTTCATCTCACGTGCCTGCACAAACCCTCAAGTTCATTGAGCCGCCTGCAAAGCCATCAATTTACTTACCCGCTAGAAATACAGCAGAGCCAATGCCTATGTATTTAATTTGAAAAATAAGCTCTGTAATTTCAGTCTGTAACTAATAAATGACACGTTCTTGAAAATACGTATAAAAAAACAGAGAAAGACTTTAACTGCCAATCTTTCAGATATTTCCCCCAGTTAACTTACCCTCCAAAGGTAGTCTAATCCTATTAATTCCAGATCATCCATCATATAGGCTCGTCTCTTTGCTACTAGCTTTCCTTCTCGACAGTTCACAGCTTTGAAGAAACGTTCAAAACATTTCATTCCATTTTCTGTTAATAGGGAAGGATCCAGCTGAAGCACATTATTTTCAAAGAAGTCCTTATTAATGTCAGGGTCTAAGTCTGGTTCATCCCCCATTAGTTTGGAATACCATTTAAAACAGGCTTCGCGATCACAAAGATAAACAGCATTTTCAGCTAAACACTTCCATATTTGCTTCGCCTGAGGGGCACAGAGCCACAGCTGACCATCCTTCAATAAAAATCTTGAGCAAAACAAAGAGACAATTAACAGCACTGTCTAATTGACATCTGGAGTTAAAATTCAATAAGAAATACAAGCAAAAAGTTGACTATTTTATACACACACAACATCAATCAGTCAATGAAAGTACGATCCTGAAAACTTTATGTCATCAGCCCTCTCATAGTTAGTCCCATGATTTCTTAGCAAAAGTCTGCAGGCATCAAAACATCATATTCCAAATAAGAAAGGAATAAAATTAGACAAAAATAGTTTACAGAAAAGTACCAGGCATTTTAAACATACTATATAAAAATGTGCATTTCCCAAGGTAAACAATTCAGTTTAAAAGTCAGGTCACATCGTAAGAAATTATTTCTGCAGTCATTAGTGAGTACTTTAGCACTCACTTCATCAAAATCACAAAAGGAGGGATCAATTACATGGAATAGAATGAGAAGCAGAAGTCAGAAATGAAAAAAACCCTAGTTCTAAGTTTTTCCTTTGTGTTAAATTATTATTAAAGAACTACTAAAAACTTTAATTAGAAAGGTTAATACTAAGAATGTTTCAGGAAAAACACAGGATAATCAAAGTTGTTCAGAATAATTTTTTTGATTCAAGATCTTTTTTATGTGAAAGAAAACAGGGACCAGAATTCGCTATCTACATATTTTACATTTGACACGTCATGAGACATTATTAATTCCTTCACATCAAGAACCAGTGAACTTAAAAGAAGATACAATTTTTAGTGTGATAAATCAAGTTTGCTATGCATATGCTACTGTGTAACTTAAGTGGCTGTTTAACACTTGATTTTAACTCAGAAAAATTACTCTGTAAAGTTTTAAAATATTTCTTAAAATGTTCTTAAAAATAAGTTAAAAAGATTTCACAACTCGACAGTTCATATAATTTTACTTGTCTGAACATTAGAACAGAGTAAAAAAAAAAGTTGCAAGAACGCCTGCAAAGCATCAACAGACTGCAGCTCTGTCATGAGCAGAGATCCTTTGCTTTTTATTTCATTCAAAGAGCTGCTATTAGAAAGTCATTGAAGTAATTTTTTGTCTATTCCTCCTAAGGCTGACAACCTAGCATCAGCATGTCAGTTTATGACCATGGACTTAGATTTTTTAGATTACAACAAACACGGACACATCTTTGGAGTTATTTAAATTTTTCAGGTATGTTATCCTAATAGATACGCAACTGCATCCATGTACACACTGCAGTCAAGTCAGTAGGGTTCTGGACATAGAAATATCCCACAGAGATCTTACTGCAGAATTAAAGTCTTGAATTGCACAGACACTAATAAATTTTAATTCAGTATTCTTATACTAGCATAGAAGTCCTCTGGGAAAAAAATAAAAAACAAAAAAACATTCTTAGTACATTATTGCATCTGAGCTTTGAAAGACAAGAGAAACAACTACCATGACTTTAAGTATTTGAAATATTCCTAGAGATGTCAAGAAAATGAGCAAGTTAAAACTAACCGTAAGAAATTAAGCCGTTCCTGTACTTCTTGCACATGACTGTATCTGCTTCCTGGTCTTACAGTTTGTGGATCATATTCACCATGCTCTGCAAATACAAAAAGTTTTATCAGACAACACATGCCAAGAAGACACGTGGACTCTGAAGGACAGAACATATTTGAAGACTTCATGGCCCGAACATAATCCAAACCAAATATTTTCAAGGAGTAAGAAAGTCATTTTCAGAACTCTGCTAACAGTTAATACACATTCTAAATGGGTATAGGAAAAGATTGCTAAGGATTATCAATAAATACTTAAGAACAGATACATGCGCTCATCATTCGGTATAACTGAAGAATTACAGAATAATTAAGAATCTGCATTCAACTCAATTTTTTCCTTACTTAAATACGTTTTCTTTGGGAAATAAATCAGTTAAAGTAAAAGCATACAAAGCACAGCATTCATATTATCCAGTGCTTTTTCCTAAAGATGCTCTAGTTTCACTACAGAACATCTCTTCCACAGCTTGTTTTACATTGTTAGGGGTTTTCTTCCCCAGAGGAAACCACAACTCCAGCTCTTTAAGACTTTTCTAAGTAGCTATATACATCACAACATATGGAAGAACTAATTGTATGACAAGTTTATTTACTGTAAAGCTTACAAGTATAAAAACAAATCCCTTGCAGCAGAAGTTGCACAATGTGAAAATGATACAATAAATAAATCTTTTTATCTGCAATTTGTCAAATCTCAGAGTAATAACGTTTAGCAAGCAGCTGTTTGCTTCACACAAACAAGTTTGTGTTTTGTTTTTCTCCAGCAGAGATAAAGTCTAGGTATCTCTCAACTTGTTAATACAACAATCTTCTTTAATTCCTCATGAAAACTGAAGAAAACAGCTACATCAAGAACCAGTTGTATTCCCAGAACTTGAGTGCCCTGATCGGGATTTATTGTGAAATACTACTGCATACAGATGTTACCTTCAGAGGCAGAACTTAAAAACATTACATCAATGCAAATTCAGAAAAATATTCCTTTTGTTCAGCAGTTAAGATAATAATTGCTAGTCATAAATTAGATATCATTGGACTTTTGTACATTTTTGAATTCTCCAGAACAGGAAGCACTTCTTTGTCATACGCTTCTATTATAAGCAGGGCACTGATAGTTGACCTGTACTACTAGGAAATATTTCATCATGATACATGTTCAGCATGACATTTCCATTATAAAATAATTATTACTTTACTCCTTATTTGGAAAGTTACACAGATTACATGTAACTAAAACAATCCAGCTGTGGGAGACTTATCACAGTAACATCCACTCATGGTGAAACTGATCTTCAGAACTGAAAATCACCACTTCCTATTGCATCAAGGAAGGAAAAAGAACACAACTCTAACACCTGAAGTGCATCATAAGTGTTTCAAAATTAACAGAAAATAACCATCATAAATACTACACTATATACAATATACAAAAGGTACATTAGCTTAAAAATAAAAGGGAAATTAGAAGACCAGTAGTTAAATGGTAACGACTACAGAAGTGGAAACATTATGTCCACCTTCAAAATCCTAATGAAATGAGCACAAATGAGCAATTACGAAAAGCATGAAAAAATCCTAAATAAAGCATATAAAACTAACAAATAAAATATCTAAGTATTAGAAGTAAGAAACAATTAAGGCAAATCAAGGAACTAAGGAATAATTAAGGAAGTTGTAGAGAAATTAATACTCGTTCAAGTGTGTGTTTAATTTTATTCTTATTGGGGGGGGAGAGTGAATGTCTGGGCTTTTCTTCTGATGAATGTAGATTAATGCATAGAAAAGTGCCAAGAGTGACAGTGATTGAAGAATTCAAGTATTAATAATTGCCCAAAGCCAATATGCAAGTACTTAAGAAAACTGAAAAATGCTGAACTGCAAAAAACAAAAATAAAAATCAGTCTCCACAACTATCCTCCATTCTCAGCTTCTCTCTTGATTTACTTTCTACACTGTGCACCTCACATGGAGTCCAATCACAATCTCCTTAAAAATTCTCTCTACACAGAAGAGCAAACTAATGACCAGTGAAACTACAGATCAAAAAATGGTTGAAAATTCAAGTATAATTAGGCACAAACACATATGGATGATCATATAGCAAAATTTAAATAAATAGTTACATTTCATTCATACAGTTGGATTTTATTTCTTAAATTTCTTTAGAAAACAGAAGATGAAGAACAGGCTCGCAATTTGTTCAACTTTTGAGAAGGTCTTCGATAAACAGTCAAGAAGATGGAACTGTGAGCTAAGATACAACTCATCACTGAGCAAAAAGCAGAAGAAACAGAAAAAAATAAGGCAGGAAGTTTCACACCTCAGGCTTCTGTACAATGCTTAGAGCTCAATGGACTGAAACATGAAAAAGCGAGAGCTGAGCAGCACAAGGAGGACAACCAGGAAGCGCAAGAGGACTGTAAATGGAGAACATCTAACCTAACTGAAATAAATTAAATTATGTCAAGTCCGGCGCTTGCAAAGTTAATGGCAAACAAATTTCAAGTATTAGAATTAAGATCTTCTGCCATTTTTATCAACTCAGCATCTGAACAACATTGTTACTTGTCACTAAGACCTTATTAACCAGTGCAAAAGTAGTACTGAAAATGTCTACATTAGGAAGGGACAGAATGAGCACTGACATAAAATTAATGATATATCATATGGTTACTTAAAAAAAAAAAACAAACAATGCCCTTTTTCAGGATGACAATGCTATACCAGTCACCTTAACTCACAGAGGACTCTGTCAACTTCCCCTTTACTCTTAAGAGTTGGGAGAAGAAGTGAGTTCAGTAGAAAGAGAAAGACAACAGAAAAATCACAGAATCATGGAACAGTTTGAGCTGGAAGGGACCTTAAAAATCATCCAGTTCCAACCACTGCGTCACAGGCAGGGACAGCTCTCACTAGATCAGGCTGCCCAAAGCCCTCTCCCAGCCTGGCCTTGAACACCTCCTGCCAAGGATGAGGCACCCACAGTTTACAGGAAAAAAGAAAAAACAATTTTTACTGTTCCTCTGTTTTTGCTCTTTGATGCAAATGGGAAGAAGTTCCGCGGCAGCTTCACCCCAAGAAAGCACTGTTTACTTGCTTTGTGAGTATGTACCAGTTATACTCTGCACATTTTTAATTCCTACTGTGCCCAAGGTAATTAAATTCCTACTTTATTAAGAGTCATAGCGTGTGCAAGGGGTGAGGTGGGTGGAGCAGGAGAACGGGATGTGTTTTCTGGCAAAAGAAAAAACATCTGCAAGATACTAGCTTAATTTTTCTGACAAAGTCATCGACCATTTGACAGGTAAACATTGTCAAAAACGACCTTTTCATTTCAGAGTAAAACAGTAAAATTAATGGATGACAGTTTATTTATGAATAGCATGTGTAGGCTATTTTTGGACAAACACAAAATTGTACTGGAACATAGCTGCTGATTGTTTCCTTCATAACAATAAGGTTGAACCCTACATTTTCATTGCTGACCAAAGCCAAAGAAAATGGAATTATCCATACAGTTAAGATACAAAAGCTCATTATAAAGAGAATTGTTCTTACATCACTTTTACATAGTTAAACAGCTTACTGTAGTTACACAGAATAACATACATTCTACTCCACCTTCTCAGACAAGATTAAGACACTGCTGCTTGAGAAGAGAATAAAGCATTTAGTATCAGTTACTAATTAGAACAATGTTATATTAATGAAGTAACTTTGATTGGGGCAAACTAAATCAATTCCAGAACTGAAGGTGTGTAGGCAACTCACTTAAGCTTAAGAAAAGACACCCACACACAAAAACACTTTGCAGTGTGCACATATCCTGTTTTCTCTGAACATCAGCACTAAATTCCTATAGAATATACTGTGTTGCTTTTGAGATGCAACTGAAAGCCTGGTAGGATGCTACTCCAGAGCAGAATGGTCCCTAGTTTCAGTCAGAAAAAGAGATGTATGGGGTTAAATTTCCTTCTCTCCATTCCACTAGCTTTGTTTAATACGCAGTACCATGGTGCAGTATCACAGGGAAGGTCCTTGTCCAACATTCTCCTTCATTTCCCTACTTCTACTTCAGTAGCTAGAAAGCTAGCTTCCTTCAAGGATAAGAGTGTAAAATAGTGCAGGGCTGAGTCAAAACTGAAATATAGAAATACTAGCACAATGTGCTACGAAGTACTGCTACTAATAAACACAGTGATAAAGCAGCTACTCAGAAAATGGAACTGCATGGTTAAAACAAACAAACAGAAGTGATTAAAGAACTTCTCAGAGAATACTAAAAAATGCAAAATAGATGCGGAAGAAAATCCAAGACTATTATTAGGACTTCCCACAACAATAACCACTCTAGTCTAAGTAGGGCAAAATGATTATCAATCCACAGAAACAAGAACAGCCACTTCCCCATAACTGCAATTGTGAATTAAAACATTCGCATTTTTAAGATTTTCTTGACCAGTCTGACAACATCCCAAAGGCTATCAAACTCATTAATGTTCCAAATAAACAAATAAACAATAACAGTTACTTCATGACGAGAATCTGCTTTCAAAGCCATTTTCAACTGGAGATGTCACACGCTATTTGTGAGGCTAATTTTTATTTAGAAACTTACCTTTAGCATATTGCCTCATGCTTTCCATATAGGCAGATAGATTTTCTGCAACCAACGTAACTAGGGCATGATTGTGCTGGAGTTGATTGATTAAGTCATGTCGATAAAACACATGGGGACTTCGCTGTGTTTGACTGAAATTAAAATACAAACATGTCAGGAAAGCAGTGAAGATTTGAACTTAACAGTTCATAAATTTATGGAAATTCATGTCTTTAATACAAGTTCCAAGTTTTGATCAAGTATCTACAAAATAAAAGCTTATTTTTCTCTGGCAGTATTTTTTTTGTTTCTCTTCTGACAACAATAGTTTTTACAAGTTATTAGTAACTTAACAAGGATGGCAGAGCTGCAGTATGTATGAAAAAATATCAAAGCATCTGAGCAGCTAAATATGCTGGAGGAAGAATATCTGCATCAAAATCAGAATAGAAATAATTGTCTAGATGTAGCTGTTCTATATAGCAACGATGTACATAATCAGTTTCTTCCACATCTACCTGATATTTTTCACCCAATACTAAAACTATGTCAGCTTTCAGAATGAAAGCTCAATTTTAAGTTTTCTTAAAAAAAAACTGCAGAACTCTACACTTTTTGCTTTCTATGAGTGTCTATTTAGAAAACAGTACAATTGTTGTTACAAACAAAAAAACACAGTTAAATGTAACATTTAGATTAAGAACAGAAACAGTCCAGAAGAAATACCAGAAAAACTAGGTGATTTATTATGAAATTATTCCATAAAAATCTGACCAAAAATGTTGCTCTTAAAGGATATTATCATATTTACTTTGCAAAAGAGAACTGCAAGAGAGAATACATAGTTTGAATCCAAAACCACATGCTATGAACACTATCGAATTCTAGATTGTGGGACTAATCACCCCTGCAGAATAACCTCAAAACGCCTCAGCTCCTCCAGATCTGGGGACTCAGTCTTGTCTGCATGACTAACACCAATTTGCACAGCTCTCCCAAGAGAGAGGAAAAAGCAGCTATTTGTTGTATTGCTTCTCTGCTGATCCCGTAAGTCTGATCAAGAAGAAACATAAACAAGGTTTCAGCACTGTTCTTTCCTTCAGCACTTAAAGTAGACTCCAGAATTAACTGACTAGATTACTGGTAGGAACTCTCATCCCTCCTTGGAAACTTAAGTCTCCACACCATATGACCTACAACACTCTACAGTTATCACCACACCTTTTAAGAACAGTACGGAAGGCAAGAGATCCCAGTCCCAGCTGTTACTGATCTTGCATCTGATACCCACATTTCACTGTAGATGCAACAACAGCTAAACTGATTCATCAGACCAAAGAGCACTGTCAATCTGGGTTTAAAAGAAGTCATTAACAGATATGCAGCCATGTTATCTGCTACCAAGAGAATTTGGCACGCTAAGCAGAGAAATCTTCAAAAGATTTAGTTGCATAACATGCAGAGTTTTCCAGAATACTTTGAAAAAGGCACCACTTAAAACAGAAATTGTGTTAAAAAGCTTAAGCGAAATGAAAGCATAAAGGAAGAAAACAAAGAACTTCATATATACAGAAAGAATATCCTTTGTTTTGGCTGTGAGAAGCTTCCAATTATACTTCATTCCAGCCCTGTCAACTCCCTTTGCTCAGCATAAACTAGCAGTAAAACCGGCAGAAGACTGGATGTCTGTTTTAGCGGCTACCTGGGAGGTCAGCTCTAGACAGAAAGACGCATTTACAAAGGGCAACGTTAAATAACAACTTTGATACTTTGAGAACTACATACGATGGAACAACTAAAGGAACAAGCACAAACAAGAGTGAATATTTTGCTGAATCAAGCTACTGGCATATAAAATCATATTCTCATAATAATATGCGCTTGTATCAATCTCACTAAACATAGCAAAAGGAAAGCATTATCTGCAAAAGAAAAGTAGATCTTCCAAGATGTATTTTCCACTTCCCCCCCCCTCCTCTCAATCACATGCACAAACAGTAAATTTGGACACACACATTCACTTTGCTTAGCAACCAGTTCAAAAAGTTGAAAAATTATAATAGCTAGAGTTATGAGCTATGAGCTGTTGCACAGTATTTGTGAGGAACATGTACATTGCTATTTTAACCATCTGCTGGGATGGAGTCCAAGGCAAGATGATTGTCACCATGCACAGGAAAAAAAGCTGATCTGACACAATTTTTCAAGCTCGCTTTCTACAATTAAAGCAAACTGCACATGAAACTACAGAATTATTCCTTAAGCATCTACAGTTGAGATAATTGATGATGCTTCTGTTGTGACATACTGCTTTACTAATAAGCTGATGAGAGTGAAAAATGGACATGAACAGCAAAACTGTCATCTTCTCACTGTTGTTAAGTGGATATCAAAAGAGAACGTATAGGAAGAAAAATTATTTTCAGATGGATGCCAAAATACTTTGGAAATGCTACTAACAACATGCAATAACTGAACTGCATCTTTCTTTGCTAGAAAACTATTCAGAGTGACAAAGTCCCAACTGCTTAATTTAAATGGATTTATTTTAAAACAGTAAGATTTATTTGCACATATAGCTTGCCTAATAAAATACTGCACATAACTCAGTTTTCAAAGTTGAGAGATCTTCTATAAGACCAATACATGCTATCAAAGATTAAAAACAGATACTAAAAGTGTAAGTAACAGGCTGAAAACAGCAAATTCTACCTTTTAGGTTAAAAAAAACAGTAACCTGAGATCTAATTAATTGTTGCCTTAATGCAGCCACAGAACTCCTAAACTCTTACAGAAAGTCCTACCAATATTCAGTTTATTCTTCCCAACAAGTGATTTTGAAGACGTATCTCATATTGCTAGGATAGATACAGGTCAAACTCAGACTGGTGTACAGGAGGCTCTCCCATTCATCCAACACAGAAGAATACGATGACCAATTGTTTGAACACTAAAAATCAGTCTGCTGAGTAACGAAGCTGACTATTCCTTAATACTAGCAGGTATCCTACCACCAACACAATAATCACTTCCTAATGCTATTGCAACTCTAGTTAAGCTAAACTCCACAAAGAAATGCTATGCGTTTTTGGAATTTAAATGTTGCCAAAGCAATTGTATAACCAATTTGTCACTTTGCTCAACTTCAAAATTTACTACAAGCACTGAAATGATCACTAAAAGAATTTCTATAACGCCAGTGGCATAAGGTAATTTATACTTACTTATGCAACCTTCATACGTTGTGTGCTAATTTCAGTGTTAGGCATAGAAGTCCATAAACAACAGAGAACAAATCCAGTACTTATAGATCAGTCTACCATTCTAAAAGTAAGTAAAAGCATGCTTGAAAGACTTAGCGTTCTTACCGAATGCTATGTGTTTGAATGGTGCCTATACACATTAAAATAAACTCAAGAGCATCTTCAAATACAAATGATTTAACTACAGTTCTCCCTGCCCCTCCTAAAGGAAAAAAAAAACTGCAAAGAATTGCTTCATCCCAACCCTTTCAGCTTATAAGAGACAATACTGTATTTGCATTTGATTCTTACCTCAAGTTTTGTGGTGCTTCACCAAACAAACTGCAAATTTCTCTAATTTGTTTCAGTGCAGGAATGACCCATTTGTCATTTGTGCGAAGCTCTTCTATAAAACGATCTATCCACTGGATCTTTTGTGTATCTCGATCCTTAAAGAACAAGTGTTCGCAATTAAGTGCATCTCAAAAACCATAATCATTCCCCTACTTATTTGCTTCCAACACAGTACTTACAAAGCCATGTAAATACTAGATTGAACTGAGTTCTGAAGCATAAATTCATAAGATAAACCAAACAGGACTGCATGCCAGGAAGATACCAGTGATGCAATCTCTCTGCCTGTAATATTCACCCAAGAACTTACATTCAAGAAAAACTATAGCCAGATAGGATCACTAGATTTAAATTAATTTGCTTTTTTCTTCTTCTTTCACTTATTTCTACTCACCGGTCAGACTAAAGTGCTGCAAAATACCAAGAAACAATAAGGAGCTGTTTCTTAACTAAGGAAATAAAACCTGTCAATGGTTGTCAAAAAAAAAAAAAAAGACTAATAGTTTTCACTGTCTGCTGCTAGGTCTTTTCATAAATAAGGCATGTAAGGACTTACTGAAAAAGCAACAAAATATCACAAAAGAGTTTGAGAAAAAGCAAAGAGAGGGCGAGGACACCTACCTCTCTAATTAAAAAGGTGGGTGGAGAGCTGCTTCTCCTACTTACTTTGATTGGGTTCTTGGCAATTCACATATGGTTATTATAGTATCTTGCCAATTTTACTAGTTGCACGCAAGACAGGAAAACCTCTACTTCACTCTTCAATTAAAGCCCCAACTGTGTTATTTAAAATACATTCTGTAATATTTTAAGAAATGTCTGAATATTTGTAGAATAATACAAATTTCATGATAAGAAACACTTGTTAAATTACTAAACTTATATGTTTCATGGGGGTAAGATGAAACTTTTCGTGATTGATCTCACAACAAAATCATACCAGATTACCCACCTGTGAACAGCTGTAATCTAAGATTTTAATATGGGCACTAAGAGCCTGGTCCATGATATCAACTGGTACATCATCACTGTGAGCCAAATTCCACAAAAGGTTCAGCACTTTGTGTGCCATCACACCATCCTTGTCATCTTCTGCAAGACGACGGATTAACTCAAGTAGCTTCTCACGCTGTTTTTTGCTTGCGTTTGTCCAACTTGCCTAATGAAAGATTTTATTCAATATGAAAACTACACTCATTAATTTCACACGTTGTACTCTGAACTGCAAATATGATGCATAAAATACAAAGATGCAACTATATAAATAGCTTTCAGATTTCTTTCATTAAAAATAAATATAACGTTATTGCAATGCCTAAGTCAAAATTGTTCTTCTAGCATTTACAGATAAGATGTACTCAACTTTGAGACTTTAAGGATCTTTGAATAAACACCACAGATATGCTTGTAAAAATTAACAATACACCACTGACTAGTTCACTAGTAGTCAAAACAGGCTGGACTCAGCTATTTCTTGGAAATGCTTTCACAGAAACCTTGTGCTTATACTTCAACGACTGAATCAAATGTTCTGTGCATTAACTTTTTCTTAAGTGAGATACCAATATAACATCACTTCATATCCATCTCTCAGCATCAGACGTGATGGTTTACACATACAACTTCTTAGCATTTATGTCGAGATCTGGATTACGGAACATTCAGCCTGTTTATCAAACTAGGAGACACTCACTAATTGGAGAACAAATTGAAAATTACTGCAAGACATTTATCTAAAATCAGATAATGTTGTCTGCAAAAGCTGGCTTGCATTTTCTCACCTCCAAAAAATGAAATAGGAGAACAGGCCATGTAGGACTATTACTGGAAGCTTATTTTTAGCATACATTATTCGCTGGCTTTTTATGTAATCTTTCAAGAACAAGTTGTTTTGTGTAATGGTTGCAATCAAATCATTATATGTTTATAAACACTTTACATTATATTCCTGAGACCCTTTTAACCTATGTGTACGTTAACCAGGGTAAAATTACTACTTAAAAAAGGGTAAATGAAGAAGTGGAAAAGGAAGTCCTTCATTTCCTCCTCTACCTGAAGACGGAAAGTAGCAATGCCTGCTAAACTTGAAGAAAGATACTCAAACACGAGGAGAAAAATATTATTTACTACACCACCAACACTTAATAATTTGGAATAAACACGGTAAATTATTAAAGGTAGGTAACTTATTTGGAAAAGTCAATATTCATAGTACTGAAGTAACATTTTGCTATCCTATAGGCCTGTGTGCACATTTTCCGGAAGTGGTTAAATTAGAAAACAAACTCAAGTAGCATCACAAGCTTTTGCTTTAGACAGGAAGCCTCAAAGCAGATATTCAAGATAGTACAGCACAATCTAGCTGATTTAACACATTACAAATTGTTGCTATACATAGTAAGAAGCCTTTTAATGCAAGGAAATTGCCTGTATAAAGTACATGTTGTGACAGAGTCACAAATCTGTATGCAACTTCACAACCCATTTCCTGAATATAGCCAAAACACATGTAGTTACCTTAAAACAATCGAACAAGTGATCAAGCTGTTCAGGAGAGAAATCCCAAGCTAATTTTGCAAGGAGGTCATGTACATTCTTTACAATGGCTTCATGTTTTCCTGCCTGTCAAAAAGACAAAATTCACCAACATTTGTAGCAATCAGTATTAAGTACTAACCCATCCCCTATTGTTTTTACAAGAAGGCCGTCTGAAGAGGCTAGCAAGTATGTCTGATGCTGTGGAAACAGTGTCACAAACTGGTATTGACTTCACTGGAAATCACAGTATTTCCATTTATCTTGTATGCGTAAGTATTCAAGTGCACTGCACAGGCACGAGTATTTATTTGTAACAGGAATACTGCATTGTCACAATATTTATTTTTAAATCATGACAGGACAGTAAAACAAAGTGAATACCTTGTAAGTGTATTTTAATTTACAAAATAACACTTTAACATAGTCTCTTTTTCAAGTATTCAAAACCCACTTCAATGAATTTCACTGAATTTAATCTGTAAGAAATCTTAGTATTTCTGAAATATTTCCTTTGTGCTAGCAGATTCATTAACAACTTGTTAGCAGATAGCATTCTGAAATCAAGCAGAAGCTTGTAACATTATAAAATCTAGCAACTGAACAACTACTGTCAAAGTGCTGAGTAATACAATAGACAGCATTTTAAATTAGAGTTTGGTGTATATCTTAATTTTGACATTTAAGGAGGAAGAAAAAAAATGGCTAGCTGACTTTTAACACTGTGTGAGCCCTCCTACAATTCCCAGTAGGATAATGCAACCCATACTTAAATCTGCACTCAAGAAAAACAACTTCAGACTACATGAAGCAATAGCTGCTTTACTGTAGAAAAAATTTCCTCTAAGCAGAGAATAAAAAACATACCTAGAAAAAAACAACCTTTTGATGTAATTAATCCTGTACAGTATTAAAAATTCATGTATGAGCAGTTCTGAAAACCATTCCCTTCTAAAAGCTCGCATCAGTTATTCACTTTTAAAAAAAACAGAAAATAAACTAATACGCTGTGTCTTAGAAATCTTTATCATGTGCCCTAAATTTACAAAAAAAAGTTGTAATGTTTACTTCTGTATCAGGTAATTAGGGAATTACTAAAACAGTTACACCACTCAATTTTGCAGACATCTACTTTTTTTTCCTCTTTATCAGGCCACTTTGTGGATAAAAAGAAAAATGGACAGCATACAAAACTGAAAGAGCACCTCTAGTATGACATATGAAAGTAGGATGCACTGAGCTGTATAACACAGGAGGAGATAAGGAATCCAGCGCGTGAACTGTGAGCTTCCTGTATGGAAACAGGGAAGCCTATTTCAAGTTCTATTTAAATACTTCAGAGTATCAGTAATGAAGTTTTTATTCCTTGTCCATCTGGACGGATTCCTGCAGCTCAACAGGCTGCAGCTTAATGCTTGCCTTTAGATACTTCAACATTATTCCTCAAACCAAATACACTTTGATTTTGTGAGTGCTCACTTTGTAAGACAATGGAAAACATCAATAAATCTTACGCTGCCTTCTAAAGCCAAAAGTAGCATGCTTTTATTACTTCTCATGAACTACTTATTTTTATTCCTGTTGTATACCGAGATTCTCAGAGCACTTCTGTATCATTAACCATATATTTGCACATGCCTAACCTCTAAACCTAGCCAAAACATAATGGCTCCAGTCTGAAAGTGAAACCACATCAGCACTGCACTGAGTCAGAGCTAAAATAGCCTGCCTGTTATATAAAGCTACCAAGTAAATCAACTCCTCACTACAGACCTTCACGCTCTACCTGCTCTTAGAAGCACTCATTTAATAAGAGCTTATAAACATGTAGTGTAATGAAGATAGGAAAAAATCATTCTATATTACCAGACTTATTCTTACCCTTTTATCTGATTTAATTCCACGGCCAAAGCCACAGTGAAAACATCTACCTGAGTAAGGCCTACTGAATGCAAATTTCAATGGAGAAAAAAAAAAGCTGGACAAGCCTGCAAGTGCACCCTGGCAACTATCTAACAGAAAACAAAAAAAAGAATGAGCAGAGTAAGCCAAGTATTTGAGAGCACAAAAAATTTGTTCCTAAACTTATTTTGCAACTGTTAGAGTGGACTTTCCCTATCTTTTAAGGGTTACACAACATGTTCACACTTTTCTGGAACAGCAAAAGCATGGCTTAAGCTACCTTATCCACACATTCTAATTTTCAGGGGCTCTGAGCAATTATATTTAACCTGCTTGGAAGATTTTTTCCAAGTTTCTGCTACTTTTTCCTAGAGCAGGTGAGACTCTAATAAAGCTAATACAAGCCTACTAATAGTATAGCTACTTTTCTAAGTCTTTCCTACTGCCAAGATAGTCTGGAAACATCTACAGACCTCAAGCTAGAAACAAATAGTATGGTCACAGACCTTAATTCAAATGATCCACACACTCCAAGTTACATTATGTAATTTCCTAAAAGGCATTTGGGGATAACTAGGAAAAAAATTAAAAGAAAGATTTCCTTGCCTGTGCAGTTACTACGATGCCGGAATTGAAGCCTAAAAATTATGAAGTTAATTGAAACACCAGAAATCTGAACAGTCAGCCCTTTACTACACTACTTGTAGTTCCAAGTGCTTTAAAGGTAGCCTAAAAATAACATGTCTGACAGGGACACCTGGATAAATCCATTCAAGTCAAATAATTAGAATTTCAGAAGAGTGTGAACACGAGGAAAGTAGGGATATACAATTACCCAATTCCTGCATTAGCCCTCTGTCTTCAAAACAGGATGTAGCCTTCCTATACTAGAACTGATATAAGGTCTTGTACAATTACGTTAAGAGTTTTACTATCAATTTATTTATGAACAAGAATATATGCCATCACAGAATCATACAGCGGCCTGGGTTGAAAAGGACCTCAAAGATCATCTAGTTTCAACCCCCCTGCTGAGTGCAGGGTCGCCAACCACTAGACCAGGCTGCCCAGAGCCACATCCAGCCTGGCCTTGAATGCCTCCAGGGATGGAGCATCCACAACTTCCCTGGGCAACCTGTTCCAGTGCGTCACCACCCTCTGTGTGAAAAAACATCCTCGTAATATCTAACCTAAATGCTTATTTCTAACCCAAAACTTACCTTTTATTTTCTGACCACTCAACATTTAATAATCATTTTGTCCTTTCCACTGCCCTTTGTGTAAACAAAGTTCATGCAGTACACAACTAGGAAGCCCAGTTTCAATGATCATTTAAGTAAACAAGTGAATATTCCAAAATTTACAAATTTTGGAAAAAAAACCCAACAACCCAATCATTAGAACACACAAATCAAAGAATTTGCTGTTAAATAAGATCTAGAACAGTCATTATTATAAGCCTTACTAAATAGTTCCCTGCTCAGGAAAAATTTATACAACTCTGATGAATTTAGAGAATAACAATACATATTCTTGATGCATTTTAAGAATATTAAATCCTAA
This sequence comes from Numida meleagris, assembly GCF_002078875.1. Taxonomy (NCBI): domain Eukaryota; kingdom Metazoa; phylum Chordata; class Aves; order Galliformes; family Numididae; genus Numida; species Numida meleagris. The sequence goes on from NC_034409.1 coordinate 110,172,692, forward strand.
TTTATATATATATTTTTTTCCATAACTCAGACTTTCCTCAATCTTGAGGGTTCCTGAAGACTTACTAACATAAAAAAAACATTAAAACATATCATTTAGGGCATTATCCAAATGCCTCAAACAATGACAAGCATAGGGCATCAGCAACCCCTCCAGCAAGCCTGTTCCAGTGTTTGACCACCCTTAGGGAAAAGAAATTACTCCTAACGTCCAGTCTGAAATTCCTCTCATACAGCTTTGAGCCATTCTCATGCATCTTGTCACTAGGTACCAGGAAGAAAAGATGAGCACCTCCCTCTCCCACTTGCCCTGCTCAGGAAGGAGAGAGCAATGAGGTCACCCCTCAACTTTTAGAATCATAGAATCCCAGTGCCCTCAGGCTCTGCTCGTAACACAGGACTTCAGCTTTGTCGCCCTCATCTGCATACAGTCAAGTATCTTAATTTTTTTTTAATTTTTAATCTCAGAATTGCACATGACACTCCAATGCAAGGGAGACCAGCATCACCCAGTAACGAACCAGTATTTTCTTTAAACCTCCTCTTGCTATTAACACACTGTAAAAAGCTTTTCTTGTTATCTAAAACATCACCAGCCAGACTTAATTCTGGTTGAGCTGCAAATACAAATCACAGCTCTGTAATCTACCCGTGTGGCCTGACCTTGATTAGTGAGATCATACACTTACTTTTACTGCTTGAATTCCAGGTAGAGACCCGTTTGCCAAGATGGTCTTCTGTCCCACTTACTTGGCTTATGGGACATGGGATTGTCTGATCCTCTACTTCTAAAAGGTTACCCTTAAGAAGTAACCAGCACTTGTGGACCTGAGCCATAAAAGCTGATTCCTAGAGGACACAGCTCTTTGAAGACTTTACATACATGTGTAGTTGACCTCCTTTACCAAACACATTTGAGAAGATAATTCTGACAGAGAATCCCAAAAAAGAACACTACCTGATTTCAGATTTTTCTTAAGTTTTGTCTAATACCAATCGTAAGAAGCACAAGTCATTCTTAGTACATGACACAGAACAAGTTTCCTCCCATTTAGGAAGCAGACTAACAGCTTAATACTTTACCTGCGCAGCCCAAATGTTGTCAAGATCCTGCAAAGTGAGGGCTTTTTCTTTGATGACAAAACGAAGAATCTTCTCTAACTTCTCTACATACTGAGGTTGATGAAGACTATCTCTCAACACAATTGATAAAATATTATTCTGCTGGATCCATTCCTGATTATAAGAAGAAAGTAGTGCCATCTCAAATTACTCAAGTGTCATCAGTAATATTTAAACTAAAAAGAAAAAGTTCAATCTGCTACAGATTAATGTTTTTATACACAATATTCTAATTGGGAGAAGCTAGAAAGATACAGTACAAGAAGGCGTTTATATCTAATTTCCTCTTAAAAAAAGAATCAGTGTTTAAAATAATCCAATGTGCCAGTCATTGTGATATCTTAAAACATTTTTGCTGGCCTATTAAAATCATGAACCCTATGAATAAAAAACATTCAAGCAACTTCAAACTAACAGTCAATGGGAAGTACAGTTAAATCTTCTACTCAAGGAACAAAACTTCTCCATTTCACAATCACTGATATCAAACACAAACTGTTTAAGACACTTCTACCTCAGCTGCTATGTCCTACAGCATACTACACGTTAGCAATGACTGAAGCATAAAAAGCTTGGATTATTTCTGTATTTCCACTTACAGGTATTTTTAATGCCTCTAATTTAATTAGAGGCGAATATTCAAGCAATGTTTAAGTAGATGCATTTTTCCCAGTGGTGTAATTGACTGAAAACAGCATCGTACACCAACTGAAGCAAAGCAGCATTTTGAACATCAAAAAAGAAGTATTCACAAAATGAAACTTTCAAATATCCTTGACTACAGAGGAAAAGCATTCAATCTTGTCTCATGAAATACTTAAATCTAGATGTTTTTATTTAAAAACAGAGGCCCTGTCTGATATGACTAACTATAAGGAATGCGTAAAAAAGAGCATTTCCTGCTATTTTTTGAAAAGGTCAAACCTTGCAATAATTTCTTTCTGCCAGCAGTCCTTCTGCAGATTATAGACCAGTAACAAGCTACAATGTTGAACAGTGCAAAAATAACTTAAAAGTTCCACTTAAAAGATTAAGAGTTAAATTATTAACTTTATATATGGCTCATTTGATTAGTTAGCCACATACACACACAAGCATAGAACAATATCCAAAGTGTATGAATATTAAACAGAATCACAAAGTGGGATGTCTAGAGTTCCCTTTACCAAGGAATACATATTAAAATTTTATTTATTTTTATACCTTTCAACTTCTGAAACATGAAACGCAAAATAATCGCTCAGAATTCTGACCAGAAAAAATTATTTTATGCATAAGCAAAGGACTAGATTCTTATTTAAATTAATATTCATTTTTAGGTTTGGTGTCACTGAAGTGTCAAAAGATGAAATTGATGTGATTCGATTTTTTTCTTTTTAAATACTATATAAAAACCATGCTATTCAAGGATCTCTTTTTAAAGCATGTTTTTAGTAGCACAGAAAATATTTCTTAACAGAAGGTTTAGAACAAATGCAGCAATTTTTAACAGAAAGACTACTATTTAAATGACTTATTACCGTGACGTGATACATATTGTTTAGAATATTACATAGCAAAGTTAGTAGTGTGCAGGCTCCATCATATACAGCTACTTCTGTGCAGGATCCATCATATATAACTACTTCCACAGTTAAAGTGACAAGAAGGAACAGAATCTCCTCAATAATTTACAGTGAAGAGAACTTACTGCCATTCTTTCAGCTGTAAGCCATTCTTCTTCTTCAGGATTACCGTGCCGGTGGGTATAATATGATACACTGGATATTACTTTGTTAACTTCATTTAGTGCATTCATTTTACCATTGAAAGAAGAAATTTGTAACAACCTGTAAGAGAAATTAAATGTAGTTAGCGTGAAACAAATATTAATGACAGCATACCATATTAGGTGTACCATCTTACCTAAGAATCATTTTTAACCTAAATATTTCTAAGTTTTTTACAGTTTCTTCTTGTCCTGGAACTCTTGAAGCTAAGTTCTTTAGAGATTTGATTATCATTGATAAAGCATCATTTTTAGCTTCATTCTTTGCTTCTTTTTTCAGTTCATCATCTGTTAGATTTTCCAAAAATTGTGGAACCATTTCTATAATTGGAAGGAAATATTTCTTCACTGTATGCAATGTTAGAAATTCGTAACATTGTCCAAATGGCCTAGAAGGAAAGGAAAAAAGCAAAGTGCCATAATTAATAGTTGTGTAATATTAAGATAATAAGGAACAATTCATTCTAGAAATTCAAGTCTACTTACAAACACATGAAATTAAAGGGAATTATCTAAAAAAGAGAGGTGGCAAGGGGAGTATTTCAAGAAAACACTATGTTTTACGCTAATTTCATTTTTTTATTTAACACAGTTCAGCTTTTCCAAATATGTAAAACATTCTTTAAAAACTTACTTGATGAGAGCTGCAATTATCTGAACATTCAATGCTGATCCACTCATGAAGCGATCATGCAAGATCTGAAATCCATTTAATGTGCCAAACTTGTTGATAAGATCTACTAGCCAACCCTGCAATATAATAGCCAACGATTACCTGACACTTACAAATAACTATCTAGGATTACTTTTAAGTATCTGTAAGTAATCAATTTACTTAAAAAAAAAAAGTCTTTACACAAGAAATTGTTGGAAGGTAACAGAATTGACAAGGAACTAGTCAACATAGCTTAAATATTCAGTTAAGGAAATACTTAGATATACTACACTTCCCATCATCATAAGAAAAAAACAAATGCTGTATATTAGTTACTCAAGGTAATTTATCAAACATCCACAAATAAAAATGTCTGTATTTCAGGTTTGGCTGGTAAACTTCTACAGCAAATCATCAATTTTGGTATTCTTTTCTGATCCTAGATGTGATAATGCAGCATAAAAACACAGCAAGAACGCAAAATAACATCCTTATTTATAAGACTAGCCATGTAAGGAAGTCCAAGGACACAGAGTTCTTTATCTTCTGTTCTCACATATCAACAGCTAGCAGTTCTATTAAAAAAAAAAAAAGCAGAAAGCAACAAAAATAATTCAGTTAGCTCCTGCATTTGTACCAATGCCGCTTGGAACACAATTCTGAAAAATCCAGACCCAGGGCGTGAAACAGATCACTAACCTGAACCATCAGTTCAGAAAAACAAACAAAACAACAAGGAAAAAAAAACAGAACAAAACTATGCTTGGGATCTATATAAAAAAAAAAAGGAAGACTCCTACATTATTACATAATCCCCTCCTTAAAATACAGCCTCATCCATCACCTGGCAAATACAAACAAGCTTAGCAACACAGTAGGAATGGCATTGCATTAGTTATGCCAGTTTATCACAGAAACACAATACAGTTCAACTGTGGACCAAAGACTGAAAGAGTTATAAGGACAAATGTACATTAAATAATGATTGGAGGTGGAAACCAGCAAAATTTTTTTGGTGATATACAAAAAAAAACCCAAGTATTTCCCACTATGCTCCCCCAGAAACACTTCTCTATGGCTACTGCATAGTTATGTAACACCAGGTAAATAAATATATTCAGTTCTACAGTTCTGAAGAAGCTGTCATACCTTTGGTGAGCGTGGGTCAGGAGGACGTGCATAAAGTTCATCTTCAGCGAGCTGGACTCCTGCAGGAACTGTTTCAGAGGGACGTGTACCATTGTATAGATGGAATTTGCAGTGAGGATTTAAGGCCATGGCAAGAAGTTCAAGAAGGGGAAACCAATCTTGGGACAGCTTGGCCACACAGAGTTCTACTAGTCGATGAGTGTTGTTAATAATACATCTCTATTGAGAAAAAAACCACAACAATATGGCAGGTGACTATTCCAATACAGTCTATAAACTCTGAACCATTTGCAACTAGTAAGCAGAGTTGCATAAGAGTTTTACAACACTGTACTTCAAACTTTGTACCTCTTCCAATAAAGGCTTTGAAAAAACTTCTAACTGCATCCAGCTAAAAATTTACAAAAAAAGACCCAAGTATTTTCATTTGAGACACTTATGAATCACCAATAAACTATCAACTTTTCCCTCTTTCAGCCATTTCTCTCACAGAATTTGCTTATCAAGATCTTCGCAGTTTCTTGTATAGCACATGACCACCTGCCCAAGAGATAGCTTTGAATATTAAAATAGCTGCCACAAACATTCAGAATTTAGTAGGCTGCTAACAGCTTTTACTAAAAAAGCAAGCCTTCTCATCCCAGGATGGACACAAAAATAAGGAGGTCTCTAGACATCTATTCAGAAACAGTCCACTGAACAGGAGTTGCCTTACTGAACATACAAAGTTCAGTTTCTGTCAGCATCATCCCTTGCACTTTATTTCCTTCCAAAAACACCAGAGACAATAAGATGAAAATATAATGACAGAAATATTATTTTTCCACTCAAAAGCCACATGTGAGAACTCTCCAATTTCTCTACTGTGATCATTTCTGAAAATGACATTCAGTCTCTGCAGTCTCCTCACATCACAAATGCAGTCCCCGTTCTTGTTTTAAAATTACTTGTTTTTCAAAAAAAAAAAAAAAAACAAACTCACATGGATTTCAAACTTCCAGCCACTCACTGCCTCATCAGTAAGGATTTTCGTGAAAGATATTGTCAACCCATCTCGAAAAAATCGCTGGCATGCTTCACTTTTGACATCAAGGCCTATTTTAAAATAAAAAAGAAACACACAATTATTGTATATGTAATTTCATTAGTTGTTACATGCACCTACAAACAGTGAAAGTAGTGATTTAGACAAAGGTTTGGTGATCAGATTTTCAGAATTATTTTTAAAAGGGATGCCTTATATGGAGTCAAACATATAAGCTTAAATGTACAAAATAAATGATGAATTGATTTTCTAGTAATGATGCTTCAACAACTGCACTCTCCTCTAGTTAGTTTTTCAATTATTTTAAAAACAACAGTTTTTGTCGTGCTTGTAACACTAGAGGTATAATAGCAAAAGTAAGAATGGTCTTTACTTTTTACTCCTCCATAACACACGCGTTTCACAGAATCACAGCACGGCTGGAGTTGGAAGGGAGCTCTGGAGGTCACAGGGCCCAATCCCTCCTCCAGCAGGGACACCCAAAGCAGGATGCCCAGGCAGCTTTTGAAGATCTTCAAGGAGGACACCCCTCAGCCTCTCTGGGCAGTCTATGCCAGTGCTCCGTCACCTGCACAGTGCACAAGTGCTTCCTGGTGTTCAGATGGAGCCTCCTGTCTTCCAGTCTGTGCCCAGTACCTCTTGTCCTGGGCACCACGGAAAAGCTGCTGGCTCAAGCTTCTTTGTACCTTCCCTTCAGGTACTTATATACACTGAAAAGATTTCCCCAAGCCTTCTTTTCTTCAGGCTAAACAGCCCAAACTCTCTCAGCCTCTCCTCGCAGGAGAGGTGCTCCAGTCCCTTTATAATCTTGGTAGCCATCCACGGAGGCCTTACCAGTATGTCTAGGTCTTTCTTGTACTGAGGGGCCTAGTACTCCAGCTGTGGCCTCTGGGTTCTTTATGTATCAGTAAAATTCAGTGAGCATAGAGGAGAAAGGATAAGACTTGTTCAACTTCCCAGACACAACCTGCAGAATTAAACATGAATACTTTCTTCTGCCACTATCACTTGAAGTAGGGTTTCTTGTAGGTCTGCTGCCAGAACCCAGTGCAACTAGATGCCAGCATTGCCATAAACCTTTCCAATCCAACATGCAGGAAGTTTAAAATTAAGTACAAGTCCTCCATACTTTTCTTTTAGTTATTTAAAATGCTCAAGTCGTTTAGAACCCAGTATAAAACTGTATCTCCCTTTCAAAAGTTCAATTACAAAGACCAAAATAGGACTAAGAGTCAACAGGAGAATATAGCCAATATGTATGAGTACACACTGCAAACAAGAAAAGCCTCTGGGCACGTTAAAGAAAGAAAACTGTGGCCTGCACAGTTTCTCTACAGAACAAGTTTAACATTCAATCAGGTAATTTTAGCATTCAATAAACTCACAGCTCCCAGATTCACAAGAATTGCTGTCTTCTTTTTCTCCTCCTCCACCCTTAACTTATTAATGATACTTCCTGACAGCGAAGTTCCACTGGCTTTGAAGGACTGATTTGGCTTATCAAAGTAAAGGTCTTCATAGTCACAAATAACTGTATAACAGAAGTTCCTTTCAAAAATATCTGTCCTGCATGTTATTACATCCCACAAAAACTTCCCAAACTCTTAGAACAGTGCTTGTCAACCTATATGTTTATGGAGGGTGCAGCTCTCAAGCAGCTTGAGTAGAACAAGAATCTTTGGAAAGCCATGTTGAGACCTCTGCCAGCACCCTCTCTTTTACCACACCCAGAGGTATATGACACACACTGTGTAGCCAAGTATCAAAAACTCCACATTAACTTCCTATGTAGCTCACAGTCTGGATGGCTGATACCCCTACACTATGAAGTATTAAGACCACTAATGAAAGGCCATAAACCACAATGACAAAATGACAAAAAGAGAACACAAGAGATGGACGCTGCCTAAAACTTTGGCATTTGCGGTAAACAAAGAATTTCACAAACTCAAGGGTGTAAATTTTACAAATTCACCCTACACAAAGAAGAGGACAAGAGAAACCACCCAATCCATTCAGTGTGACCCAGAGGAAATGCTCCTTTCAAAACTAATAACTTAGTTCTTGAACACAAATTTAAAGCATGCCCTCAAGTCATTTTAATGCTCCCTTGAGTACCAGTAGAGCACTAACATCTCTCTAAAACTTTCAAGCACCATCTCCTCCCACAGTGGTGCGCCAGCTTCAATCAACAAGACTTTTCAAACCAGGTTCAAAGAACACCAAAACAGACTATGTTTCAAAGATGTATTGTCCTTTCTGTGCTTCACTGAACTTGGAAAAAGAGGAAAGATGGAGAATCTCAGAACTTGTATGACTCCCAGACACATAATCACCTTCTACCTCCTCTTACAGTGCTCCAAACTCTTGAAATAACATATGGTACTCGTGGAAGGAACCAAGGCTGGGTATCTACAAGGACAGGAGTATCATCAAAAGCAGGGTGACAGGAGTCCTAGAAGACAGAGTAGAGTGGGAGAGGAAGCACTCAGCAATTCAAAGATACCGAGAAGAGAACCAGTAATTACTTGGCATCTACTGCTTGAATCACAGAATCATAGAATGGCCTGGGTTGAAAAGGACCTCAAAGATCATCGGGTCTCAAACCCCTGCTGAGTGCAGGGTTGCCAACCACTAGACCAGGCTGCCCAGAGCCACATCCAGCCTGGCCTTGAATGCCTCCAGGGACGGGGCATCCACAACCTCCCTGAGCAACCTGTGCCAGTGCGCCACCACCCCCTGTGTGAAAAACTTCCTTCTAATATCTAACCTACATCTCCCCTGTCTCAGTTTAAAACCATTCCCCCTTGTCCTATCGCTATCCACTCGTGAACAATTGTTCCCCCTCCTGTTTATACGCTCCCTTCAAGTATTGAAAGGCCACAATGAGGTCTCCCCGGAGCCTTCTCTTCTCCAAACTAAACAAGCCCAGTTCCCTCAACCTTTCCTCATAGGAGAGGTGCTCCAGCCCTCTGATCATCTTGGTCGCCCTCCTCTGAACTCTTTCCAAGAGCTCCACGTCCTTCTTGTGCTGGGGGCCCCAGGCCTGGACACAGTACTCCAGATGGGGCCTCACAAGAGCCAAGTAGAGGGGGACCACCACCTCCCTCTCCCTGCTGGCCGCTCCTCTTTTAATGCAGCCCAGAACATAGTTGGCCTTCTGGGCTGCGAGTGCACACTGCTGGCTCATGTCCAGCTTCTCGTCCATCAGGACCCCCAAGTCCCTCTCTGCAGGGCTGCTCTCGAGGAGTTCTTGCCCCAGTCTGTACAAATACCTGGGATTGCCCCGGCCCAAGTGCAGCACCCTGCATTTGGCCTTATTGAATCTCATTACGTTCTTGTGGGCCCACTTCTCCAGCCTGTCCAGGTCCCTCTGCATGGCTTCCCTTCCTTCCAATGTATCGACTGCGCTGCTCAGCTTGGTGTCATCTGCAAAATTGCTGAGGGTACACTCAATTCCATCGTCTATGTCATTGATAAACTTGCCGAAGAGCACCAGTCCCAAGACTGAGCCTTGGGAGACACCGCTTGTGACCGGCCTCCACCCTGACACAGAACCATTAACCACAACCCTGCCAGATTCAGTATTATCAGTAACTCTGAGGTAAGACCACAAGTAGCCTTTTTTGCCCCTTCTCCAAATTCTGGGGGCAGAGAAGGATAAGAAAAAAAATGACTGAGAAGTGCATGCATGCAGCTTTGAGCTAATTTAGAGAAAGATTGTGAAAACAGATTATGCAGTGAGAAAAAAGTGAGTATGAAATAAGGTGGTGTGTGATATACAGTATATGGAAGCTGTAACTAGGGGGATTAGAGGAGGAAAACCTGGAGCATCAAAACCCCATGCAAAGTCACTCAGCTCCTCTCCAGGACTCTGGATTAAACAACTTTGTAGCCGGAACCACAGGTCTAAGCTGGCTCCATGCATTGTTATGGCAACGTGAAGCCCCCACTAGACCTGGAGCCTCAGGCAGTGCAGCATAGAAACCTTTCAGTAGCCTGACAAGGACACAGTCAGACCTTGCAGATCAGTGACCTGGAGTCAGTGAGCTCTGAGGAACACACACTTGTTCACAGATGCAGTGGATACACATCACACTCAGATTCTTGCAGACCTTCAAGAACTCTTAATCAGCAGGAATACTTGAGTCCTTCTACACCAAAGCACCACTGAATCTGCTGATCATTTTGCTTAATTGGTTCCAGCCCAACAATACTGGGTAAGTTCTGGAACATACGGGCACAAATCCGTTATCCTTGTCTAAGAAAGATGGCTTAAAATACATATTCTAAGAAAATGCAGGATATAGTTTCAGTAATGAACTCAAGGGTGATCCCACAGAAACGCAGACATTCATCCAGATAAAAATTATTTTTTTAAAATACTTTTGAGGCTGGAGGACCTGCCTCTCTACTATTTCCCTCTTTGTGACCCATCAGAAACAAAGATTTGGAATCAAAATTGAAGGCTTACGCTGTGTGGTGAAATTTTATTCCAATTTGAATAAGCTCTGAATTGTAAAGTTGCCTTGTATCTTATTTCTGTGTGCTGCACAGCAAAGTTTTGGCAGCATGTTAAAAACTGAACGTAAGCATTACAAAGAACAAAGCAGTACAGAGCTGCTGAGGGAATATTAGAAGAAAGAACAGAGAATATTTTAGCCTATTAAATAACAACAGAGGAACAATTTTTTTTCCCTTATAAATTTCTAGCATCCAAATAATCATGACATTTATTTCCGGAGCAAATTTTATTCAAAACAGTTTACAAATGTTCCAGAATTACGTGAAGATAAACGTCATTTTTGTTCAGTGCTATTTTTCAAAAAGTAACTCCAGACTATCACTTGATAGTCTTATGGCTTGCTTAATGAAGAATAATCCATTGATGCCAACACACAAAAAGATAATTTTCCATAAACAAACATCAGTCAGGAATAATGCAAGTCACAATCTAGGCAGGATTCATGCTACTCTGCCAAATATGCTCATTGTACTTGAATGTGGCAATGATGAAATTGCGTTTTTATGAATACTTTCAATTCTGTTCAGTTCCTTTTAATTTCAGTTCCTGAAACAATTTCAAGAGAACACAGCCATTTTCTTTTAAAGACAGGGTCACAAAGAAATGAATTACTCCAGAGTGCCTCCAGAAAGCTAATGCCAATGGCTGCTGACAACATGAGGAATAAAAGTTACTTAATAGCTCCAACCACTAGAAAAAGGTGCTTAATCGAAATAAATACAGTAAAATGAAGTAGTGGGATCTAATGAGTTACAGACTGCGATAAAAAATGTTCGATCAGCTGGTTACTTTTCAATTTTTCCTGACAGTTTTCTTCAGAAACAGAAACCGGGTTAAGAAAAATGCTCACAGATGGGTATCAAGGTGTCCAATTTCAGATCTTAGTGAGGTTACAGAACACGTTTTCAAGTTCTTAGGAAGTTTATATAATTATTTTTATTACTTCTTGAAACAAAGAGTGTCAGTCTAGTTCTAAACTAGAGAAGCAGTGTCCGTTACAGCAAATGAGCACCCTACCACAGACATTGAACACTAAAAGTATATTAAAAAACAAACAGAGAAGGACAAAGTCAGTCACTGTGTAACTTCAAATAGCAGGTAAGTACAGAATCTAGGATTTAACTACGAAGATAACAGTTAAAGAGCAACTATTTCTAATAGCTTTCCTTGTTTTCTCTCTTGCCAATAGTCCTCGTATATGTCAACACAAAGAAATTCATGCAGAGGGCAAGAGGAACAATTAAATAGCAATGCAGAAGCACTTTTCACATAAAGAATATGCGTGGATTCCCACTGTTTGTCACAGCTTTAAGAAGGAAAAAAAGAAAAAGAGAAGACTCTTTGTTTGAGAACTTTCGGCTATCTCTGATGCTTTTGAGAAGAACAGCGATGTTAAGAGTAGCCAAAAATCTCATTCTACTCATATTACTTCATTGCATTGCACTGACATGTTTTTGTGTTTTATTTTTTAAATATGACTTAACAGCTGGCAGCACATACATCTCCTCTCCCATAAATCATAAGCAGAAAATTTCTTTCCACTGCACTGCTTCAACAGCCTAGACACACAGAAGGGTGAATTTCTTTAGTTCCTGAACAGGTGTGATCTCTTAAAAAATTCTACAGTCTAATTAAAATTCCTGCCAGATCTAGCTACATGCAAAGAAAGTCAATTAAAAATGCAACTCCACCTGATAAATCAGTGTTAGCAACAGGGCATCTTTATCCTATTTTGGATCACATTAGTGCAACCCAGCTTTTGTTTCTCCAGAGAAAGAAGAGACAGAGAGCAAATTGGGGTAACTCTAAATTTCATGACCATAGCCAGCTTTTTATTCTTGAAACTGCCTAAGTATAACCTTTATCATTATAGAAGTGAAGTCATCCCTGTCTAACTATGTCACAGAAGGAACAGGCACTTTGTATGTCACTATATTTAAAACACAACTGGCTGGTAAGTATAGGTACACTAGAGAAGTATTTTTATCTAACTTTAGGTATCACTCACATACTGGGACAAGAACAATATTACAAATATATGACAAATTCGTCAATTTAGCGAATACAAACATAATCCTGACAGGGAACTGTCCTAGTTCCAAGCAAGTTAGCCACAGCAAAAAATATGGTAGAACTATTATTACTCTGCTTAATATTCTAACTTTCTTCTAATATTCTCAAAAGCAAGTATATGCCAAAGTTGAATTAAAAAATGCATGCCAAAACATTTGGAAATCTAGATTAGCAACTCAGTTAAAATAACACAAAAACAAACAAAAAAACACATAAAAACTAAAATTCTTTGAGTTTTAGTATCTGTTATCAAGACCAAACCCCCTAGGTCTGATATCAAAGTAAACAGAGTAAACAGGTAAGACAGGAATGATAAGATTTTTTATTGCTGTGAGCTTCTTCAACCTTTCTACTCATACTGTATATAAGGCACCTACTTTCTACATACACTGATAATTTATTCAAGTTACTGATTTATGAAGGTTTTGCATACCACTCAGTGATACAGAATCTTCAGGACCAGGGCTGTAACAGAAATAACTAAGAACTTTTAAGTCTCAACTGGGGACTCAAAAAATCCTCACAACCAAAAAGTTTACACGGCAAGTTGTAGAATCATCTAGGTTGGAGAAGACATTCAAGATCATCAAGTCCAACCATCCACCTGACCCATCAAGTCCTGTCACTGAACCACATCCCTCAGTGCCACATACGCGTGCCTTGAATACCGCCAGAGACAGAGACTCAACCACTTCCCTGGGTGGCCCTTTCCCCCTCTGTGAAGAAATTCTTCCCAATAACTAATATAAACCTACTCCGGCACAACCTGAGACCCTTTGTCATGTGGTCCAACAGAGAATGTTTCCTCATGTCCTATCACTTGTCAGCCGGTCCAATAATCATTCATTGCCTTTTCAGCTTACCTTTTTTACTCAGGTCAATAGCAGCTTCTAGAAGAACTTCTAATTCCCCCTTCGGCAACACAGGAACAACCCATCGAGGCCTATATTCAAAAATAAAACAAAACCATGTATCTCAATTGTGCTTCTTAAAAATGAGGAATCTTTGTTCCTTTTTAAGGAAAGGTAAAAATATGCATTTTTTTAAAGGCCCTGATGAAAACTCCACTTTCCAAAAGAAAGTGTGAAAGTACCTGTTGATCATGTCATCCAACTTTGCCAGGTCTGTGTGTGGAAATGCAGGCTCCTCATCTTCAAGCTGAGGTGGAGCATCTCCTTGGCCCTGCTCATCAGGCGGGGTAGCTGGAGAGTTCTCATTTGAAGAATCAGGTGAAGATGTCTAAAAACGGTATGGAAAATACTTGAAATACTGTCTACACTTGTGTGCCACTTATTTTGGCTCTTTCATTCAGATTACATTTCAAATACTCGCTTGAACTGTTCATTTGTCACCACAGATAATATGTAATAAAATAATTTTATTTTAGATCTATTTGCAAAAATAGTAAGACACCAAATGTGCTATACACTTTCTATCTGAACAGTTTAGAAATTAAGGTACTTTCCCAGAGAGGAAATTGTTTTTTTGTAAGAGACTTATTTTCAGCAGACCACCTACCTAGAAGATGAAAATAAAAACTATGCGGATGCTCTGTTTTTATGTACCTCCTGAAGATAAATATTATACGTAGAAAAATTTCAGCAACGGCACAGAAAAAAAGGATCATGAAAACATTTTCTGAAAGTTTAAAACGAGTAAAACAGTACTACAGCTGACTACTAGCCAACTACAAGCACACAGTCAGTTAAGCCCATTTTGATTATCAATAACACACTAATGTTTTAGATATCGCTGAACATCACTTACACATTGTCAAGCCTTCTGCTTGTCACTGTGCCCCCACAGTGAGTAGACTATGGGTGTGCAAGAGGCTGGGAAGGAACACAGCTGGAATGGCTGACCTTAAGTGAGAAAAGATATTCCCTACCATACAGCATCACACTTAGAAATAAGAATAGGCAAAGGGAACTTTCTTTCCAAGGCAGCCAATGCCCGGAGACTAGCTGGGCAGCTGTCAGCTACTGGTGAGTGACTACTTTTGTAACACTTCCCGCTTCCCACTCCTTCACTTATTGAAATGTTCTCATCTTAATCTGCGTTTTCCTTGTTTTTCCTTTCCAGTTTTCTCCCCCAGTTCCACAGAGGGCGGGGGAGCAAGTGACAGGGTGGGGGCTTACCTGCCAACCATGGTTACCCATCACACATGTACCAAAGAACAACTGATTATCAAAGATAATAAATATTAAAACTCACGATATTTAATAAACATCATCTGAATACAGTATTAAATGGAAAGGTGGGGTTTTTCTATTAACTGGTTTGGGCTACAGTGTTTAAATGCGTCTTCTCTATTTGCTTTTTTTTCCTGATAAAAAAGAGCCATTGGATTATGATGTTGTACATCTGAAAGTTTTTACTCTTCTCTGAAAACAGGATACTGTGTTCAAAAGAAACATGCTTTGTCATTCAGTACAATGAACACGGACTCAGCAGAAGATGTTGAAGAGAAGATATCCACCCCCATAAGCTCCTTGATCCGCAAAGTGCTCTTGCAGAACTGAGCATAAACTGAAGTCACAGAGTAGTTTTACCAATGCGTGGCAGACACAACACAGCTCTGAGGAAGCTTCTGATATCATTCCAAGACGACTTCATATTCCAAATAAATATGCTTTAAAGAACTATGTCACTGCCTGAAAAGGGAGCATTTTTGCAACACGGTGTTCCCTAACACTATCTACCTTGCCAAAAGCACTGTCCTCATCCCTTAAATTCCTTTTGTACTCTCAAAAACAAAAAAAGAGCTAATTTAATTAGACATGTCTAGCACTATACAAACTCACAGAAACACTGTTCTAAAGAACTAAGCTTCGTATTTCTAGGTAACGTGATTGTTAGTATCATACCTGATTCTGCTGGAGGGGAGGCTGGGACTGTCCATCAGGAGCCTGGCCCTGGCTATCATTGCCTCCTACCGGAGAGCCACGAGTCGTGGCTGTCATACTCGACACAGGGCAGATCTTTGCAATTTTGTCTGCTTAAGTAGTTGTTGTGAGAGAAGAAATTATAGTCCACTTAGTAAAGTTGAAGTACCAGCATATGCTTGCCTTAAAAAGCTCCAACTCAAGAACATGCCATCTTGCAGAGACCATTGCATAACCTGGGGGAAAAAAAAAGACAATATGCTTTAGTGATACATGCACATAAAAGAAAAGCCATTTGAACCTGGAAAAAAGCACTACAAAAACAAATGCACCAGTATTAAAAAAATCTTTTATTTCAGACATGTTATTTCTTTTTACTGAGTATATTTGACATCAAAAGAAGGTAGCATTTGAAACACTTAACACGGTTTTAATGCTCCAAGTAAGAATTATACCAGTAATTACCCTTACACCACTGAGAAACAGACAAGTCCAAATGCAGCTGCTTAACAGGACCTGATTAAGAGCATAAAAAAGCACACATCACCTTGTCCAATATTCTACTCCTGACTGCCCAAACTGCAGATGTACGAGTGGGAGTTGAGGAAGATTGTTTCTACCTCAGCCAAACTTCTATTAGCACACCAGTATTCATCCTGGATGTCTGACCTGCATTCCTTTTTCTTTCAGCACTTGCTTACGGAAACCTGGATCTGTTGAATTTTCAAGCCCAAGACAAAGCCCACCTCACCCCCACCAAGTACTTTAGCCAATAAGAAGATGGGGACATCAGATTCACTGTCTGATGCTGTAACTGTGACAAAGCAACGGTTCCATAAATGTTACATATTTCACTTCATTATGTTAGTTTATACTAATTATTTTATTTTAGACTTAGTATTTCTTTCTTTTACTCCTCAGTAATTTAACAAAAGAAATGCATGAAGTTACACAAACAACTCTACTCTGTATCACAGGGCAACGTATATCCACGTAATTTTCAGAGCAACTCAGGCTTCCTAGAGGGGTGGTTGATGCCCCAAGCCTATCACTGCTCAAGATGCATTTCAGCAATGCCCTCAAGAATGTGCTTTCACTTTTGGTTAACACTGAAGAGATCACACTTGGAAGACCTTTGCAGGCTCCTACAACTGTTCTATCCTGGTTAACAAGTTTCTGCTGCAACAGTATGTATGTTAGTAACTGGTTTATTACAACATATCAATTCATTTTATAGGTTCTTGCTGCCCTTCCCTAGGACCCTTTAAAATCCTTTCCTAAATTGTGTAAATCTGCAAAGCCAGCTTCAAATACAATACCAATTTTGACCAAATATGCTATTTCTCCTCAACTCAGTCTCCAATATTAATACCACCAACAAATGTAGAGAACTCTTACTAATATTGCTATTAAAATAATGCTTACTTCTGAACACAGCTGTGTACTAGGTACACATTCAACTGCAATCCATCACCACCTTTTAGGACTAATATTAAAATCTAAGAGTGAAGTGAGCCTGCTTAAGCAAAGGTATTACCAAGCCAAGTTTGTATTTGTTTTCTACTGAGTTTAGAAAGACTTTTAGGTAGAAAATATTAACAAAATTAAGTTTCTGGCCATGAGAACATACACTGCACTCTGCTGCAGTTCAATGCGCTCATTTCCTTGGTGAAGCTTCTAGGTATTTGCACACACCAATGAAATCAAACTTCTCCCAACTTACTGTACTCTTCAACAGCCCTAAGCCAACTCTATGACCACAATAACCACCTCCCTCCTTCCTCAGCAGGTCTGGTCCATAATTTGGCCACACAAAAACTTGTGTCAGCACACAGAGTGAGGTAGAAAAGAGACGGGGAAAGGGTGAAATAGTTGCTTTCAGCAGCAGTCCGGGTCTAGGTTCCCTGAACTGCAAACTGCAGAAAGAAGCAGCCTCTGACAGCTGTGATTCCTGATTCCCCCAGCAATTTGCAGTGAAAGCGGGCTGCTTCAGTCCTGCCCCTTTTCATTCTTTTGCTTAACTCATCCTTAAGTGCACCAGTTCAGTCTATGAAAAACAAGAAAACAA
Organism: Numida meleagris; assembly: GCF_002078875.1. Taxonomy (NCBI): domain Eukaryota; kingdom Metazoa; phylum Chordata; class Aves; order Galliformes; family Numididae; genus Numida; species Numida meleagris. The sequence goes on from NC_034409.1 coordinate 110,189,981, forward strand.
CGCCAGACGCATGGTTACCTCCCCCTAAACCCCCCCCCCCCCCCCAAAAAAAAAACACAAACCAACACCCCACAACAAAAACCTTAAAGAGACAGTGATTGTTTCTCAGTTTCTGTAATTACCTGAACTGGCATACTACAAAGCCACAGCATACTCATCCTAGCTCTAGCCACAGGGCCGGGACAAACCTGCAGCTCTCCTGTTACACAGACCTTATACTAGCTTCAATTTACACTCAGATTTTGCCTCTCTGCTTAGCTCAAGAGTCTGGGCAAAATATTTTTGTAAATTCCTTTCTGCTCAAGGTGAGTGACAATCTAGCTAAGAGATGCAAGAAAACTACTACTAAAATGATCAAGTTATTCAGGATCTTGCAGATTCACAGACTAAAAAAAGGTCTGTGCAGGAAAAACATCCAGAATTCTGTAGATATTAGTAAACAGACACAAAAATAACTTTCAGATCATGTCTAGTTGTGACAGTCTGTGCACTACCTTCCCAATCTTCACTAAGGTATACATCAGGATTTCCAGAGAAGTTCACTTGGTTTGGCCATGTTGGGTGTGGACTTGATATCTAGGTCTCTCCCAACCCCTACAATTCTGTGACTGCTTAAGACAAGGATAACTACATGAGCAAGATGCTCTCTTTCCTATTCCCCTCTACCCCAATATTTGAGAGGGGGAGGGCGTTTACTTATCTTCAGAGATACAGAAGGAACGTCAAGTTATGCTGCAGCTAACTAAGAACACTCCACTTCCAAGAAATGAACTGACTGCTTCTTATAGTATCCACATATTCTAAATTGCAAAGACATCCCTGTTGAGGTTTTTCTTCTAATTAGAGAAGGAAACACATTTGTGTAAGCACAAATCATTTTCCATTTATATATTTTAAACACTATTCCAAGGGAGTCATTTACCAGCCCTGTTTTTAGCCACCAATTTAACCATTTGTTTTACAGAAAACATCACATGGCACATACCCACAGAATACACTGCTTTAACCTTCACAGAAATTATTAACCAGGAAATTATGAATTCCAATCACTTAATTCAGGCTACTCAATTTCAATTTTTAAGAGTTAAAACTCCCTAAGGCACATAGTACGGCTCATCTCCAAATTAACCCCTGCACCTACTTATAACTAACCTGTCTAAAAGCAAATGTGAACTGATGCAGTGCCACCTCATTTTGCACCTGTAGACAGCCCGATTCTGTCTGTATTCAACTGAAGCATATGGAGCCTTTGTATTATTATTTCTAAATCCACGGCTAATTTCTACTATATTCAATTTTGGATTCAACACACTAAGTGGTGTTTAAAAAAATTACCATCCTTCTCAGAAGGCTTTCAATAGATGTTTTGATACCACATCAGAATGGAGACAAACACCTGTTAACTGTCATACTAACTGCTCCATTGCTCATCAAGCAATGCATGAGGCTATGAGAACTGAGTCAAATACATCCCACTGACATTTGGTTTGATTGCCAACCCAGCAAATCCTGATTTGTTGTGCCTTCTTCCATTTCTTCACATCATGCCAATCCACCATTAAAATACAGGTAAATTTCAGTTTTTGCTTCACCTGTTTCCTTGCCATTTTAGTCACACTGGGAAAAGGCGACTACAGAATACACCAGCTGCTGGCAGGGTTCCACCGGGACAGTGGCATGCTTGAACCTCACCTCAGCTTCAACTTACAGCATGGAACAATCAAGAAATATATGTAATTTTCTAATACAGCTGACTTCTAGAACAGCTTCTATCTGAGTTTCTCAAAGTCACTTCTGAAATAACTGAAATACCTCAGTACATACAGCCTTCCAAGTGAGCTACCTATAATACCAAATCTCAGAAAAATGCAAATACAAGGAGACAGATGATCATAGCATACCTCAAAATACAACTCATCATTCACATGCATTACCTAAAGCCCTACCTAGAAGCACGAACCGATTTTTCTTTTATAGAAAGGATTCTGGTTACACATGAGTAAGGACATATGCCACAAAACCAAACCTACTCTGCTGTGGTAACAACGTACTCTGGGATTCTCACATACTCAAGAGGTTAAGAATGGAGCTCCCTAAAATCATAGAAGTATGTTAAGAAACAACACCAGTTTTTTCCAACATTATTTGTAAACACATTCCTACCGTACCAGTGCCTCACAGAAGATCAGCTTTTTAATCCTAAGTGCTGTACTGCAAAACCCGTAACTGCAGCAAGACAAATTTGGGTTCAAAGGTATTGCAGCTTCACTTCATACAGGATTCTGGGAACTGCCTTCTTAAAGTGCCAATAAAACACTAACTCATCACAAGGGATTTGACATCATTCTCATCTTAAAAGTTCTAGACTTGGAATTTGAACTTCTGCCCTATTCCTTTCTTTCCATCAAAATGCCTTCTTATCTAGAAACGCCTTCCCAAAAGCGTAACACTGACCTGATTCAGCAGTTACATTCTATATACACCCCAGCAGATTCCTCATTAGCCTTTTCTGTGTACTGTGCCTTTCATGAAGGAGGAAATGATTTACAGATCATCATAATACTTTAAATTTCAAAATAATGTTAAGACAGGTTAATGGCATGCAACTTCATTTCTACCAAGGAGCTCCTACGCCCACCATTCCCATGAATTTAGCTAGCTGCGAAAGCACAAGAGAGTAAACTACCATAACAAAGTATCACTGCTTATTACCACCTCAAGGGCAAAGTAAAGGGATCCCAACTCTTAACTGCTTCAGTATGGTCTCACAGAAAGATCTGTCTAAACACATTCAGACTGACTGTCCTGCACCAACCACGTAGCACTCTGTGCTGAAGAAGCCGCACAAGAAAGCTGCAAAAAAATGCCATTTTTAAGCAATACGGTTTCATCCTGCTTGAGTAACAAATATGACCACAGTCTGCGTTACAAATTTAGAGAAGTGACAGCCTGATCCTGTTGTCTCCTGCCCGTATTTTAGAGAACTGTGGAATGCAGAAGTCTGGTGGAAGAATTCAAATTCAGAAGACATTCAAAGACTGAAGCCTTAATGTGAATCCAGGTCTATGGAAAACAAAGTTCAACAACGCTGAAGTAATGAAATCATCACATTTATACCCCAGGTTAGCACAGCTGTAACACTGATACATGTAGCATAACTCAAGAACAGAGACAGAGCATTCTGTATTCTTCCAGTCACTATTAAAAAACAACCAGGCCTAGAAGTATCGATGATGGAAAGAGCAACTTTTTTTGATAGCCCTGTTACTGCAAAAACAGTATGAATTATTTCACCTTTTGAAAAGTTTTTTGAATCCAAAGCGGGACTGGCTTCACACATAAATGAGACTTGAGACATACTGGTGAACAGCAGAATCTGGCTACATTTAGCTGTTCCAGATCTAAGTCAGCCAGCCTAAGGCTGATGGCTCAAATAGAAACCTTATCAGGTCATCTGAAGTAAAGCCTCTTCTCAGGCTTCCATGGCTAATGCTGTCCCATACCCACTGAAATTTTTTAGTCTTGATCTCATTTAAATGCCTATGTTGGATTCCAAGAGATTTAAGTCAAAGCAAGCTACATTCAAGCTAATGCTGAGAAACCAAAGTTTGGTCCTGCACATCAGACAGTAGAACTGACATAATCAAAACATTATCTTCTTGTTTCCACCCGGAATAACTTCCCAAAAGACTTAAAAGCAAACCTAGAAAAAAAAACACCAACACCAAAACAAGCAAAACCAACAAGGATATCCTTTAGAACATAGAAAGGAATTGTCTTACTTGAAGTCAAGAATCAATGAAGGTCGGTCCCTCCAAAGGGAAGTAGACAGGGGAGCAACCATCTCAGCCTAGAACGCACACACTTGCCAGAACTCTCAACCGTTCAACAGTATACCAGTGGATACCTCAGGTACAGGATACTTTTTCCCAAATAATGTAACAGTGAGAGGTCAAGATCACAGACTTCAGATCCCAGTCAAGATCAGATCACACACACAGTTCCTCTGGCTACCAAACTGAAAAATCAGTTTCAGTTCCTATTCCGAGAAGAAAAAGTGCTTTGCTCACATGATTGTAAGTGAAGCAGAATGCCAAAGATACAGCACTAAGAAAGAAAAGAGTCAATGCCTTACACACAAAACCGGCACATATTAAGGCAATTAACTGTGCTCCCTCCAGCAAGCCATGACCTTACTGTATTTTTCTGTAGGCATAAATTCAGGCTGATGCCCTAGACAAAACATGGACAGAATGAGTACGACCATTTTTTCATTCTCAGGAGCTCTCAGAGGGAGCTAACTTGGTTCAACTGGTATGAAACTGTATCCCAGTAAGATTTAATACATTTGAATGAAGGAGGAATATGGGATTTACAGATCCTGCAATATCAGTTAAATTCTTAAACTTTTCCAGGCAATCAAGAAACTACATTGAAGCCACTGGTAAGCAACTAGGCAAAGTATCTTTTATAGAGGGAGAGGACCATTTTGATCACTGCTGCAGAACAAGTCAGACCTTGCAAGATCCTCATCAGATCAGGTAAATAAACAAGACTCTGGTAAACGCACACACTGTAACCCGGGCAAACTTAGTAACTTAGAGTTGCTTTTATCTGGAAAATGCTAACATCTATTTTTAAAAGTGTTTAAACGTCTTGAGGTATGGCTTCCATGCCATTGCATATGGCTATGCAAATAATCTCCTGAATTCACAATGAATATGCAAAAAGTGGGAAAGATTTCCTTCCACTTTATATGGAAATAACAAGTTACAACAGGTTAAAAACAAACAAAAAAAATAATAAAAAAAATCAGATCAAAGAATTTTATTATGTGCATTTGTTTTGGAGTTAGATTAAAACCCATGCAGCTAAACAAAACAATGCTATATTTTTTCCAATTACGCTACAGTTTACTTACTCAGGAGGCTGCACTTCTGCGTTCCAAACATGTATTCAGGCAATATAACCAATTAGGATTGAGTTGATGCTGTGGGTTTGAGTGCAATCTCAGTACTTCTCAGGCAGCAGTAGAACGCTATCAGCAAGGACAAATCATGGTTTCGTGTTTATATTTAGATTGCGTTCCTTTTAATAAACCTAGAACACTCATATTTGCAATGGATACTCTACCAGCTATGGAAATATTATGCCTACTTATTGCTAGTGCAGGGAAGTAATGAATATGCCTAATGTTTGCAACAAAGACTGATGGAGCGCTCCTGGTTCCTTATTTCTCTTACATTTGTAGCTCACTCAAGGCCGTATTATGTACTACACACAGTTTATCCAATTCTAAAATGGATGCACATAGGTCACTCTGAAAGTAATGCCTCCTGTTTATTTCCATGGCAGTTACAACAGATACAAAGAGCACAACAATACTATTCGATAAGGCAAAGTCTCACTTACATAATACTGTTTTTCAGCATAGCCACCACCGTGAGCTATGTATTTTTGCCAGCAATGAACAAGAGCCTGCACAATGCACTTGTAGTAATCTGCACCAACGGAGATGAGCCACTGTTGCTGTCACCACTGCAGAAACACATCACCCACCACCTCACTGTGCTCACATCCACCGCTTGGTCTCCAGAAACGTTCAGAAAGTGCCGATGAATGACAGTGGGTGCCATTTTATCTGCATGGAGCATTTCAGTTCTACCCTTTTGCTTCATCCACACTTCCATGTCAGATGCCATTGTGTCAGACTGCCTCTGCTGCCATCTGTCACATAGCAACAAAATGGAACGGGATATTGGTGGGAAGGTTCAACCTCTACTGCCATACCACCAACATCTGCCTCTGACAGGAGCCAACATCATAAAATAGGAGGCATTACTTTCAGAGCAGTCCTCACAATAATTACGCCTCTCAAAGCTACACAGCAAAGTTTACAGCCTGCAACACTTCAAGAACGCCGTCTGTTCCTTCAGCATTAATTGAAATACTAATAATTACATGATGTTACACTATTAGGCTTTTGGAAAGATTTAATCTTGCTTGATTTAAAAAAGGTCTAATTAACTTTTAATGTTGCATTCATCTACTTGACTGCTTCGCCTTTTTCCTTCAAAAAAGCATTATTACTGGATGCTCAAAAGTCAATGGGAAAAATCAAAATACGTTCCCATTATTATGGGTAGCAAAAAATATAGGCTTAACTCCACTTAAAAAAATGAAAGCTTTTCTCAGAAAGATATGAATTCCTACAGCAAAGCACTAGGGGAACACAGGAAATGGAAATGTATATCTGAACACTGAGATATCACTGACCTCCTACGAGTTGCCCGAGCACACTACAAAAGGAAAATGGAAAGTTTGGGGAATGTACAAAGTAGGATGTAACAGAAAGTTTGAAAGAGCCAGCAGATCAGACATTTACACAACAGTACTCATCTCCACATTCCCTCTGCATGAGGATGTGCACAACACAGTCTTCCATTCTAGCCAATCAATACTCTTCCTAAGAGCAGACAAACTCTCTCTGTATTGGCATTCAATATGTTGCAGCGGTTCAGGAAACAAGAACTGGACGGCGATAGCAAACTTTTTTGGTGAGATGGGTCTTCCACACTTTCAGTGGAATACACAGCTTTGCATACCAATGCAGGTACAAAGCACCTCATCTTTCCTGCACGTCTAAACAAAATTAATTTTTATGTAAACACGTTGCAATACACTAATGAAACAATAACGTGTTTTTAAATAACTCTTTTCTTCACACAGGTCATTTAATACACAGGTCTAAAAAATTATTCTAATTGATCATCCTTATCTAGTACATATTTCCCAGCACAGACATGTGATCATCATCCACGATTTAGAAAGACATTCAAAACTTCCTAGCAATCGTCACATGAATCATTAAATAAATACCAAACTTCTCTACTTTTTCTGCCATGATATTAATATTCCTGCTCTGGATCTGATGCACTTTTTGTCTTGTGTTCAATCTCATAATAAAAACTGTTCCCAATATATATCATTTACCACATTATAACAACTTACACTAAAACTGAAAACTCAGGTAAGCTGCAAAAAAAGAGCTATATGATATGAAGAATCCAAAGAAATGTACAGATGCAACTTACGCTAGATCTTTGAAAACAGGATATAGTCCAAAATAGCACAGAAAGGAAAAGGAGGAGAAGCGGGGGATATAGGGAGAGGAAATCAAACTCCCATTTCTGCACATGGACCTGTCTCGTGAAACATGCAGCCACCAATGCAACTTCCTACAGTCCAATAAGTAAGAGCAATTTAATATGTCATCATCACCATGGAAGGTGCTGCAGATTACCTGAATTTCCACATTTTTACACGCTTCTTTGATTAAGCTTACAGTAAACAAAACAGGCGATCCCAAAAATATATATTTTAAATATTTGTATGTATAAATAAGCTACTAACAGCGTTTTAGTAAACATGGGCCAACGCTCCTAGCCAAATCTTACAGGTATCAATTCTCCATCCCATACTACTCAATATTACTAATGATTTAAACAGCACTATAAAATTGCTGATACATTTTTGCACATGGCATACAAGCGAATGGGATGATAAACAATGAGATCATAACAGAGTAATCTCTATCATGCGCTAACATAGCCAAGTATCAGGTCAGTCAACTACAAAAAAAAAAAGAGCACACTGAAAATTTTCTGTGTATTTGAAAACAAAACTGGAAGAATGCTTATTCTGGAAAAGCACCCAAACGCAAACACCACAAGTACATGCCTTCAGCAAGAACAAATCTCAGGATCATCATCTTCTCAGAAGAAGCATATCATTTTATTTGCAGAACTGGTAAGAAATTTGTGAATTACAGCCTTTTACATCTAGGAAAAACAATTAAGCAGCAACAAAACTACCATCCATATGATTTAGTCTCCTGGAGAGCACTGCATGCTGTATTAAGTATCTGAACCAATTATAAGACTGGCCACAGGATACAGCACCAAAGACCATGCGCTTCTGAGACAGTCTACTTGTTCCGGGGTCTTCAACTGCTGTTTATCTTACATCTTTACAGAAAAGAATAAAGATATCCTTTTTGGACTGCTGTTTCTGCTCTATTCTTCAACTTCTGAGCCTATCACAAGAGAAAAAACCCCAAGAATTCAACAGGCAAGTACTATACAAACTGTATTTATAACTGACATTTTCATTGCCAATGAGGCACACAAACCAAATCATAAAAAGTAGACAGGACCTGCCATTGCCCTGCAACTTTTGAGGAGAGGCATTATTTTCCAAACGTGACATAGTATGTCCTTTTCAGTTCTGAAGCACAAGTATATTATAAATATACTAAGTATACTATAGTATATATTTATAGTATACAAGGTATACTATAAATATACTAAGATATTATTTCATGCTGAGATTTTAATCTGCAGACCTCAAGAACAGAATCAATACATCCGAAATGTGTGTTTTGCAAAACTTTGGCTAGTTATGAACAGCCAATCTGGCTGTTTGAAACAGCACGCAAAGCTAAGAAGACCAGCTGATGTCCCAACTATACAGAGCTACATTTTCAATTAAAAACTAATGCCCAGCCACAGAAACCACCTTTGAATATAACTTTGAAAATGCAGATGGGAAAGAATAATAAGTTCTGTAACACTGTTCTTCATACCAGGTGAGAAAGGAGGATACCAAATGCATACCCAGAACACCAGGTGGTATTTCCATCCCCTGCAATACTCCCAGGAACAACCCACTGAAAGGGGCTGGGAATATTATCTTCCAACACAAGAAACTAAACTAGGGCACTTAGGATTTTGCACTGGAAATTCAAGAAGAGAACAGACAAAAACGTAGACAAAATTCAAAGTTAAATGTGAATGAAATTCTAGATTTAGTATGCTTGAAACAAAATGAGAAATAATGGGGTAAAAACACCTACTACCAGCTATGTACAGAAAAGAATACTGGCAAGCCCTCACCACTGAGAAACAAAGCCAAAAGAAGCACTACAGCAAAGAGCTGTTTTAAGAGTCCAATTGTGCTGGAGAAAGAGCAATTAATACAGCTCATCTCTTACTCAGGTTGCTTATATTTAAATCATTCAAATAAACAAATGTTGATGCATCTACACAGTCTTCCTCCAAAACACAAACTCCAGTTTCTTAACTACTTAGAATCTCCTTCAACTCCACCTTTACAAAGCAATATTCCTTTCTTCTTTCATGATCAAATCCTTGGACTTTTAAATTTGTTTTCTGTCTCTGATGATGTAAGAGTAGCAGGGAAACCAATGAAATACATTACATACAACTTATGTAAGCAGTTTTAATGGTTATTTTAGGTTGCTTTAAGTTCTGTGGTTTCCTTCTAAATCAAGTCCTACAGTTAACCAGAGAAGAACATGAGGTTTGTAAATTACAAAGAGCTCCTACAAAATAGTTGTGTTTTTTTTTTTTTTTTTTTTTTTGGAGTTGGGCTCAAACATTTAAGGACTGCTAAGAACCTTTATCTTCTAGCTCTAGTGACCTTTGGAACTTGCTTGAAAACTGTGCTCTTCCTTTACTGCAGGGCTCACAAAAATCTCAGGGATTTTTAGCACATTTTTGAAGGCAGAGGGGATAATGCTGAAACCAAGTAGTATATATCTCCTTCTCCAACAGAAGAGTTAGTTAACAATTCACATATCTACAACTGCAGACAAAAATTGAAAAACTTAATGAAAAAAGTTTAAATAAAGTCCTCCCTTTGATCTGCTACATTAGAGTAATTTAATACATTTCACAACTTCAATTCCTGCTGGGGGATAAAATGAAAAAGGCAGCAACACTTGGAACATCCCGCTTAACACAGAACTGTACAAGTGTTCAAATTATCATTTCTCATTCTCTGTGCCATCCCTACGCTTGTTTTCTGCCAGAGACACACAAATACCTCTAGCTTCTGTCATTTACAAGGTTCATACTTTCCACCAGGCTACAGGCAGACGCCAAATAGGCTCTGCTACCTTCACTCTTTTGTAAGTACTGGATGGGAAGCAAAATGGCATATTCTGCATTCATTCCACCTATGACTTTAAAATAGGAAAGCATTTATAGTACAGCACACTTCAGACTTCAAGCAATTCAAGAGTATAATACTGTAAGACTTCTGTTAGAGAAGTACAGTTAAAAGTTAGCTAGCCCCTTCTGATTCCCTTTATGTTTTTATGTTCTATGCAGAACACTACACTCAAGAGAATTATTCAAAGTCTGTATTCATAACACCCTGTGACATTATCAATACCTTACAGAAGTTCTCCCTCAAAGAATAAACTCAGAAAACGTACTGCTTGATTGAATGCAAGTTAAAGCATGGTACAGCACCTAAGCCAGATATTAAGCTGAAAGCATTTTTGTCCTGGTTTCAGCTGGGATAGAGTTGCTTTTCTCCATCAAGTCTGGTATGATGCTATGTTTTGGCTTCAGGAGAAAAACAATGTTGATAACAGACCGATGTTTTAGTTGTTGTTGAGCAGTGCTGCAAAGAGCCAAGGATGTTTCTGCTTCTCACACCGCCCTGCCAGTGAGGGGGCTGGAGGGCACAGAACCAGGACCTAAACTGGCTAGATGGATATTTCCACACCATATGGTACAAAAACTGCAGAACTATAAAACTGAGGGCAGTTTCATGTAATACTCAATTTGAAAGCATAAACTAAGCACACGAACTCAGATACTACCACTACCATCAAGCATAACTTAAAATACCTCTAATACAGACAAAAGTCTTACCAGCATCAAAATTTACCTTTCAATTATAAGCTGTTTCTTCATAATTACTTACAAAGCTCAGCCAAACTTACAACTAGTTTTCAACATACCAACTGCATATTGCAACCAGGAGGTTTTGTAGAGAGAGAACCTTCATGAAGACTGCCTGCCTTGAACGTGCTCCATTCCAATTCAACACACACAAGCTATCTGCACATTCAAACAGCCAAAAATCATCTATCTGCTCCAGAGGGGTTGTTTAACAAATCCCCTTAAAAACCCTGGCTTCTTTAAAGGAAAATAAGTGGCACCAGGAACATCTTCTGTCTTAATGCTCCTTCTGACAACACAACAAAAGAGTTGTTGTGTTACATCCTAAAGACTGAGGATGAGTTTTAAAATTCTAGTGAAGTTATGACTAAAAAACAAAACAATCATTAAAAAACAACAGAAGAAAAAACCCACAAAACAAAAAAAAAGGCAACAAAAAAACAACCACCAAAAAATCACACTAAAAATGGTTAAATGCTAAATTACACAAGCCCCCTCGAATAAGAGAACCATCTCCCTTCGGTGCACAAAACAGACTAATAAAGACGATGGTTTTCAGCTGAACCCATGAATGGGCCAGGAGAGAACAAAGATGTTCAACCATTCACGTAACAGACAGCGCCTACACTGGCACAATGCAAGAGTGACAGAACTCTCCTAACGCAGCTTTACCATCAGCACTGCTTAAGTTCATCTGCTCTCCTTGTATTGTTGGAATCTCAGCAAGAAAAGGCAATCTTATTCCCCCATAATAGCATTATATCCTGGTAGATTTTACAACACAAATTTCATTGCACTTCTGCACATGGACAAGCCTTGACTGAAGGTACAGTTTCACAGTCTGTTTGAAATCAGGTAAGCCTGCGCTGTCACAAGAAGAGGAAGATGATCTTGCTTGCCTTCATCCTAACGAGCTCCTCACCACATCATCTTGCAGTGAGCCACATCAAGAAATCACTCTGGCTGAAAAGTAACTAGGGGAAAGGAATGAAAATTATTTTCGTTTTTATCTGCATCACATGCCGTATGAACACTAACAATGGCACAAGAAACAGGTAGAATATATACACCCTTGGACAGAACCAACTCTAAGCATTAGTGCAAATCTGTAACAAAATAGAGCTGAGAGAGAAGGAAGACGAAATAACAGTGTATGGATAATTATAGCTAGCATTTATTTATCTATGAGAGCAATGAAGATTCACACACAAAAAAGCAGTGATGAGTCTTGACAATGCAGAAATGTCCTGAAGACTGAAACATTTCTTAAGTATAATGGCTAACAGGAAATAGCACACAGAGAAAGCTGATTAGTATACAATAAATGCCAGGAATGTCAACTCATAAACAGTACAAGTTCAGTCATGAAAGAAATATTAACCAGCCAGAGCAAATATGGGCTAAGTGTGAGAAGTTTAACAAGGTGAAGGCAGAAAACTGCATTTGTCCCAGACATTACGATAAAGCCACTGCAAGGAGCAACAGAAAATGGCACTCAGATCACAGTGAGTTAGGAAAACTGATTTAGCTGTAAAGCTTGGAATAATCGGACCACAACTACATACAACAGTTGACAGAGCCGCAGCAGGTAAGGTGGAAGATGTATGCAACACACAGAAGCAAGCAAAACTTACTTCTACTGACCAAGAAAATGGCCAGAGTTATGAAACTGTAAACAAGCCTGCACAATTCAATTATCTGCAGATGCAGATTAAAAAATGGACTTGACAGAGCTGTATCCACCATAACAGTCAAAGCCTCACCACCTGTTAGCAAAAGAAATTTACATAAAAGAATTCTGTGAGAGAGAAAGACAGACTCGTGCTCTCCAAACTGGTCAAAGGCTCCATTTGTCATTTTTCTCCTGTGCAATTCAGGATTTTCAGAGTAAACAGGATTCCACTCTAATTTAATCTGCATCAAACTAAAGCTTGCTTCCATCAAACTAAGTCATCTGCATGGACAGCAGTCAACTGAAGCACCAGGAAGAAAAATTTCCCATACCTGTATTTGTTGCAGAAGTTCAATGATGTTTCACAAGAAGTCAAAGGGAAGTCTCAGGGTTTGAAAGGAGATATACAGAACCACTGAGAACTGAATTCTGCCTGTGTCTCATTCATACATGTTGCTGAAGAAAATTGGTTGCTTTTTTCCACGTTAACCTCTTCTTCTCATTCCTCTGGCTACTGAGATATATGGGTAAAAGAGGGAAGACCGACGAAGCACAACAGCAACATATGTTGACTTAAGCTGTGTCTATAACAACTGAACATCTAACACAAACCTGTAGAAATGCTACCTCAAAAGTTACTTTTGAAACAACTGTGTCTGTGTCTTAATTTTTCATCGTTAAAAGACAACACAAGCCTTTTAATTTAGAGTGAGGTGAGAAGTAATATGCTAATGTTTGGGAAATGCACAGGTTGAGAGTGAAAAGCATCTATAAATGTTATTAATGGATTAATAAATCTAATCAGTATGGGAGTTAAGACTGATGCATTTGCAGAATTAAGTCCGAAGATAAAATACTGAGCGGCAATCCAATTCAATCAGCCTTCCAAATTGATGGAGTAGAGGATGGAGTCAGGGAAGAACAGTTCATAATTAAGTGGAAGAAGCAGTGGATTAACCCACACATTTCCAAGTTTTCCATCTTCACAAAGGGGAATCTTCTAAAATCACCTATATACTAACTATATAACTAAGTGACAAGTTCCCCACTATATTGTAAAATACTTAAATCATTCACAACCTTTGCACTTTTTTCCAGTTTCATGGCATCATTTGCTTTTCACACCACCCTATTTTCAAGCAACCCCCCCGAGCTACCTGATAATTCAAATGAAAAATTAACAACAAGCATTTTTAAGAATCAACCTTCAAGTTTTACTGAAGTACTACAAACAACAAGCCCTGATGAAATAATACATACTATAGATGGGGGGGGGGAGGAGGATAATACTCCTGTTCAGATTCTATTTATGTCTTAATTTGGGCACAGGCAGCAGGAGAAATTAACCTTTTCATTTGCATTTATTGAGCAGCTAAGCAAAAATAAGGAACCTCATATTTACAAGTTCAGCAATGAAAAAAACAACCACAAATTATATACACCCTGTGACAAGTTGTTGTCTGTAAATAAGACACTTACAAGCAAGGATGTCTGCCCAAACTACACACTGAACCTCACCAGTTTTGGGAAACCAAACATCAGCTACCCGGTAGTGTGACGGAGAGAAAGGGGAAAAAAAAGTCCAAAGAGAGATGCACTGAAAACACTCAGGTGCTATGAATTCATAGCAGTAATGCTGCCAAGGAAAAGTGGCATGAGAAACACAGAACGGATTAATAGAACACAAACATTTCCAGGGGTTATAAAAGCAGCAAAGAAGTCTTTTTCATACCTACTGTACACTCTCCAGAAATATACCATCAAAAATAATTTCCTCTTCATTGCTACAGATGGAAAAACCTGCAACTGAACCGTTCAAACTTTAATATGGTTGTTAAGGCTTTTTCCTCTTGTTTTCGGTGCAGAACTTCTAAGAAGAGTTGAAGAACAAGAAAGAATCCTTGCGTACAACTGTAATTTAGTAGTTAATTTAGTAGTCAAATACTGTACAAAGATAAAATGACGTTTGAAGCAAAATTTTGACTGTAGAATAACAGAAAGCAGAACTAAGAGTTTTACTAAACTGTTGGTGTGAATGACTATTTTGTATCATTTTCAGACTCATGAGGAACCGCATGGGCTCATCAACATTAAAACCCTCAAGCTGTGTTTTGGGTGTAGTACAGTGTGAGAATATTCTCTGTTCTTAGAAGCATGATGCAGCTTTCACAGCAGAGGCTTTGCTTCTCTGCTCTCAACTGTCAGTTACCTACTGCTGCACTAGGTAACGTACACAACTTCCACAGCGCCCCAGTCTTCATGTGCGATACATAAATCTAAGTGAATATACTGCATTTAAACAAACAGCACATCGGGTACTGAGCACATTTTCAATTCTAAAAATGTTTTATCTCACCTTCTCCCACCCTCATTTGTGCCCAGCTACTCCAGAAAGCTATTGGCTTCGTAAATACTGAACTTTCTATAGTAACACAGTTTAGAAGACAACTTCCAGAAGTAGAAAAAAATCTCTATGTCAAACTGATTTTGACTACTACTCACCACCAACAACACAAATCATGCTGGTCGTTTGCTGTTGTTACTCAGCTGCCTCCAGACACCATGTCCAGAAGTTGCTGCTGGTTCTAAATACTTGTTGCATTATCAGGAAAGTGACGTGAGGAAACAGGAAAATTCATGACAAGATGCTACATTCATTTGGTCAAGAATCCTAGGATGGAGCAGGTAAGTGAAAAACTTCAGTCATATTCCTGCTAACCAGAGCCTGATATTGAGTACCTTTTATTTTCCCATAGCTGAAAACACATGAACTTACAGCAAGGCTTCACTACCACTTTACTGACCTTGCCACGTCCACCGCCACTGAGGAAAATGGAGCTTTTCATTTTACTTCTAATCTTTTACTCTTGTTTTAAAAATCTGACCATTTTCCCAACCTTAAGACAAGGAAAGGTAAAGGAATTAATGATTTCTCAAATGCCATAAGGGGAATACACGTTTCAAGTTACGTCTTCACTAGACACGTTACAAACTGTCAACCACAACTCCAAAACACCAAAGAAACCTGATGCCGCTACCTTACCTGGAGAGAAAAAAAAGTCTGTGCATTTCCCTGAAAACATCTCATCGTACCTGTGCATGTGTACAAGAGCAGCAAGAAAAAACACTTAGGATTTTCAGATCTCATTGTGATTAATAAAGCACTGACTGGAAGACAGGCTAAGGGATATGGAAGGCTGTCCAAAACTGGAGCCTGAAGTAGTAGAACAAGAAACTGGAGTTTTCACCTCCAAGCTCCTGAGAGTTCATGTCACCATTTGTAAAAAATAGTGAAAATAACCGCTGCTGAAGGATTCAGGAAAATGCTCAAAAAGGAAAGGTCTGAGATCAATAACCAATTAACATTCTATTTAAAAAATAAGAAATATACAATACCTTCTAGCAAAGAAAACTACTGTTTAAGCTTTTAGCTGATTGAAATTGCAGCCCCTCATCCCCTGTTCATCCTAAAATAAAGGTATGCAGATCCCCTTTCCTTATTTAAGATTCAAATTCATGGATTTGTGTTGAACCTTATTATAAAACACACTGAAGTACTTCGTTGCTTCAGAGAAGAAAAATTAAACACCAAAAGATCAAAGGCTCGTTCACTGAGATCCCAGCGTACTTTGACAATGATGTTCATTCTCATATTAAGTTAGAAAAACAGAGACTTAGTCCCCTCACCGTCAGTGTCCATTTCTTGCAAAAGAAGACCAAAATCTGGAGTTCCACCCCCAGCCAACACGAACCTGTTTACTCTCCTACACCACAGTGCAAGCGAAGACACTCCCCTCCAACTAAAAAAGCCAGTCTGGTAACAGAGGGATCCTACTTGGCTCGCACCCCCTGCCTGCTCGTTGTGAAACACGTTTCTTAACAACCTCTTCCATTTCAGAGTGCTAGAGCTAAGACCACCCTATCACACAGTAACACCTTTGTCTCTTCCCACATCTACTCCCACTGAAGCAAGGCAGAAAGTCAAGTAGCATTTAAGTGCCTCAAGGATTGAGACCTATGGAATCCATAATATACATTTCTGTATCATTTCATGTTGCCATTTAGCTGTTACTTGTCTAAAAGAACGTCTCTTCCTGGGAAAATTTTCTACTATTTAAAGTTTGGCTATTTCATATGGAAGTTTAACAAAAAGACCTGACATACCCTCTGAATTTTTCATTATCTTGAAGCGTTCATCTGAACAATGGTTTTATTAAAAAAGAAAAACAACAAAGAATTTTTATAATTTATAGCAGATTTTATATCTAGGAAATCTTCTCTCCGCTACAAGCTATAGAAGACACGAATCAACATTAAGGAGTCACATGCTTGTGTCTTGCCTTCAGCATGTTCTTGAGTCTCAGCTTTAAAAAAAAATCTGGAAAAAGAGTTTCTTTGAGAACTCTGTACTCACAGATGTACATCTTTAAGAAATGATGCAATGTGGAATTCCCCTACTATGAGTAAATTCATGGCTAAATGCTAACTGCCAGACAGTATTATTTGCTAAATGTCCAGGAAGGTTAAGCTTAACAGAAAAAAATAAATTAATTAACCATGCAAGGAAGTAACATTTCCGTGTTGGCACTTTCATGAGTTAGGAAAACTAATTCACAAAATGAGATTACATGCTGTTTTGTAAACAGATCAAGGATGCTACAAATAAAAGTATCACCACAGTAACATTCCTGGTATCTATGTATCACTGCTAGAGCAGTCTACATTTTAACTTCCAGAAAAAAGTTGAAAATACTCGCATTCAAAACACGACTACATTTTAAATCAAAAGAGATTCTAGGAATCTCTTTTGGAGGCGTAGTAACAAAGAAGTGAGGCAAAATAAGTTAATCAGTCTTGCATTTAATAATAATTTATCTTTTAAGAAAACCACAGAGCAGCAAAATACATATATCCTTTTATATATTTTTAGTCATTATTCCTGGCATGCTCATTTTTATTTGGAAACGTCAACAGCCGGCAATCAAAAACTCTTTGATAACTAGCAGGTTGACTTCAACTCTCAACTAAGATGAGACAAATGTGTTCACATGGAAAGAAAATACCAGAAAGTTCAGAACAGCTAATGCAAAAGGAACTGAAGCTGGTAAGCTTCCCGGAGAAGAAGAAAAACAAAACAGGAAGGAAAGAAAAAAAAGAAAATATTTTACACTAAGTCACAAAAGTTCACTGTAAGATTATATTTACATTTCTCTTCTCACCTACCGTAGGCAAAGCTAACAAGGGCTCGTCTGTAACCTCACTGGTACTTATGTTTTTATCAATTTTCCCAAACCAGATGCCCTGCACAGAAAGTGTTCAACACACAAGGGGTCTGAAGTGACACTGGAATGCCTAAGAAACACAACAATTGATACTTTGAGGGAGCAAAGTCACCACTGAAGGGTTCCAGCCACTATCTTCATTCAAGACTCTGAACGAGATGAGCAAAACATGGTTTTGTCCGGAAGCGCAGAGGGAATCTTTGCTAACCATATTCCCAAGTCATGCTACAGTCTTGAGCACAGCAGAACTTTGTTACAAGACAGTCAGTACAACAGAACTGTTTTTAAGAAAATACCTCAACTCATTATGAAACTGTAAATCATTGTAACAGTGTAAGAACTTTCAGATGGCTCTCCAGTAATAAGAGAACAAAAACTAGATTTAATACATGAAAGAAGCTGCTGCATTTTTATAAAGTGTGAATTCAAAGAGCTCAAACTTTCCAGGTCATTTGTACAAAAATGTGAGTCTTGTTGCAGGCAAGCATACACTTACAAAGACTTTCTTCTCATCCTTTGACACTGAAAAAAAAAAATCATTTCTTTTAACTACCATTCTGCAACGCCGAAGTTTACCAAACTGCTCTTTCTAAATATAACCAACTACCTGGCTATCCCACTAACCAAAAGACACTGGCCAATATTGGATGTCGCAGAAGAATCACCTGTTAAGTGTTCAGGAAAAGGAGTAGAATGAAGACTGTGATGAATGTTCCACACTGGCTATAGACAGCAGGCACAACAGTATAATTTAATTTTTGTATCTTCTTTTCATTAGTTTGTGTCAGGATGAAAGCATACATAACAGAGGTTAATTAGTTAAAAAGGGGGAAAAAGTATTTATTTATTACAAATACTACGAAGGAAATAAGTCTTTAGCAACGTACACAGCACTGCTAGTTTTGCAAAAGGCAAGGAAATACAACAAAAGACAGGCATATATCCTGATGTACAGCTTTACATTTTGAACTGTTTCTAAATGAGGCTGATATGGATAATGAAACTGGATGCACCTACAGAGTTTCAAGAGGCACATGCACAGCAATAAGAAAAACACGGATTCCCAAACAAGACAAACCATGTCCACATATTCCGATGAATACTAGTGCTAGCATCTAGGAAATAATTTCCTAAAGGACACAAAAGCCTTCACACACAGCTTCCCAAGTGAGCAGAAAGCCCAGCAAACTTCCTTGTATCCTGAGATGAGCACTGAACACAGGTCTCTGGCAAACTCTGGGTAAGCAAGACTACTGGTTTGATTAAGCAATGTTCATGCTTACAAGGAAATTAATTACAGATAATAGTGTGTGTTAAGGGATGGTGGGTTTTTTTAACGTTTTGTTTTAATGGTGGTTTAAGGAAAAAGCAGTAAGGGATAACTTTAGTAATTTACAGATGAGGCTAACCTGCTCAGGATGTTACCAAAATATACTCTTAGCTGTTGTACTTATTAGGATATATAAAACAGCATCTCTGAAAAGTAATAATACCATTGCTGATAGACAAAGCTCTGCCTAACACAACAGTACCTATTTCAAATACCTGAAATAAGTTCAGAACAGATTTCTAAACTGGAGAGGGAAGGGCAGAAATACTTCCGAGGGAACTTAAGTAAGTAAATAAATACTATCAATACATAGCTGAAAGAAACAGAACTTCATCGCCATTTAAAAATAAATTTTTCACACTAACAAATAACTGAACTCCTCCTTACATGACTTCATTCATACTGGGAAGCCCTAAACTAATTTCTATTTTAAATTTAAGATGCCCTGGAACAAAGACACTATAGCACTCTTTATTTTCTTACATGCCTAGGCACTAATTCACTATTTTTGTTTGTTCTGAGTCTCATTTGCAAGAATTCCAGCATATGAAGTAAAACAGATAAACCTAGAGGCGTACATTTACATTAGAGAGTAGTTGCATTGGTCTATTTCTGAATACAAATGCATCACAATGTGGGAGAGAAAATGCTTATATTAGAGTGATCATGTTCTACAGATAGAGAAACAGTAAACAGCTTTGCTACCACTGTCCTTATTGATTACCACCTCCAGATGTAGTCTTCCTGTCAATTAATTCAGTGGATAGAAGTATCATCACTAGGGCAAATTCAGCATGATGTGAAATAGCACCCTGGAAAGATTAAGACAGGGGCTATTCAAAAGAAGTATTTTTAAGAAAATCTACACAAAAGGCAAGAGGAAAAGTACAGAACATACTGAAGAGAGGAAAAGTTACTGTGATAGTCTTACTTGTTTATTTTTAGCAGTATTTCCCCCTCCAAAAAAAAATCATGCTGATGCACGAGTTTCTTCCACTGCAGCTTTATGGTTATGTTTATGTTTTATTTTGTTCAAATCTATTACTAAGCATCAGTGTAGTCTAGGAGATTACAACAGTGCAATCAATGCATGTATTCTACATTATTCCCCCAAATTCTTGAAATTCGCTGTTGTACTCTGTTTGTTCAGGGAGTAAAAGTTACTTCAACTCAGAATCAAAACCATTACATTAAAAAACAAAACAAAACCAAAACAACCCACATTCACATGTCTGAGATTTTATTGAAACAAACGCGTTACTTGCTCAGGAACATTTTATGGTGAGGAGTCAAGCCAATGTCTCAAAGGAGAACCTTAAAAGATCAAGAACAAAGTTAGCTGCCCAGAGATTTCAGCCACCCCTAATATTCCTTACTAGAGACACCATTTGAATTCTATCACCAATACAGGCCAACCCTTCAGAAACCCATCGCTAAGCCCCGCAACAGCTTGAAGATCCATTTGCTGGGCATTTGAGAAGCCTGCTGGAAAACACACATTACCTGGTCTGTCTGTCCTAACAAGTGTTGCAACAGCGTACTTAATATCCAATTCAACAGCTTTCCAAAAAATACAGGACCCTGTTCTGCAAGTAGGTCAGCAAAAGTGGGCCTTGTGCTGGCCCTGAGCCTGTGACTTCAGAGAGTCTCTGTGCTGGTAGCAATGTCCAACGACACAAATATAACTGCAGAGCTGTGAGTATAAACCCAGTTGTACAGAAAGCACAAGAGTAGCTAGGCCTAGAAATCCCCTTAATATTTTAATTAAAATAATTCCTGCTTTCTTCCTTCAAGGTTCCCTTTCTATACAGTCGTTGCACACTGGCAAAATACTTGACCGCCGAAGGAGCAACCCAAAAATTAAATATGGCACCTTAAAGCCCACCTCAACGCTTCTGCCCATCTCTACGAGAGGAAACTCGCTTAGGGATGAAAGGAATCATTTCCCAAGGCCATACATACAGTATACAAACAATGCCCCACCAAGTGGGCCGGCACACGTTAACGGGGCCAGGACCAACACACAAAAACCCGACAACTCATCTTCCTGGCAAAACGCTGGGTTTGTATTGAGGACAATAAGAGAGACCGCGGCCAACCTGCACCTCGGACAGGGAAGAGGGTGGTATTTCCTAAAATAAGCCGCAGCATCGAGCCCTGAGCCGCAAGTTCGAGGAGGAGCAAACTAGAGGAAGAAGACACAAAAAGCCACCACCGTTTTCCGCGCATCCAAATATGCTCGCTGGTAGCCGGGCCTAGAGGAGTGGCCTACGCGTTAATCATGTTTACAGCGGGCGTGAATGAGCCGGGGCTGGCGTTTTTCATTGAGGCTGTCGGAAAAGCGCCTCGCCGGGGCCTGATTACCAGGCGTCGCCCGGGCCTACGCGGCTCCAATCACTCCACCTCAGTAATGGCGTTCGGTGCGGAGAGAAGCGAGCGGCAGGGGTGCAGCGCCGCGGGGAGCCGCCGGGCCCTGCTCGCCCGGGGGAGGCCGGGAGGGGCCCCCGAGGGCGGCGGGGCGGGGAGCGCTTCCCCCCGCCGGCAGCCGGCGAGAGAGAGGATGAGGAGCCGTCAGCCATTTTCCCTCGCCCTCCAAAACACCGCCCGCCGCCCGTTATCTCCCCCCCGCCGAGCTCCGTCCGCCGTGGGGGGGGAGCGCCCCGTCCGCGCCCGCAGCCCTCCGCCTCGGCCTCGCAGCCTCGGCCTCCTCAGCCCCGCCCGGGCCCGGCGCTCCGCCACTCACCCCCGCACGGCGTCCCCTCGTCCCGCGGCCCGGAGCGCCGCCGGCTGCTGCCGAAGGAGCGCGGCCGGGGGCTGCCTCATGCCCGGCACGGTCTCATGGCAGGCCCCGCGCTCCGGGCGTGCGGCCGGCCGGCTGAGGGGGCGGCTCCGCTTCTCCGCTCCCCGTGCGCTGCGACGGGCGGTGGGAAGAAGGAAGGACGGAGAGCGAAACCTCCTCCGCCGCCGTCCGCGCTTCGGATCCTGGCCCCGGCCGCTCCGCTCTCCGCACCGCCGAGGCGTTTTTCCTGCGTCACCAGCTCCTGCCCGGCGGCGGCCCTGCGCTCCGGCTCCGGCTGGGGCTTGGCTGGGGCCTGCGCGCTCCGCCCCGTCCGGGCAGCGGGCGCTCGAGGGGGAGGGGGCGCACACGCAGCCGGGGCCTGCGGCCTGCGGGGCTGGGCTGCGCGCGGGGGCAGGGAGGGAGGAAGGCAGGAGGAAGGAAGGCGGCGGCGGAGGGGCCGGGCCGGGCGGCGGAGCGCTGTGCGCTGACGGCTCCGTACGCGGGGGAGGGGATGGAAGGGGGAGGGCGCGAGGCGAGACGCGGCGGCGGCGCCCGAGTCTCGCGGGGCCCTGGTCAAGATGGCGGCGCGGGGCCCGGCCTAGCGCGGCGCTGAGGGCTCCGCCGTACCGCTCCCGCCCCCGCGCCCCGCGCCTGTCAGTCACACCGCCCGCCCCCAGCCCTGCGCGCGCGCGGGGGGGAGCTGCGCGCTGGCGGTTTCACGTCCGTTGGGCTCGAGCGGTCTCCATTGTGACCGGCGGGCGGACCGCGAGAGACCCGGATGATGACGTCACGTGGCCGCTCGCTCGCTCTCGGTTCCCCTTCCCCGCTGTTGCTGCCGCCCGGCGGGGGCGGCGCCTCCCCAGGGCACGGCGGAGCGGCCGCGGGACGGCGGCACAAAGCGCGGAGGCTCCCGGCTGCCCGGCGGCAGTAGGGGGCTCGTAGGCCTCGGTAGGCCGCAGGGCCGGCACCTGGGGGGGGGTGCGAGCGCTGTGAGACGGCAGAGCTCTGCGCGCATGG
The DNA here is from genome assembly GCF_002078875.1 of Numida meleagris. NCBI lineage: Eukaryota > Metazoa > Chordata > Aves > Galliformes > Numididae > Numida > Numida meleagris. Next base: position 110,212,836 of record NC_034409.1, read on the forward strand.
CTCCGTCAGAGCGCCAGGCCGTTAGCAGCGCAGTGCTCTATTTAGCCGTTAGGGAGACAAAACCTTTAAACGTGAGGAATGACACCTTGTGACAATTCAGAAGTTCGGCAGATGGGGGGAACTTGCTCTCAGAGTACCTGGGGCCATGCTTGATTTTATCTGATTTATTTTTTTATCATCCGTCTTGCAAGGTCAAAGTCTCATTTTAACAACGTCGTTCAAGAATTTCAGAGCAGGAAGTGAAGGATCCAGTCTCCAGCTGAAAACGCAGGAGGAATTTAGGTCGCTGGGCTGGAATTTGCTCCAAGGCTTGGTAACAGCCTTTGCTCTGTGCGCAGCATATATCTGCTGGACCTCACCGTGACAAAGACCAAAATACGGCTCGTCCCTGTGAGGGAGTGCCTGCTGTAAAAAGCCAGAGCTCAAAGCTAGCAATGATACGTCCTGTTATTTCCCATTTTAACAGAGTTAGTAGGGTTTTGCTAATCACTGGGATTATTTGCGAAGGCAATCTGAAGTATGTCTTTGCACTAACCCCTCAGACAAAATGATGCAGCTGCTTCATTGCTGTACAAATGCAACAGTTTGCATGCTGAGAGAGGGGTTGTGTGTGCATTTTACTCACCAACAATAAAGACAAACCATAACTGGTGGAAATCTGTGTCACTGTAAGCCTATTGTATTCAATTTAGAAATATGTGTAATCACAGAAATAGCAGCCCTTTCATCTTGGTGATTTTCATGCCTATGAGAGTATTATTGTGGCCTCCTTGCTCCTATTTTTTGGGCCTTGCTAATTGCTTCAGGCTTTCCCTCCTATTTCCAATTTATCCATTTTGTTCTCCTGGGAAATGCTTAAAATTACTGCACCCGTAATGCATGTAACCTTCCTTGCCCTGAAGCTCCTGACTGATGACTGACAGAGGCATGGGTGAACATCCGATGGTTTCAGTTGTTTGTTGTTTGACAGGTCTCAATCCCTAAAAAATAAAATGCTGTGGTTACTGATGTTACTTTCTTTTTACTGTGTTAAGTAGCTCTCTTTCAGTGACACACCAAATACTATGTGCCTTCTCGCTATTACTGCTTTTTTGGCAGGGCCAAATAATGACACGTCAGTGGAATTTTATAATGTGGGCAATTGTCCACCAAGAAATTGACTGTCGGTTCACATAAAACTCAACAAAAAGAATAGAAGCAATACTGGTGAGACTTGTAGCAAGTATTCCCTCTCAAAGAGTTCTTTCAGCCAAGAGGAGTGGAAGCTTTGTTTAATTTAATTGAAACCTTAGATTTGGAACGAACTGAGAATTAATTGCTCCTCAGCTTCCCGGGACTTTGGTGGTATTTTTCTTCTTTTAGATTCTACTTTTTTGTACAGTTTGCAGAACTGTGATATTTCATATAATGAGATAGAAATGTTGTGTCTGATGGGAGGAACAAAACTATGCATGACTATTACTTCATGTTTATTCTCTTACTTTTATATTCGACCTCCATTCTGTTGTAAAATTATATTCTAATGTTGACAGAGCAGCATTTGCTTGTAGCCATGCTAATCAAAGGTCGAGATAGGCTAAGTAGACAGCTATTTATGGCACCAAATAAAAGAAGATATTGGGACAGCAATGGCACTTTGTGGCTGCTAAATGAGCACGCAGTGCTCCTGGCCTCTGGCTCCCAGACCAAAATGTCCACCTGGCACTGCTCACACCACTCCGAAGGAATCACCTCGGCTCAGCTTGTATGACACTGCTTGGCCTCTGGAAAGTATTCTCACCTTTTTTTTCTTTCTTTCCTCCTGGTGCTGCAAATATATGTTACCACTTTATCTCTGTGGAGCAACTATGGAAACAAAAAGATATGTGTGAGAGGAAACTGCTGATGAAAGAGTATCCATGGCATGAAGGCAGAAGTCAGTAGGCACGTGCAGAACTCCCCAGTTGTTCTCAGATAGGTGTCCATGTGGAGAACTATGACAGAAAAATGTATTCTTCGGTAGTCATTCTGCTTGCTTTCCCTCTGTGCACAACTTTTGCTATGATTAGAAATGCTTTCACAACGTTCTTAGGGAAAAAGAGAGAATTGAAATGTTTCCCCGCTGGATTTCCAGCTCTGCCATTGCAGCCAGCCTTATCAAATAAAAAGTGAAACTAGTCACAAGCAAGCTGGTGGTGTTAATCATTAACTAACCCAAAGAAATTAAAAAGAAAACAGAGAAGGACTGAGTCAGAATTTCGAAAATCTCTGTGCTAATAATTGCATTTGTTCCCAGTTTTTAAACTCTAATTAATGCTGTGCTGCTCCACAGACAAAACACACAAGATTGCTCAAGCATAGCTTATGCTAGGAGCATAAAAGAACAATAACATGTAAGAGAAACCAGATTTTTACCACAGAACAATAAAATATATTTTATTTCTTCCGGTTCAACCCCCTTAGGCGCTGCACTATGTAGTATCTAACAACTATTTCTATTCTGAAATTCAGAAAACAACATAGGCAGTGCAGCAGACAAGAAAATAAAATGCTGCTTGAAAACCAAAGAACTCACTGCTTGGACATTAAGATTTGTTTAAAGGATCACATCGAGGATCAATCTTGCAACATTTTCAGTATTTTTGGGCCCAGCCCAACAAATCACTTAAGCACAGGAGTAGTGCTGTTGGTTTATGTAATTTTCCATTGACTTATTTAAGCCTGCGTGCAAGTGCAGCTTAGTAAAATAATGGCTCGCTCTTGCCCAAGTCTTTGGTTTAGGCAGCACGTATACTGTGCAGGATTATGGAAATAATTATATGCAGGTATATGTCTTACACATACAAATTAACATTCAAAATTAGAAAAAAAATTCTTATAGAAGTAATGTACCAAGAGGCTGTAAAAAAACTGTTCTGGATTTACACTGTATCTCTTTTCTTTTGCAGGTAAAGGTCAAGTTTAGATATTTCCTTTTAGTTTCTACCGAGATGACTGCTGCAGTTACTGTTCCTTGCATAAGTTGTTAACAGCCATGTTGCAGTAAGCTTAATGTCACATTTGAGGGAGCTAAACCCAGTTTCTGCTCCATACTTAGGATTGTAAAAGAATGCACACTTAGGTAAAAATCATAGATATTTGATAAGAAAAAGATTTGGTAAGGAGCCTTGGTCTCTTAAGCTGAAGGAAGAGTGGTACTCATTTGTGAATGGTCCTTACGATAAGAAAAATATGGTGTGATAATTTCTTCTCCGAGAGAGTGGCCAAGTATTGAAACAGGCTGCCCAAGGAGGTGCTGGAGGCACCGTCCCTGGAAGTGTTCATGAACCGTATGAATGTGGCACTGAGGAAAATGGCCAGTGCGCATGGTATGATGGGTTGACAGTTGGACTAGGTGAACTTAAGGATCTTTTCCAACTTTAACGATTCTGTGATTTATGATTTTATATTTTTCTGTTATCCGTTTAGTTGTTACAATGAGGGCTAAATGGGCAGCATAAACAGAAACTCTGTGTGTCTATGAAATGCTAAGAAGGTATCACAGAGATGGGTTGTGAAAACTTCTATTTGCAGACCCCAAAATGCATCTTGCCCATCTTTTGGAAAGGGAGCTATTCAGTGTACTTCATTTTTCCTGCTGAATTGGTTCCTAGCCGAACTGACCTTGGATAAACCATGTGGTGTCCATGTGAAAAGTATCAGTCTCATAGGATTTGGACAGAGTTCAGCAAGTTGATTTGACAACCATATGGTCCTCTTCATCCACATGAACCTTGAAGAATTCTCACTTCCTTCCAGCCTGTTGAGTAGAGTAGGGAAAGATGGGAACCATTCTTAAAACTTGCCAGTGTTATTCCTAAACTTGCTGGATGAGAACACTGTCAACAAACTGCCAAGCATTTTGTAGACTCACAAACTACTGCAATTTCCTCACTTTTTTGGAATGTGTCTCTGCACACTGAGTGATAGTCATTGCATCAGTATGAACTGATAGTTCATATCTGATAGCCCCCCCTAAAGGGGGGCTGCTGTTCACAAAATGACATCCCTGGCATATTATATAATGTTCATTTTCAGTAATGTAGGGTTTCTGAGTGCAAGGATTGCCATGTGAGCAGTAGAACTAAAGAAGCTTGTTCTCCTACATTAGCATCTTACAGCCTTCCAGCCCTGAGCTCCCTTCAGGTTTTAGTTACATCCTTACCATGCTACAGTGCCTGCTTTAGGCTGGGCTAGCTGGGACCTTCATTGTCTCATAGCAAGCAGGGTATATAATAGCCAAATCCCACTTGCCTTCTTTTGTGTTTCTCCGTCCCCTTGCTAACAGTCTTCCAAAAAAATTGTAGGAATTAATTTCTCTTTGAAAGCCCTTGTCCTGTGTTCAGAGTTTATCAAAATTGTCTGAAAGGCTCAAGGGAAACTGATAGGCAGGAGGACAGAAAGACAATAGGAACATGTGAAATCAGTGTCGTTAAGAAACCATTAAAAGTTTCAAAAAAGGCCAGTCTGATGTGAGGAAGGCTACTATCCCAGCTTTGGAAGAGAAAAAAAACAAGGCAGAGGTGTGATCTGCATCAGAGACAAACAACTGAAGAAGATTATTAAAGAGTAATACACAAAATTTGAAACAAACACGCAAACATCATGTGAACCAAAACACAGCTCCATTTCACATCTTGTATCAATAGCTTTATCCAAGCTTTATAAAACAGCTTGTCAGCAAAGCTTACATCTGAAAATATGTACATGCAGGAAGTCTGTAATTTTATAAAGTCAGTTATCTTTTCCTTTCTTGGAAATAAAGGGTTGGTGTTTTTTTTTTTCAGTTCAAAGAGGAATTCAACAGTGCAGCATGCAGAGCAGTGGGAGTTTGGAACCTTCACTTACATGTTTGTCCCTCCACTCTTTTCTTCTTTGTCAGAAGTTTTTCTTGGCTATCTATATCTTATTGTCAGTTATCTACAAAAATAAGTGCCATTGTAAAAAAAATTCTCTAAAACATCATTATTTGTCTTTTCACAAAACAGTAACAGTAAGGAACTTTCAGTTTACATTGCTGATTTGCAGAGACTGCAATCGTTTCCTTATTCCATTATTTCACTGTGCTGGTCATTTCGTAACATAACTCGGATTAGCTTTATGCTGTATTGTATTTCGTGTAGCTCTATAGCATTTATGAGAGATTACACGCCTTTAAAATGTGTGATAAATATGAAGTGGCTCCTCTTAGAACTTCTGTACTAATAGTGTTTTTAACCTGGCAGGTGAATGGCAGCAACAGTGTTGTTTGAGCAATATCACTGTCCTTGTAGCCAGAACAGTATCAGGCTGTAAGCAAGCCAAAACTTGTAAGGAGAGGTAGTATATTTTATTAGATCTGAAAATGGTCTTGTATGCATCAAAGCTCATCTGTTTTTACTAGACATATCACTTGGTCTATTGAAACAAAACATAAGTAGATCCTTTGTCATCCGTAGGCAGCCTGTTTTTTTTCAGGGCAGAAATCCTTTTCCATTTATTTTTTAACATTTTAGTTTGAGAAAGTAAATAAAATGCAAGATCTAAATATATTGAAATAACTTCAAGGAGAGACCCAAAATTTTTGCTGTAAACAAGAATTTATCTCTGTATGTGGCCTTTTTGAATATCAGGCATAACACTCTGTAAAAGTCCAGCTGATTTGTCTTTACTTCAATTTTTTACACTGCCCTCAATTTCAATTTGAGACCAAATGGACAAATCTGATACCAAGTTACTATTCTATTGGAAATCTTAACTGCAGGAGTTCTACTTTTAAACCTACTACTGGTTGCTTCATAAGTTAAAATGAGGGTCAGATTTCTGACTCTTACTTGTTTGTTTCTTTCCATGTTTGTACTTTTTCATGAAAGTGTAATACTACACCTTTATGGGTCACAGATTAAAATCCCTAAGAACGGAAGGCACTTTATGGTTCAGCTTTAATAGAACAACCAAAACCAAACAAAAAATGAACAACAAAAACAACAAAGTATTTTTAGCTCCCTGGAGACCAAAGTAGTTATTTGTTTATTTTCTGAAATGACAGAAAAATCTAAAATCATTCAGGTTTTTGTGTTCGTTTTTTTTTTTCCCCTGCTAGCAAGCATTTCTAGTAGAAAGCCCTCTGTTCTTAGGGATTTTAATTTGTGACTATACAGCATTACAAAAGACCAATTCCTTGCTATTCTCACGTGAAAAGCCTAACTGACATGCATAGGTTAATGCCATCAGCACCATTCATTTCACCAAGCAATAGCAGACTTCAAAGTTTTTCTTGAACCTTACTTCAAGGAATGTTGGTAGTATCAAAAACACATGGCCAAAAGACTGCAGCTGATTGCTGTTTAGTACAGATCTAACCCCGACGTAGTAGTCTAAACCCATCGTAAGTCTCTCTCTACTTCAAAGGAAAATTAGGCTCTTAACATGTTGACCAATAGTTTACCCACAGGGAAGGTGGACATCCCCTGAGCATGACCCACCTCACTCCATTACCCTCCACTACTGTGGCTAAAGTGTAAACATACCTTTCAGGCAGCAATCATTTGGTAGTATGAAATTTGGGGCCTCAGAAAGTAGGATGCATGGACAGAATTGTGTTTTGTAGCTGTAAGCAAGCTGACCAAGGAGCTCGCTAGCAAGCCAGCACCTGTGGTCAGGGCTGGTGGAAGCGAGAAATTCACATTTCCCTTAGTCAGCAAGCAGACAGCAAGTGTATTACAAACTGCTCAGTCCAGAAGAAGAGAAATGCACTGTCCTGAGCTTCAGAAGCATTCAGAGAGCAGACATAATGAGTAATTCATGTAGCGGAGTTGATGACAACCACTTATCTGTCATACCAGACATAGATGAGGTGCCACCGTAGCTACTGGGAGAGACAGATAGGGTGAGAAAATAGATGTGATACTGGGAGTCTGAGCAGAAACAATTATTTCCAGAGAACGGTTTATTTAATTTATCCTAAACAATGGGATAAACTGTCCGAATATTACCTATGCAGTACTTGAGAACACTCATCCTAATAGCAAGCAGATGTTCTATAAAGACATGTTTATGCCCTTCATTTAGTGCTCGTGAGCATTTCTATGATTTGAATCTTGGTCTGCTGTTCAGGAAATGGCTGATCTTCCCAGTGTGTACCTGTCCTGCACATGAAGATGGCCACTCTTTGACTTCAGTCAAGCATTATTCCTTGTTTTACTGCTTCAAAGACTTAATTCATTGCATCAGAGTAGAAATTACAAAATGACTGTTGTTTATGTGTACTTTAAACATTTGGGGCCCAAGTTGTTATTGGAGCTACGTACAAATTTATTTTTCAGTAATTGTTTTTAAAATAAATATACAAAATGTAGACTGGGCCCAGGGAATGTGGGCCTCATCATGTTGCAAACATTTTCAGGTGTAACATCTTGGAGCTGCCTTAAGGCTGCTGAATTTGGATGATGATAGTGCTTACAAGAATTAGAATGTGAGACACAGCTCAATCTCATACATGTGAAGAAATTATTCTTCACATGTATGAGAAGATTTTACTTCCCTCCACACCCCCAACATGTGGCTGATACTCTTTTATTCACTTACCTTTAATGATGGGTCGCAGGCCATCCTTGAAAACTGTCCTCATTGGTAAAACTCAGAATCAAGTATTTTAAGTCACAGTAACAAATATTATCTAGGGGAAGTACCTAATTAACTCAAATCCATTGCAAATTGGGGGAAAAAGGGTTCTCTTAAACTCTATTTCTGGAAGGAATATTGTTTTGTAACCATATAATCTCCAATGTAATGACAAAATTTGTAGCTCAGAAATTGAGGATTACTGCTGTAACTCTCTTGGAGTTAGACTGGAACACATTTAGAGACTCCAGATTATATTATACAGAGAAACAACAGTAGCAGAGAAGAGGAAATATGTTGTTGACTTTTTCATCCTTTTTACGTGTGTTCATGGAAGACCATCTAAATTTCTGATTGCTAATATTCACCCTCATATTTTATCATGTGTAAAAAGGGGGGAGGTTAACTGTGAAGAAGAGAGATTATAAAATGTTACAATTATCTCCCTGCTAAGTCTCTGCTTTTGGGGCTGAGCAGTATGGGGAGCCCATGGTTCCCAGGCTCATCTTCAGACTTCTTCTGAGGATCAGGACAGTAGGATTAAGACGGAAGGAGTGGCACATAAGTGTTTCTCCCTCTGTATTATTTTGTGTGAATTCTTTCTGGGACCCAAGGGTTATTTTGTTTTCTTCACTTGCTCTCACGTGCTGGGTGAAGTATATTACATTCCTGGGCATGTAGGGACGGGATCCAGGGACACCAGTGATTCCTTTGGAGATGGTATTTCCTCTGCAGTTGTGATGGATGAGAGCTGTTGAGTTTTTACACTCTTTGATTAGATGCTGCCTAGAATCTAATTGGTATACTGTAGTCAGTAAGGAGTTTGCTTCCATCCCATACTTGATGGGACTGGTTTGAAAACCAGGATAGATGTTTCTGTGAAGGCTTCTTTCAGAGCAAAATCTTCTCTTGTATAGGAGTCCTTTTTGATTTTTTTTTCCTGCATGGATTCCAAGGCAGAATGGTACATGACAGTCAGACGTGTATTATCAAAAGGAAATCCTCATGTAGCGCTTGAGAGTCTTTTCAAAATAGTGCCCATTATTTTAAAGTGCTTTTTCTGCGTAAGGGTGAAAGAAAAATAGTGTTTAATTTAAAAATCCTAAATGTGGCTCCAAGATAGTAGAATTCCATCAGCTGCACTCCTGCTGTAATTTTGCCAGTATCTAACATTTAAAGCGTGCAATTCTAATAAGAAATGAGATGACAAAAGAGAAACATTTGTAATAAATGACAAATGCAGAGGGTAAATATTGCTAATGCAACCAGTAAGAAGGTTTTCTATCCTTGAGAATTCGCTCCAAAAACATAAAAGGAAATGCATTAGGGTTTGCCTTTTTATTAATGGAAACATTAATGTGATGAACTTACAGATGACAAAACTACATTCTCAGGTTTTAAAATATAAAACCTCAAAATAAAGCATATTAGAAAAGAACTGAATAATAAACAATCACATGAATAAGGAATAATTTGTCTGAAAATGTTCTCAACTCTCACTAGCATAGGAAATGTTAAAATAAAGGAAATCCTGAGTCATTAAAATTATTATTTAGATGTTTTATTTTGTGAGAAGGGGCACTTCCAGACAGCTGGACTTTCTATTTTTCATGGCTAGTCCTCTCTGAAGTTGGACTCGATGATCCTTATGAGTCCCTTCCAACTTGGGAATTCAATCCTTTCTGGATTGAACCGACGAGCTCCTTCCAAGCCAAAACTTGTGAGTGGCTCAGGCATAGCTTGTTTCAGGAGCAGGTCATTACAGCTCCATCTCTGCAGCCCTCCACAGCCCTCCAGTTCCATCCAAGCCAGACTCACCCAGCATGTATTAATCGTGTAGCTTTTCAAAAACGTTGCTCTGGGTTTTCAAGGCAAGCTCTTCCAATTCTGTGCATTTTGAACTGAAACATGGGCACACATGAGGAGGCCTACAGGCGCCTATGAGATGTGATGGCTGAATGAGGCACGGTGAGGAGGTGGCCATGCTGGAGAGGATCTTCCCTTAGAGCAGGCCAGTGGCACGTGCTACCTCCAGGCAGTCGGCCCCGCTGGTGCTCCCTGGGAGTGTCCATTTGAGAGGACAAGTAGCCAAGAGAACTAGTTGTCCAAGGTCATCTTAGCAGGAGCAAGGATCTCAAGATGAAGGACACAGACTGACAGGAAATCAAATTCCATGAGGTCCCCTGCTTATGGCACAAACTGCTCACTGAAGCATGGAGACAAATGCTCATTGCCTCTATGTGCTGAGGTAGGACAAACAAACTCTGATAGTTGTGATTGGGAACTGGATTTGCACTGGAAAGATCTAAGGAACTGCCTTGCCAGATGGGGTCTGGTTTGGAAAGGGGATTCATAGTATTTAGGAAAATATAAACATTTTTGATGTTTTATGCCACATTAGGAATACCTTTCAAGATAAGCAATAATCTAACCTATCCTAAAAGAATGAATGCACAGAGAACAGACTGTGAAAATAAAAATCAAGCAGTAGTTAAAATAAGGCAAATCACACCCTGGATTCATTAATTGCCCCCCCAGACTGGCAGCTGTGTGTGCTGCTTTTTCTTATCCTTTGTTTAAAATGTAATGTTGGGAAATAAAGGAAAGGAATGGAAAAGGAAAAAAAAAGAAAAGAAAAAGGTAAAAAGGAAAAGGAAAAGGAAAAAAAAAAGGAAAAGGAAAAAAAAGAAAAGGAATAATAAGGGGTTCACATGTTGACAAGGAAGATACCTTCTCATGAGCATTGACTAAGAATTCACATTTAAGTTTCTTAGAGGCTCACTGCTAAGATCATCCATGCTGTGTAGCTGTGGGAAGATTATTCAGGCCATGAGCACACTATGTCACTAGTATGGTCATATTTCTCTATCTTATCTAAGAGGAACTGGCTTGGCTAACAAGCTCTTGTGGAAACTGGAATGCAGTGCAGAGATGCCAGAGTGACTCTTTGGTCTGCAGCAGCACTGCTACTGGGTTCTCACATCCATGGTGTATTTCAGGCCCAGGCTGTCCCAGATAACGGAGAGCTGGTGGTGTAAGGAATGTGCATACTGTTGGTAGTATTTTTCCTCTTTTTTATTATTACATAACATTTCTACACTGTTTTAATCTAATGTGATTTTAGAGAGTGATCAAAATAAGGTGACGGTGTTGCTTTACAGGAGCTCATTTATGGTAATGACCTTTTTCCAGTGTGAGTAAATGAGGGCGGACAATTTCAGGGTTATATTTCTTGCATCCCAGTTCTTAGAATTTACATCTTTTAAAATAAGAACATGCTATGATTCTAGAGATAAGTCTTATTTAGATGTTGTACTGAATCATTGCAGTAAATATTGATTTAGGTGACTGTGTCCTGAGATAAAATTAGGAAGCGCACTCTGGCTTAAAAAACAACATCAGACGTATTTAAAAGAGAAATTTAAAAGCATAATAGTGCTCGTATTAATGGTTGAGAATGATTGCTTTCTAGTGCTTTACTAATATATATATTTTGTAATTCTGCAAGTAGGTTGGATGTTTGGAAGTCTTCAGGAAGCTGAGCACTGAAGCATTGACCGAGTAAAGCCACAGGCTCCTCAGGTGGCCATTCCAATTCTTCCACACTGTCATTGCCTGTGGATGTGACTTCTCTTTGGCTAAAATCTTGTGGAGGAAGGTTTGGCTTCTAAGTTAGAATCGCACTGCCCATTACATTTACTATGCAGACCCAGAGCACAGCTGGGAACACTGCACAAAAGCAGGAATATATCTCTACATATTTAGTTTTAGAGGAATTACTTTGGATACATAAATTGAGTGAATATTTTAAATTTTGGTAGATGAGCACTTAAATACACTGTTTGGCTTTGTTGCAATAATTTCATCAGTGATATTTTACATTCTCTACGTTAAGCAATACAAATGTGATTTTTTTTTTGCTGATGAAGAGGCTCTTTCCTTCAAGAATAACAGTCTTTAACATATGTGAGAAATTGGGTGACAAATTAAGAACCAATTCTTAATTCCTCTATTTAGTGAAGTAAACCCCAGCAAGTGCATTTGTTTTTAATCTTCTTTTGTCTGCTTACAAAGGACTTATCAAAAATTCTAGGTACCTGCTCTTCAAGTAGGAAGAATAGCTGTGCTCTGGTCTCCCATGGGGAGAGTGGAGAATTAAAAAGAACCTCAGAATTGGTTTAGCTCCTTCAGCAGCTGAATAAGGATTTCTAATAGAAATGTGAACACATGCTACAACTCTCAGTGAAAAGCTGCCCTGATACCACAGTGTTTGCAATCTAAAAGCCAGCTTTCCCAGGCAGCATTTTATGAAGGCTTTTGATATGCAAAAAGAAAAAAAAAAAACAAATCTGGCATAGCTCTGGATAACACTTCACAAATATTTTAAAATTATAATCTCTTGTAAATGGGAATTAAATGTGTGTGCTGGAAGCTTTCTTTTCTGTCTGTAACACAGAGCATGGGCAGAGGCTGTCTGAAGTGAGCTACAGACTTCTAGCCGTGCCCATGACATGCTGCAAACAGCTGTGCACCTGGCTGCCCTGACTCTGTCAACTTCCTTGTGTGCTCAGGTACTGCTGGTGACGGGGACCATTGTAAAAGCACACGATAACAATTACTGCCAGTGCCAAATTATTCAGCATGAGCAGTAACAACTTCTGAACCTCTTTATTACCCAGAAGAGGTAATCACGACTTGGGAGAACTTGGGAGACAAGGTTTGTTCTTCTAAACATGTTTCAACCACTGAATTGAAGTGCAAGCCATGGAGCTGGAAATCAAACTTGCCTACATGTAGTGCTGTGAACCCCAACACCACATTCCATTGCAAGGTTTTCCATCACACAGTTTTCCTTGCATGTTCTCCCCCACCAATTCTCCAGTTCTGCTGGCTTTCTTTTGCTTTTGCGCTTTTGTTCTCTGACATTTAATGACACAATTGCATCTCCCATGCCATTCGTCATAACTTTAACTCCCCTTCTCTCCCCTGCCCCATCCCTTGTGCCTCCACCACGTGTGGTTCACTGGGCAGGAGGATCTCTTTTCTCTCCGGTTTCCCTTTCTTCACTCCAGCTGCTCTGCATCTTTAGTTTTTCTTGTCCTCTTGGCCCCTGTTGCTGAGAGAGGGACTCTGCTGAAAAGATCTCCCTGTCTGTATGGACAAAGGATAATGGCCACTCTGACTCCTGCATTAGAGCATGCTTTAGGAATGCTACATTCTTAGGAATGAAGCATTTAGAACACACTTATGGTGTACAGTCAGGAGTGCATCTAACCACATTATCTGCCCATACCTTGTTTTCTGTCCCAACAGTTTGAACTGAGCAAAATCTCCATTTATCCATGCTTTGTGGTCCCATGTGTTCTATGTCTGGTCTAGATGCAGTCTCCCCTTGGCATATGCATATACAACACGAAGTTGTGGAAGCATAACCCAGCTTCCTGCTGTCCACCCTAGGCAGAAGAAAGGCAGAGCTGTGACCAGGGTGGCTGCATGGGAGATTCTCTGAGTCCCCAGCCTAGCTCCTTTCCACTTCTCTGCTCCAGGGGCTTTCTGGCTGTCTCTGTGTTTCCTTCTCCCTGCCCTGTTGCATCTCCTCACAGTCTCTGTTCCTCTTTTGCATGCCGAGGAGCATGTCATCTGCGGCACTCTTGCTTTCTCTTCTGTCGCACTGAACATATATAGACCCCTTCTCAACTCTTGTTCTACCAAGGCAGTGCATTGCTTCCTCTCTTTCATGCAGTCCTTAACACAACAACAAAACCCCTTCCATCCTTGTGCAGTTTCCACCTTACTTTCAGTATGCCCGTTCTTCTTGTTTCTGAGATTGGCTGTGCAAAAACTATGGGTGTAAATTTATTAAGAAGACATCTGTAAATATTATGCACTCTATAACATGATTTCTTTTAAAGTGTACAGCGAAGTTGGCTGCCCATATCACAGCTTGGACGGTACTTAGAAAGGCTTTAATTTTAAGCAATGGATCATTTCCTGGATCATTTTCCAGACATAGCACTAAAGACAAAAAACTGAGAAGGCTCTGCAAGAACAGGAAGAGGCATCACAGACTGGCATGCAGTGCCACTCTGATACCCCAGTGGGATTTTTCAGAGCCAGAAGAAAGCATGACAAATCAGTGAGACGAAGGGTCAGTCAGTTGCAGGAGAGAAAATGCTGAGTTTGCCCTCCTGGCTACCTTCACAGACTGACTGACATTCCTGCTGCATGACAAACATGCATGCGTCATCTTCCCAGACTGGGAGGGGAAACAGCAGGAATGCTGGAGAAATGAGATGAAGTCAAGAGGACAATGGAGGAGCATAGGGGATAAATCCCTCCTTAATGGAAGAGCCTGGGCTACCGGGAGGTATCCGTAATGGAAATGGTGGTGAGGATGTCAAAGATTTTATATGAGGAAGACATGCCAAGGATGTCAGATTGCTGAGAGAAGGCAGGGCAGCAAGACACAGGACGCAGGGTCCATAAAAAAAAAAAAAAACTTGTGAGAGAGAGACATTGCTTCTGTCTAAAATGACCTTTTACAAACTTTCCACGTAAGCACTGTTGAATCCTCATGGATCGCATCTCGACACTCTTGGTTTTGTTCTCTTTATATCTTTTCTGGGTTGTCTGTGATGCTTTGGTGTTAGAGAAGGAAGGCACCTTACAGATTTACTGGTTTATGTGTTTTGTCTGCTCCCACCACTGACAGTTAGTCCTATCAATAGCCAGGGATGTGAGAAATGGCATGATAGAGGTGAACAGTTGTGACGTGCGATAAAAAATTGAGGTTCCAGGAGTCTTTCTTCCATACACTCTTGAGAACCTCTGCATGCCCTTCTGACCAGATATCCCCATGTCAGGGGACTTCCTCAGCTTGACAGAGCACAGGTGAGCTATGGGGAACAGCAGAAGAGCCACCAAAAGACCACAGACAGTAAAATAAAGTATCCCAGCTCCCAAGAGGTATAGGCTTAGGGGAAGTGTGTTTGTGGCTGAGTTTCAGAATTGTTTGGGTTGCAAATTCAGATGCTCAAGGGTTTGGAAATGTCAGAATGGAATGGAAATGTCACTTGGCCATGCAAGTCTGGAAAAGCATCATCAATTTTCATAGAAGTCATAGAATATCCCAATTTGGACGGAACCCACAAGGATCAAGTCTAACTCTGGGCTCCACACAGGACCACCCAAAACTCAGAACGCATTGTCCAGATGCTTCTTGAACTCTGACACTTGGGGCCATGCCCACTGCCCTGGGCAGCCTGTTCCATGCCCACCGCCCTCTGGTGCAGACCCTTTCCCTAACCTCCAGCTGCCCCTCCCCTGACACAGCTCCATGCCGTTCCCTCGGGCCCTGTCGCTGTCACAGAGAGCAGAGCTCAGCGCTGCCCCTCCGCTCCCTGTGAGGAGCTGCAGCCGCCATGAGGTCTCCCCTCAGCTCCTCTGCTCTGGGCTCAGTACACCGAGGAGCCTCAGCTGTTCCTCATATGTCTTCTCCTACAGACCCCTTCCCATCTTTGTAGCCCTTCTTTGGACACTCTCTAATACCTTTATGTCCTTCTTATGTTGTGGTGTCCAAACCTGCACCCAGTGCTGGAAGCGAGGGTGACTGTCGATCCAACCTGAGAGTCCCAGCTCTTTGTGGCAGGTCCAACATGCTATGTTCTGTGTGGCTCTGAGCCACCATGTGCCTGGAAAGGAGTTATTGAAGCCTTACAGGTCTGTCCAGTCCATGAATGGGCTTTCTTAAAGAAAGCAAAAGATAAAATAAGCCCACAGTTGGTGATGCCCATTTGTATACAGAAACACTTGAGCAACATAAATTTAAAGAAGAATATGTTAACATTAGCTATTCAGGCAATGTTTCTGTATTTTTAAATGGCTGGGCTGTTTGGGTGGGTTTTTTTCCTTGAAAATGGATTTCTACTTTCAGTTTGGTATAAAAACAGGCAAATGTTTACTCAACCTATAGGCAATTGAAAGTTAGGTTATAACAGACAATTTTAGGCAATCGTAATATAAATGTTTATACTAGTTGGCATAGAGCTACACAACTTTTACCTTGTGTGCTAAATGAATCAAAATGCCTGCTGCAGTAAAGCCTGTAATTGTGCAAGTAGCTTTTGGGATCTGCAGTGTGCTGGAGCAGCCCAGCAGCAGAAGGTTTTCTTAAACTTGTTGGGAATTGGCTCCAAAATAATGAACTACAGTCATTACATTTTAACAGTTTACATATCCTGACAGAAAAATAAACAAAGCTTTGTGCGGCTGTGTGCTCCATTTCCTTGTTTACCACAAGGCTGTGTCTCGAACAGTCCCATTCCAGCTCTATTTCTAGGCAACATTTATGAAGAGGAGCAGTGATGCCCAGAACTGGATTGCACTGCATGTTCCTGGGGAGATGGTGAGGAGAGGCTGAGGTTGTACTTGCTTCTCCAAGAGTGTAGTGCTGAGCCTCGTGCCACGTCCTTCTGAGCAGCGAGGAGGCAGAAGTGTCTCACTTACACACTTTGGGACACGCACAGGTGTCCTTGCAGCCCTGCAGCTCAGCCAGCACTGGTGCCACGGTACACAGCCTCATCATCAGTGACCAGGAGCTGCTGGGTGAAGCAGAAATTGCGTTTTGCAAAGTAAGCCCAAAGTTTAATCATTCGTGAGGTAGTGTACATCAGAAGGAAGTGAAAGTCCTTTCCAAGCAAGTGATGTATTTGCTTGTAGTCAGAGGAACTAAGTCTTGTGAGAAGGAAACCAGAGTGTATAGGATGTTGTATCAGTTTGTAATGCAGCTCAGGGGTAACCTTGCCTCTTACTGGCTATAAACACAGCAACAGAAACCATCTTCTCTTGCAAGACTTGAAATTGAATTTAAAATGAAAGGTTTGAAGCCATAAAATTCAGCAATCCTGAAAATGAAAGGAAAAGCCAGCAGTGACATTCACATGAATCCTCCACGTGACATAAACTAACTCCATGAAAAATCTGCTTTGCAGTTTGTCTGCAAGCATTTCCCAAGCACCAGGACTGAGTGCTGGGGAAGCACACAGTTTGTGGACCCTTGCCCTCCGCCAGCTGTCTGCGTTCTTGGAACTTCCCCAGTTTTCCCCAGGGACTCCCACATTAAGCCTGTGATTTGGGTTCAGTGCTGCAGGGGATGGAGGCTCTCACTGTGGCATTAAGACAGGTAATCTGACTGCCAGCACTTTCATACTGAATGGCTAACACAGATAAATCAATTCAACAAGCACCGCTTTTCCCTTTTTTACTAAATGTGTTCATGAACGCCCGTGGCAGCACTTATATGAGAGGTCAGACCGAGCAGCTGTTGCCATCGTAACTTCCTATTTAGTCACACTTGACAAAGCCGTGGTTTTCTATCTTCTTGGAAAGATCAATGTTTGATCTCTGCTGAAATTGACTAAGCAAATAAAACACCGGGTGATGTCCTTTTGGACACCTGGGAGTGTAAAACGTGGAGAAGTAAGTTCATCTGGTCTGCTGTAGGCTGAGAGGAATGACTCCCATGACGCCCATCTCTGCACTGCTTCAGCCAAAGGGCCTGGCTCTGCAGCAGGATGGATGCTTCCACCGCATATGGATGCATGCCTCTCACTCCAGCTTTTACTGTATTTGCTCCTTCAAACACAGAAAAAGGTATTATTACTATATATTACACATTATATATCACATTAATAGCTTTCGTATTATCATACTCTATTAGATGTTAGGCAGAAATTCTTTACCGGGAGGGCAGTGAGGTGCTGGCTCAGGCTGCCCAGAGAAGCTGTGGTGCCCCATCCCTGGAGGTGCTCAAGGCCAGGTTGGATGGGGCCCTGGGCAGCCTGAGCTGGTGGGGGGCAGCCCTGTCCACAGCAGGGGTTGGGGCTGGGTGGGCTTTGAGGTCCCTTCCAACCCAAACCATGACTCCATGATTCTGTGCTTCAATCTACACCAGGTTATTTGCATGTTCTTCTCTTTGAAACAGTAACAAATTTCTGCTTGTATTTCTTACCTGTATGCTGAGTACACCTAATACAGATGTCCATGAAACCTTAGGAATTACATAATAGTCAGAATTCAATGACTACAGAGTTGCACTTGTTAAATTCTTTTTGGCATTGTGGTAAATCATTTAATGTGAACTCTTGACACTACTGATAGTAAAACAAAATAATTACGTTGCTACTAGAAAATTGCCATCAGCTACAACTAAATTTAGTACAATGCATGTGGAGGTAATTTCTGTAAAAAATATGGGCAGCTCGTGGCTATTTTTATGCCTATTTTGTTGTAACCAAGTCTTATAACTTGTACAGTCACACCCGCAGTTTCCTTTTCTTGGTGACAGTGCAGATCAAACACTCTCTTTGTACCTGACAAGCCCAAGGCATGTGGGTTCCAATCTGTCCAAAAAGAAGATTGTGCCAATTTATTTCAATCTTCTCTAAATTGAATAGTTAAATTGATAACTGTGTGTGTATGTGTGTGTGCATGCAGCTACTGGGGTTCATTTACACTTCTCTTTCAATTAATCTCTTCTGGCAGTTACAGCACATCCTGCCTACCAGCCAGTCCTTAAATTGAGCAGTGTGTGTGCTTGTGACAAGTTCAAAGACTAGAAAATGACTGGGCTGCAAGGCAAAGCAGAACTGAAACTAAGGTCCCAATGTGTTTTGCTTATTGCTTAGACTTCCTTTGCTGTATGACATCTCAGCCTGCCCCAAATTAGGAGACTTGACAACTGGGGCAGTTTGAAGCTGGTAGATAGTCCACATTTTCAAATGCTGTTTAAATGCATTGCCCTTTCTAGAGATACAGTGCAGAAATAATTAACATTTACCAATTCTTTTCTTTGTAGGACACACACAGTGCTGGGTATGATGGTTGAAGACAAGGGGGGAGCAGGACAACCTCTTTCAGTGCCTGTGCTGACTTGCAGTGTTTGTCAAACAGTACCCCCTTCAGCTCAATCGTGTATTTCAAGTAACACCTCCTCCTCAGGAATTCTTCGCATCGCTGATATGTGTCACATGGACTGAGTGTGGCTGGTGACATCTCACCCTGGAGCTGTGTGTGTCCGAGGCTGACTCACACTGCCTGGGATGCCACGTAGGAGTCCTGGCCACTGGAGTTTGACCCACAGTTAGGATCAAATACTCAGTGATAATGAGTGAGAAGAAAGACTTTGCTGTGGCCTGTCTGAAAGACAGGAGTAATGCATGAGCTTATTTATGACTGCATGTTCCTGTAATTAAACTTGTAGCACATTGAAGTCTTAATCCAACTGAAAGTTCTTTGATTACAGCATTTAAAAATGTGCCTTCATTAAAAACTCAGCAGGTCAACTTCATTTGTAATTGTAAACATTAATAAGTGGTACAGGAAAATCAGAACAGCCTGGAGGATTGGGGGATGGCGTCTGCTTCTGGGATGAGGGGCAGGATTCACCTCATCCCATTTCCTTCCGGAGGGAAGGTAGCCTTGTGGGGCTCTGCCCTCTGTTGTGGGACCATCATCCTCTGCTCCGAGCACAGAAAGAGCAAGCCCGCAGAAAGCAATGTGTTCTTTGCCTCAGGGCTGCCAGAGAACAAAGTGTTGGCAAATGGCTTCTACGGCAACTTTGGTTAGAAGTCTTTCAGACTGATTTTATTAGATAGGTACAAGAGAAATTGGGCTATCCAAGTAATTCAATAAAAAAAGATCCCAGTTGCCGGCTTTGTGTCAGTTCTCTTCTGACCAGGACAGAGAAATCGTGTTGGTCATGAAAATGACCAGAATGGCAGCAGTGACCTCCATGACTTCAGCCTGGGCTTTGGTCCCATAGCTGCCCCTTTGCTGAAGCCTTATTTGAGGTCCCTGGGATTGGATTCAGGCCTTACTCAGCTAGACTCATGCCCTTGCAACAGTGATGAAGCAAAAGTCTGTGAGAAGATGATGGACTAATGGTAAATTAGTATTAAGGGCACTCAGAAAACCATGACCCCATTTGGTAGAACTGCCCAGTGACCACTGCTGGTTGTGCCATCATAAAAAATCCCTCTCTGGAGGTTCAGCCCATTCCATTTCCTCTGGTCTCAGCGGTGCCTTCCTGCTCGCCCATCAGTGCTCCTGTGGCACTGAGGTGAGCCAGACCAGGGAGCCAAAGTGTCAGAAAGTACATCCATCCTCCTGATGGGTGAGCTTCAGATGGCTGTCAGCAGTGCTGGAGGAGCCCCAGTAACAGGGATTTCAAGGGAGAGAAGTAGAACTGGGAGTGGGGCATGGCAGAGGGGAACCGGGCTGCTTCTGCAGCAGCACTGAGCTGTTCGGCAGTATCCACCACCATGTCAAACACACCTTGAGTTATACCAGGCCACCACTCAGGTTGGCTGTATAGGGAGGATTGGTTACCAATGGTTATCTGACATGTGGGCGGCAACATGGCCTTCTCATGCAGTTGCCTTCTCATCCAAGGACAAGAGTCCCATCAGCTTCAGAGGTGGGCCTGAAGGGCTTGAACTTATGCATGTAGGCCAACCTGCAGGGGAGTTCTTGTCAGGTGCAGTTAGGGACGCTCAACCGGAATGACAGAAGCAATAAGCCATGAGCTAAATGTGCATACATGTGCAGCAGTGTTACAGAAGGAGCTGAGGTAGGAGGATATTTTGGAGTGAGACTGGCCTCTTCTAACTTTAGTAGGAATAATAGAATTACAGAATTATTAAGGTTGGAAAAGACACTAAGATCAGCTAGTCCAACCACCAGCCCATCGCACCATGCCCACTGCCCATGTCCCTCAGTGCCACATCCACACGGCTCTTGAACACCTCCAGGGACGGTGACTCCACCACCTCCCTGGGCAGCCTGTGCCAATGCCTCACCGCTCTTCCTGAGAAGAAATGGTGTGACTTAAGGCCATTCCCTCTCATCCTATCATTGAGGCCAACCCCTCCCTTGCTACGGACAGGTGTAGACAGCTACACCTGATGAAGCTGGCAAGGCTCCCTCTTAAGTCAACCGCAGAGAAGCAGGCTTTTTCAGGATACAGTTCATCCCTAAAGTATAATATACCCTAAAATTTTGAAGAGGCTTTATTCCCCATAGGCATCTATTTTTAAATGAAGAGAATAGTGCTTATTTCTTTCCAGTTCACACTCTAGAGAGCCTTCGGTGGCTAGTGGGAGCACACGCTTGGCCAGATGAATCCCACCACTTCTCTCCTGGGATCTGAGGGTTGAGGAAATGTGAGGAAATACTTCTGCATGTTTGCAGAATCATAAACACATTCTCACCATAAAGCAGTAGCTAAAAATTGCATCAGACTTGGAGGGAAAGGTAGTGATGAAAGAAGGAACTGCATTCCATTCTCCAAAGGATAAAGAACAAAAAGCTTTTGAAAGAAGAAAAACTGCTACACATTCAGCTTTGTTCTGGGCTGATGCAGATTTCTCTATGCAGCGTGATGCTGACCGCACAGCTGCTTCGTTACAGCTTAGCCTTGACACCTGTACTGCAGCTTGTTTTGGTTTGTTTTGACATTAGAATCTCACAATCTTTTTTTGTAGTTATTGTTTAGAAAAGTGTTATTTGGCTCACTTTTAATGGCACAGACAGAGGTTACTCAATTTTCATTCTGAAGACTCATCTATGCTTACGGCTGTGTAAACACTCAAGGCAGTAATTGCTCAGCAATAGCCCTGTAACATTCAGGCCTCTGACAAAGACCTCCCAGGTATCTGTCGCAAGTGTTTTCCCAGCGATGGGAAACTGCCAACACACCTATGTCTCCTGGGGGTATAAAGAAGCAAAATACCCACTGCTGCCAGAAGAAACTCTTTGTGCAAACACAGTGATACTTGCAATATAGCACTTTCATCGACAGCACTTACTTATTTCCTTCAAGAGGTGGTGGTTCTGCTACAGCAGTAGTACAGGAAGGTTTATCAGTTTAGCTGTATCACAGGAGGGATGTTTTGTCAACAGAGAGCACCAGTTCCACATCTCTTGTACATCTGGTACAAGAAACAGCACCTATCGTACTTGACCTTGAGGTCTGCGCATTTTATTTCTTCCAGCAAAAATTTTAACTGCTGATTTAAAGAGCCACAATTAATCGCAGCTTGCTAAATTCCTTTGCATTATTTTATGAAATAGAACTCAATATATCCAAGATTCTTACGAATGTGTAAAGCATGTGCTTAAGAATATGTTATTATTCTTAAACATTCCTCCTTAGCTTTGGGATTATGCTGGAGTTTAGTTTAAATGAGGGGCACAACTGGCCATAGCATAATGATACTTAGCTAGTTTCAGACAAAAACAGGCACTTGTTCTGGAATACTTTTGAAAAATACACTCAGAGAGCTTGTTTCTCCTTGAGAAGTGTGTGTATTCCCTTGCCTCAGCTTCTACTTGGGAAGAGAAAACATGCAAAACAATGCTGTCATTTAAGCTGGGCTGCTAATATTTGATCCTCCAAGGGTTAAATAGTGTCACTGAACAGATTCATTTCCTCTCTGTCAGAGACAGAACTACACTGTATGAAATAATCTGTTTATATTCCTTTCCCATTCCACACAGACTTACAGAGCACATTAATATGACTGTGTCAACCACTCTCGCATTCCTTTAGCAAAGAGCAATTGAAAATTAATTTTTTGAGAGGGTTGTGGGTGTTTTTGTTTTTGTTTTTTTACTCTAAATGGAAGTGATCCTCTGAAAATTTTGCATTAGAGAAGTAACTGGTCTGGATACAAGCCTCTGTCCTCTAGAAGCATTTTCAAGTGTTTGGAGTGATATTTCATGTCTCTGGAGACCAGCGATTCAGCAGATTGCTCTGAGTCTATCTGGTACAAACGAGACTGATGCTTAAGTTTGGGTATACACTTTGTGGGAGAAAACTTAGGCTACTGTTAAATAATCAGTTCAGATAATGTAAAGGAAAATGCTTTTATAGAAGAAGTTTAATGAAGTACATATGCCTGTTGGACAATTGCTGGGAGAAAAACTCGCTGACAGCTGTTATCATCAACATGGAGATGTGGCACTGAGGGACGTGGTCAGTGGGCATGGTGGTGGTGGGCTGATGGTTGGACTAACTTGTCTTAGAGGTCATTTCCAACCTGAATGATTCTACGATTCTACATGGGAGCATATCATGGAAATGTTTGGTCTACGTTGAACTGAAGCACCTGGCTAGGGGCAAGGTAAGGAGAAGAGAGGGAATCAGGGCTGTGAAAGTCTCATTCCAGACAGTTTTTGACCGTGCTGCAAGACACTCGGTGTTCCTGCCCAGGCTGTGCTCTCTACTCAGTTGCACACCAGTGACAAGGTTGGTGATAAGCTACAAAAGCTATCTTGAAGTCACAGGAGTGGAAGCAGGACTCAGAATTCAGGGGGGAAATATGGGAAAACACGGAAGGAAAAACAGACACTGGGGAAAGGGAGCAGAAAGAAGAATTTCTACTTGCCTAAGCTCCCTCTCCTCCGTGGTCTTTTTTGTGCAGCCTTGCCTTGCTCTGGGGACAGCTGCACAAGCCATAATTTGATGCTGGTCCTTCCCTTTGTATTCTCCGCTTCCTAATTTCCTCCAGCTGAAACAAACAGGAAACGTGCCTCCAAGGTCTATGTGTCTGTCTATATGTATTTATATGGTGCAGGTAATGAGCCAGTGGAGAGAACACCCTCACTTCATGACTCCACTGCTCTGCTCCTGTGCTGCAGTAGGAGATTTCCATGTTGTTATTTCAATGCTGCTCCTGTCCCTCAGTGTAAGTTGTCTTCCTCCTGCCAGCCCTGCAATGAAGGCAGGCACCTTCCCAGGAGTGCAGGCTGCCACCCAGGTTTGGCAAGCAGCAATTTCAGGGGAAGATTGGCAATTCACCATGCAGCGGGACTGCAGAAGGCTCCTTTGCTAAAACAGGGATTTCAGTGAAAAGTTCCCAAAGGGAATAAAGGCCATGATATTTGCTTAGCAGGAGAGTGCTAGCATGTGCCAGTGCCTTCTTGCATACATCCCTAGTGTCTGGCCAAAGCAATATTTCCATATACTGTAGGAAGAAAGATCCCTCAAGTTAACTTCTCTAAAAGATGACGACTCAAAGCTTTCTCCTGTAGCTTCCACTGATGCTCCTATTTATCCCCTTACTCACAGATGTTCCCCCAACCAGTTGTGCTACCATCTGCCTTCACATGCATGACCTCAGCCTCTGAGTGATGCAGGTGGACACGGAGCCCATCCCTGGGCACGAGCGTGGTTCCTAAAGCCCACGAGCATACCTCCAGCTCAGGCCTTGCTCAACCGGCACGGAACCAAGCTGCCAAAGGAAAGAAAAGCTTGTCTAATGCTGAATGGGGAGTAAATAATAACGTCTGTACCGCATGGTGATTCAAAGGAGAACGGAAACATGAAAGAGGGATGACTGACACTCAGTGCTTGGAAGATGTACAAACAAATCCTAGTTGTCTCTCTTCTAGGTGAATCATTGCCACCAGTATTCAAATGTCAAAAGATACTAACGTTCAAAATGATTGCTGAGATGGCAGTTCTCTTTTAAATCTGTATCTTACCTTTGGAAGTGACATTTCTCTGTTGGCCTTGACTCGGAAGTCAGAAACTGAGGACTTCAGAGACTCCATTTTAAACAGCGCTGCCCAGCACAAAATAGGCTGCTGTTCTTCCAACAAATGTATGCCTGCCTGACATTTTCTAGCACAGCTGCTGGCACTATAATTTTCAGTCTTATGATTTTGGCAGGTTGAGGAAAAATATGGAAGGAGAAATACTATATAGATAGTAGGACTGAAGAAAATTGCCTTGTGTTTGGCAAAAATTAGTCTCAGGTTCTTTATTTGTAAAAAAAAAAAAAAAAAAAGGAATTACTGACAATACAGATACTCTATTATATAGAGTTTTGAAATGACTCCTTCAGTTACAAATAATCACCTGATTTTATTAAAAGGGTTATTTGGAAACATCATACAGCTCCTGTATAGGCATGATAACACAAGTCTTCTATTCTATGTGAGCACTGTTTGGATATGCCTACTGTGGAGCACAGAGCCCATCTCACCTTGTTACTCAAAATTGTTACCTGTGCTTGAGTTTGTAGCACTAAAGCTGGAGTAAAAGCAAACACTCATGGGGCTGCAGACACAGGATTGTGGTGTGAGCAGAATAAATCACAGGAGTTTTGGTGAGCCTGGCTTCCAAGAGCATGCTTGCAATGGCCAGAACAAGTTGGAAGTTTAAAAAACAAGGATTTTTAAGATTAGTGAATATTTGGATGGGAGTGGAAATGCTCTGCTTCTATGCTTCTGTAGTGGCAATGACTATTCTGGAAGAATGACATACAGATTCAATTTTTTTGCCTGGAAACTCAGTTGTAGATCAGTCGCTGAGTTGCTATTAACAGAAAGACAGAAATTTTGTTACAAAGTGGGTACCCCATGGCTGGAGCTGGGGTCACAAGCCATCACTCCCTGTTCCACAGAATCCTGCGAAAGGGTTCTCAGTGAACAGCGTGATCATAATGGGGCAGCTGTGAGGGCTAACAGCAGTACACTTATTTAAAGATTTGAGGGATCACTACTCTCACAGCAGAGGTGCGTCCTCTAATGATGATTTAAATGAATCCCTTTTATAAACAGTTCAGGACACGCTGTTAGATGGCAGTTCTCCACCTAGCCAGTAACCTCCCTCTGGCTTCATTTCAGCAAAGTACTTAAGCGCATGCTTAACGTTAACCACCTGAACTGTCCCACAGGATCCACTGCAATGACTCATGAACTAAAGTTAGGTCCCCGCTTGTGTATCTTGCTGACTGTGGGTTTCTGCAGCATCTACCACCAGATGTTTCAGAGGGGAAATGAAAGAAAGTCTGTAGTGAACAGTTAAGGGAATAATTTACTAACAGAGGAAACTTTGTTTTGCTTCCAAATATCTGAAATGTGATCTAATCTAACTGTAGATACTTTGGTAGTCCAGACATAGGTTTAAACCATTTTTAGTCCAACTCAGGTGTTGATCATTTATTTTTATCCTCTGGTTTCTTTTGTAATGCTCCAGACTGTCTACATCAGACTTTATCAACTTTGGGTTTTTGTCCTGATTTGTCTATGCCCCCGTATTCTTCAAGCATGTACCGTTAAATACAGTATTGCTGTAAGAACGTATGACAGAAGAAATAAAAACACTGTGCTCAGGGGATGTAACCCTGTATTGTGAAAAGGCTAAAAGGTGGTGTGAGATCTCCGGTATACCTCCACTTTTGCCATTCATGCACAGGTTTTCTTTTCTTTCTTTCTCTCCAACATACTCGTCTTTCATTTGGGTTATCTTCCAACAGCTCCTTAATGGGACATAGCACAGTCTGTGCACTAATAGCACAGTGCTGGGATAGTGCTAACAGGAGGCTTCAGCCTGCAGATCTCACAATAATTTTCTATGCCATAAGAGGCACACATTACAATAAGGCCTTTCATTGTGATTATACAACCCTGCACAATGCCTCACACTCGTCTGCTAATGCTGCTGGAGCATCATCTTAAACGCAGCCTTTCCTGCAAATCAGCACACATGCAGGACAACTCCAGTGTGTGCTCTATGGGCTGAACAAAGCAAGCCTCGCTTGCCTGGACCTCCTGCCTGTTGTAGAAGTACTGTTTATTTGCCTGGCTCCTGGTTACATGGAGTTTTAGGGAAAAGCATTTTCTAGTCATGTGAAAGCCTTTGTCATAGCAGACTTGTGGCAGGCTAACGCAATCTTAGAGACAGAAAGTGAAAGATTTATTACAGGAATCCCCTTCTTTCCAAACACAGCTTTCTCTGAAGGCTGTTGCTTCATTTCTCCCTGGTGCCACCTCCAAGGGCTTTAATTCCCCAAGTGACGGCAATAGGAAAAAAATGGCCACCTCCCATCTTTGTCACCAGTGGGGATTTAGTAACTAGTCAAGAGTAAGGTACATAAATTCTGGCCTTCCTTTACATCCATAGGGACTCAGAAACTGCCCATGCACTACAGTTTCTCCCTTTATATTAGTGTCTAGCAAAGCCTATCTCCACATTACCCCATAAGACAGTACAGCACTGATTTCTGATCTGAAAGAGCAAGTAGTTATTGTGAATATGTGCCTTACTCTTGACTAGTTAATTTCATCCCATATGACAGAACTCTCTTCCTTGCTAGCATGAGGAGGAAAACAATGGCTTGCTGTTTCTGTGAAAAACCATCATTAGCGCTGGTTTCCATCTAGAAAAACCCTTCCTACCATTAATTCAGTCCAGAGAAAAATCACAGATAGCAGTGGATGAAACACTGACTGACATTTTGGAAAATTCCTCCACTGCTGTGAGAGCAGAGGAGCCAGGAAAGGAATAAATAGCCACAGTTCTTCAGTCCAACCAGATAGCTCTAACTGCCTAAAAAGTCCTTAGAGTGCATATTATTTTTTCTTTGTTACTCAGCTTGCAGTGTGTTTACATGCCTATATGATACACCACAATATTAGAGACCATGCCTGTGGGGAATTTACACCCCACTCTGGGCTGCTGCGGCTGGGGCTGGCAGCTCTTGCACAACAGCATGGTGACCTGGGCCGACAGTGGTTGAGCAATTGCCCTGCTGGGATCTTTACGACCTGGGCTCACTCTCCTGCACAAGTAAGTCAATAGCACCAAGAATTTTGTGAAGAAATAGTCCCAAGTTCACCAGTATAAAATGGTTTCAGGACACAATTTAAAATGTACTTTATTGCATTTGGGACTGCCCTAGCTTCCAGTGCACTTAAGTGCCTGCATAAGGTGCGTAGCCATCTTCAGTGTCACCTGTTCTGAACCTGCAACCAGGTGAGAACCCTGCCATGAATGAGGAATAAAGAAAGGGAAGCTCTTGGCTTCCATGTGCAAAGAGCAGTTGCATCTTTCTCCTGGTACTAAGGACTAGGTCTATAGGTCTCCCCTGCTTGGACTCCTATCCATTAGGATTTTCTGCATATTACAACAGGAGACTCCTTACTCTGGTGACCTGTCTTACTGCTCTAGGCAAGAATGCTTTAACATGGAAAAGTTGCAGCTTTCTAAATAATGTCACGGTTCCTATTCTGGACTGTATCCTAAATATCGTCTCTGTCCTATACCAGGTCATGATGCCTTGGCATGGAGGTCTTCAGACACTTCCCCAGCTCCAGTAGCTGCACTGGGAGTAGATGGTATCATTTCAGAGACCTCCTCTTCAGTTCAACTCAACAAACATGAAAAATGCAAATGGTCTTGTACCTCCAGGGAGTTTATCTAACATTTGCCTATTGCGGTTTGACTGACAAACCAAAATGTTTCAAGTGGCCCCTCACCTATAGGGAGAGTTGGGAGAGTTTGAGCTACATTCGGCCCCTTAAGTTCTACTCAGTGAGTGCAGGTGTTCCGCACTCTTTTAAAATGTAAAAGATGGTTCTGGGTTTGGATGCCAAATACTCGACTTGCCTAATTATTGGTAGGCTTAAGCACAACAGCCTCCAGTTTTTCCTGTAGGCACTGGATATGCCTTTGCTACTACTTTCAGGCTCACTCTGTTGTGCTTTTTTTTTAGTATTATCATGTACTCTTATGGGTGAATTTTTTCATGTTTTTCTGAGAAATTTGTTATATGCGTGGATGCATATAGTAAATTAAACTGGTATGTTAAAAATAGCAACATTAGGAGAGCACTTATCCGCATAAAGAGACTACACTACAAAATGGTTTTATTGAAAATGTGTCCTGTAATGCTCAGTTCATTCTCGTAAACAATTCACTGCTTTAAATGTAGACAGCAAAAATTATGCACGATAGTTCAGCTCAAGAATCTGCTAGCTGTTTTTCTGAATCACTGTTGTTAATATAGGGATCGTGGGCGTCTAAAAAGGGTTCTATATATAATTCTGAAGAGCCATCTCATTCAGCTGCTGCAACTTTACCAGTTTCTCCTGATTCATTTTTTTTCTAAATGCAGAGCATTTTAAGAATACAGACTGAGCAAAAATGTTCCATATAGACCATTATAGTTTGCAGCTCCTTAACTTCCCAAGTGGTTATTATATCTCAGGCATTGAGAAATAACTCACACTGAGCAAGAAGTTATTCCATTGTACAGTATTATTCAAGCAATTAGAAATCACACTGTGTACCAAATACCAGATCTCTAGGTAGCAATTTGTGGTGTTGTATTATGCCTACTTAAGTGTGTAACTACAGCAAAAGAAGTACGACACTAACAATACAACCATTTTTAAACCAATAGACTAATATGCTCATAAAAACAATGTATTATAATCACAGTGCACCTTTCCATTGCCTTTAGTCACCTCAGTTCCCCTATTCATAATGTTCTGCCTTAATTTCCCCATTTTCCATAAACTCTCCAAGGTCAAGGATAGCGGGGTGTATTTCTTTGAAATCCATCACAGCAATATACATGGAGAAGTCCCCAGGAAACCAGAGGTAACATGCACTTTGCTTTGCTTGTGCAGAGACTCTAGCTGCTTCAAAATGCTCAAAATCTGGTCCTGGATTTTTCTTGGCTAGTGCAATAGCCATAAAGCTAAGCACAGTGTTTCCACATATTTCATTCTGCAGACTGTAGTCGGTCTTTTTCTTTAGAAATTAACTAGTACCAACATATTAATTTGGAGCATCGTGTTAAATTCAGCTTTGCATAGACAGGGATTATGAAAGCCAAAGCTTAACAATAATCCAGCTCTTAGGGTGGACCTTGTTTATAGGCAGAATCATAGAATCAATAAGTTTGGAAAAGTCCTCTAAGACCACCTAGTCCAACCACCAGCCCATCGCACCATGCCCACTGCCCATGTCCATCAGTACCACATCCACACGGCTCTTGAACACCTCCAGGGACGGTGACTCCACCACCTCCCTGGGCAGCCTGTGCCACTGCCTCACAACTCTTTCTGAGGAGAAATGTTTCCTGATACCCAACCTGAACTTCCCCTGGCACAACCTGAGGCCATTCCCTCATCCTATCGCTGTTACTCGGGAGAAGAGGCCGACCCCCCACCTCGTCACAACCTCCTTTCAGGTGGTTGTAGAGAGTGATAAAGTCTCCCCTGAGCCTCCTCTTTTCCAGACTGAACAATCCCAGTTCCTTCAGCTGCTCCCCATAAGACTTGTGTTACATACCCTTCACCAGCTCCACTTTGTCCAAACAGAAATAGACTAATTTCCTTGTAAAGTAACTGAGATACTTTTATTGATACTGGGTTCATTCAACAACTTTGCAGTTACTTTACAGTAGTATCAGAGGATGAGGTCTCATGACATGCCTGTGAGGTCTGGAGGTAAAAAAGCTTGATTACTCCCTTTCCAAAATTTACAGTAAGTGTCAGACATGAAGACATAAACATGAATGATTCTGGAATGCATCTACCTATTGAGAAAATGTTTTCTATAAAAGAAGCAGGAAATTCATGACAGTGCAGACACATGCACGCCTCCCTTTACACCCTTGTAAGACACAGAGTAGCAGTGTTGCAGCAGTGTTTCCTCAGAGGGCAGGAGTGAGGACATGGTTCCTTACTCATAACCACACACTACACCTGCCAGGCCATCCATCACCGCCATCTGAGTGCTACCTGCCCATGGCTGCTGTGACCCCAAGGAGGCCAGAGACTTGCCGTGAATTAGGCCTCAGTTGTCTTTCCTCTCAGCTCTGCCCTCCAGATACTGTTGAGGGACAGGGAAATCCACGGCCACACTCAAGGGTCTTAGGACAGCTGGCAGCAGTGGCTCAGGAAGTGGAAAACACAGCTGGGAATCCCGAAGTTTCAGAATCATGGCAAGCCATGCTCTGGCCCGAGCCTCTTTGCTGCACAAACACCCATAGAAACCCCCATGGTGGGGAGGAAGGAGCAAGTAAGCATGAGAGAGGCAGAAAAGAACAAGCTTTCTGTATGGAATATCTACATTTCACAAGGCTTTCTGTTACCATAGCGATGAGCATGGTATAAATACCTCGACACATCTCCCCTGTGGCAGTGTGCTGCAGGGCCAGGCTGCACACAGACATTTTGATGGGCTTGTTCAACCCCTCCGATCAAACTGCCAACAATTTTGTTCAATAGCAAACCAATAGTGCAGTGGGCAAAAGTGCTTTTTACACTTCATCCCACATGACTTACTTTCTGCCCCACCAAATAACCAACTGATTTTATTCTTTTTTAAACATAAAGATGGAGGATGACATCCTTATTAATTTGTATTCTGGTTAAACAGTCATAGGAAGAGCTGCATGCTAGTGTCTTTAGCTTTGTATGAAGTCAGACTGAGCCCAAGCATTTCCAATAGCAATTCAGTGCAATCAGAACTGCTAATGCTGCTGAATTCTGAGTGGTAAAGGAGTTTTAACAGATTGAGGTTAACCAGTCACGGAGAAGAATAGCCTTAAGCTAAGCACAATCGTTTTTAAGAGTGTCTGTGTTTTATAACACAAAAACCCTCCGATTGATTTCTCCACAATGTATGCACTCTTGCACGATGCAGACAAAAATTGGTGGATTTTTTTTAAACATCAAACATGATCCAATGTATTGGAACTAAATACCTTATTTAAAAAGGCTCACTGCCTCCTTCCATATTCTTGTGGCAGGTATGGTATCAGCAGTAATCAGACTTCATCAGGACATCTCATTTCCATTCTCTTCTTGGTTTTTGAGTGTAGAACTGAAAAGGGGAAAATTACACAAGAAAAGAATACTTATGCTCCCTTTCATTACACCTGTGCAGGAAGACAAACTATTTCAGATGAAGGAAAAAGCACTTTGAAATGAGGTATGCTCTCACACTTGAGGTAGCTAATTCAAACTATAATCCAAGAGAGGACAATGGATTTGGTATTTTTTTCCCACATAATTAGGTGGGTAAATAACATATGGAGATACCACATAGGTTGACCCAACCTGCTGTAGGGAAAAAAATGATAAAAATATCAAGCTGCCTGATTTTATCTTTTGATAGTTAACAGAAAATGAAGACAAAATGGTCATGTGAGTACTGTGCCTTGAAATAACTGTATACTAAGATGAATTTCTTCCTGGGCTATTCCAAACTCTGGTAACAAGAGGGTAATATGGAAATAGATGGGGCTGGGAGCAGGAGTAGAGTCACAGAAAGCCCAGGCAATACAATAAAAATCCCATCCTGGTACCAATGCAGCATTGCATTTGACAAGTTGAAATTTTCCCTTAACTTCTAAAAAATACAGGAAGAGGTTGGTACAGCCCAAATATTAGGGAGGGGCAAAAAAAGTGAATTCTCTCCCTGGCCTAATTGGGATAAGTTTGCAGCTGATATCATGAAGAGTAATCTTTTATTAATTCCAGTTTCTTGGCCCAGTTAAAGTGATTCTGAACTTTTTCCTCTGGCAAAAAAAAAAATGCTGTTTCCTCTATCTCACCATTCCTCATTTCTAACACAAACAATTAAAGGTATCAAGGCAGTACAAGAGAGAGAACCACGTGAGCCTGTAAAAGATGAAAATCTGTGTGTGCAGTGAGAGCTAGTCAAGATGTACATTCATCATATTGAGCACATTTGAAATACAGTTCTAACAGAACAGTACTGTAGCCACATGCTAAAACTCAGCAGCAGCTTGTACAACTCTTCACACTAAGTAACGTTCTTATCCTGCAATACTTTTTAACTGAAAGCTCATCTGAGAACTAAGAAACTGAAGTGAGCTTTCCATGGACAAAGTGCTATATTTGAAAGAAAGGTGATTCATACAGTGACAGGAGAGGGAAGAGGACATTGCATTAGTCATCTCTGTTTGCTGTATGACAACTACCTTCTCATAATTGGTAGCTAAAACAACTTTCACTTCCATCTGCTGTCCTTTAACCATAACAGAGCATGTAATCCATAGTATGTGGCTTAAACTCACTTCTTAACTGTGAAATAGATTATGGAAGGTACTCAGTGGGGTCAATAACTTGGAAAAAGAAGAAAATGCTTGTGCTTACAAAACATTTTGCAGCTGTCAGTTTGATTTGGATCTGAGACGGACCATCTCAGCTGAAGCCAACGGAGATGCAAAAATACATTAATAAATGGCTTCCTGATCACCTGGCTCCTTCAGGCATTAACCACTGCATATCTAATGACAGGTATCTCACTGAGTTAGACCTATACTCCATCCAGCCCAGCACCAATAATGGTAAAAACTGGGTGCCTAGGAGAGTTTATGAAAAGTAGGCAAGCATGTTCCCAACATTTCCCTGTCTCTAGCAGTCCACAGTTCATTAAACTTGGGCATAACCCACCAGAACAAAATAGATTGTTCGCAAATTGGGAAACCAAAGACATGGAAAAAAAAAATCTAAAGTCATAGAATCATAGAATCATTAAGGTTTGAAAAGACATCATTTAGTCCAACTATCATTTAGTCCAACTATGGACCATTTAGTCCATGAGATCATTTAGTCCAACTATCCACCTACCACCAATACTGCCCACTAGACCACATCCCTAAGTACAACATCTACCCTTTCCTCAAACATCTCCAGGGACAGTGACTCCACCACCTCCCTGGGCAGTTTGTTCCAATAACTCACCACTCACTTCTGAGAAGGAACGTTTCCTAATATCCAACCTGAACCTCCCCTGGTGTAACTTGAGGAGACTCCCTCTTGTCCTATCGCTGTTATGCCAATATCATGGGCCTACCAACACAGGATGTCCCAGATGATCTCTTGCATTAGCACAAAAGCTGGACAAAGCTAGGATTTCCAGGCTTGTGCATATTTATCAGAAATGCAATTTGGAGCACCGGAGCGTGGTAAAGAGCATTCATAAAGAACAAAGAAAGAAGTGCAAGTCCTTTTTCTCCTTCACTTGATTTCAGGATTGTGGGTGAATTGGGCATGCCATGCCACAGACTCTACAGTAAGTAAAAGCATTTTTTTCCTTCATTAGTATTAGTTTATGCATCCAAGAAGTGATATCCATGTGACCGCTTCGCATTCACCAGGCACCTTTGACAATCTTGCCTGCACTCTGTTCACTAGCACTTGAGAGTGGCCTGTAGCCTTAGATTAGACAGATGACAGCTAACCACTGCACTGAGTCTTGCCCATGGGAAGGTTATGGTAGCTTAGGGCCATTCTCCTGCAGGTAGATAGGCATGGTCTGAATAAGCGATGCAATGATCTAGGGAAAAAAATAGGATACCCGGCAGCAAACCTGCTGCAAACTGGGACTATACCCACAGGGACTAATACAGGAAACATTGTGCGTCATGCAGAGGAGTTTTTAAAATGAACAAAGAAAGAAGAATAAATATTTTTGCGAGATACTAAAACCTAAAGAAAATACAAAAGATCCTCTGCAGAAGGATCCATGAAAATATACCCATAATCCAGGTAAATCTGGTATGGTTCTCTGCTTACTGTGCTGCTGTATCCCAGGGTATTCATTATAAAGGCAGCTGTGTGTGTGTGCATATACAGGGAAGCTGACAGACCTCAAGAGCTTGAGAATGGAGTTTCTTCCATTCCAGTTGGCCTTCAATGAAAGAAAAATGAAACTTCAAAGACTTGCTGTATGGTACTGATCCCAGTGCTTGGCATTGACTTGGGATTGACACTGTAGGCCTGGTAGGTGCAGACTGCCCTTGACTCCTTTGTGCAACCTGCACACAGAGGGAGTGCAGCACGCAGCGCCAGGTGCTGCTGTGCTCTTACTTCCTGGAGATATTACCTCTGGATAGCCAGAGAGAGAAACAAAACAAATCCAAATGGGAGGCTGAAGAACTGGTTTATCAAGTTAAAATTCTAAATAGATCACAGCAATGCCTGACTACCAAACTATTGCATTTTCTAAATATTTATGCAGATAATGCATATAATTGCAGGTAAAAGCAATTGTTTTAGAGAAAAGACTGTGGAGTAGAGCAGCAGTACAGGATACTGTTTGGCCTACATTGTGCATATTAACTGAATCTTAGCTGGTGTTGATAAATCTTTCAATTCACAAAAGGAGAAAAAATTGCTTTAAAGGAAATAAACATAGCAGGAAAAAGAAAATCTGTATTCCGGATGTTACTCTGGGTAATGGATTGCAGCACAGATGGAAAGAATGGAGTGAAAGGGGAAGCACATACTATTCCGTATTGCTGTTCTGATTATCAGGCAAGGTGGCTGAGGCAGTGTGAATTATTTAGAGTCGAAAAAGCGTGCAAGTAAATGTTATCTCTGCTTTTTTAAATTTTTGTTTGGTTTGTTTTTGCTTTATTGTTTGAGATCCAAGAATTGAGAAATGTGCAAGGAAGCTAACAATGCTATATCTGGAAAAGAATGCTGAGCAGTGACTGTTATTTCCCACTGATGCTGTATTCAGCACAATGAAATAAAGATAATCCCTACCCAAAGGAGATGAGGACACTGACAGAGTGGGTTGACAATTTGTTTTGTTCTAGCTGGAAAAGGCAGCATTTTTAAAGTATCCAAGTGCAGTCATCTAAGTGCAGCTCTGGTTGAGAAATCACGTATCTGAGTTGTGCCACCTGCAGCTGACAGGCCATGCTACATTAGCACAACTGTACAGGTTTCTAGGCTGGAGCTGGATAGCAAGCCTTGTTTTCAGACTAAGTGCCATACTAGGCAGAGACAGAATGAGACACCTGTGCATACAAATGCATACTTGATATGTTTGTAAAAGTGCATATGTACTTAGGAATCTACTCTTAAATCACTGTGAACCTTAAGTAATTAAGAGTACATCCTTCTAGAAATTCTGATATGGATGGTGCTTGGTCTTCCACCTAAATATCCTGTAAGATCTGGCCTATTGACTGTCAGTGAGGCCTTAAGTACTTGCACGGCCCAGTTCCTTCTGAAAATGAGATGTGGGGTTCTGCATCACATAGATATCTTACTAGTTCTACTGCTAGCCACCTGAAAAAGAGTTCAAATAGAAGATAACACACACAGTCTCTAAGAGGGTAGCATTTTTACTGCTGTCCATTTCAGCCTATTCCCAAGGCTCACTTCGTCTTCCATTGTTTCCAGACATTATGCTGTGAAGACAAACAGAAAATGCCCAAGACAAAGAAGGATGTACTGCGGTCTGTAGGTGATGTTGAGCAACCTGTCAACCAAGAACATAAAGCAATATTTTCTGCAGGAGTGGAGGGCGATGGCCTCTCACCTGGCAGTGATGTTCATTCATTATTCTGGGGACTCCCAGATTCACATTAACGAGATTTCTGGTGCAGCTGCCAAAATTTTAATTCTCCTCTTCTTTTTGCTGCAGTAATACAGGTAACCTTGGGCTTACAAATGTGAGACTCAGTCACTGGACAGCTGTCAACAGCAGACAGATGAGAGCCAGGCCTACTTGATATGTTAACAGCGTCTCACAGCTGAATAAAAGGTTGATTAAGAACAATCACTGTAGAGCAATCTGTAGAGACTGTGCTACCTATGACTGAAAGGCAGACCATGCCCCTTTCTTACCGTTGGAGGGATTTTGATTTGACCGGAGTTATAAGCATATTTATGAATTCCAGGCTTCATTATTCTAATTCTCTGCTCCTGCACATAGAATTGTGAAGTTTCAAGCGAAAATGGATTCAGAACATCACATCTTCTCAAAAGCACAGCCTGCAACAAATAAATCCTCATCCTTTACATCCTATTCTCTTCTCTGCTGCTACTCTAATTCCTTCAAGAAACTGAAAAAGCCTGTTTTCCTTTCCAGTGCTTTCCAGGGGAGTGGATAATCTACCCAAGGGTTGGCTGCACAGTCTATCATTGGGTTCCCCCACAACAGCTCCTTCCCAAGTGGCCGGCATGTGTTGCTCCACAGCACAGCAAAATGGGCACATTTCATCTGCGGGGCAAGATGTGGCACGTCTCAAGGTAGAAACACACCTCTCTGCACTGCAGAGTTCACCTTATGATTGAACATATCCTAGGGGTGGGTGGTGGCGTGGCAAGGGGCCAGTGGCTTAGCCATCTGATGAATGTAATGGCTAGTGTCTCACACAGAGAAGAGATTGCACCTGAGAGGGTACAACCGGTATCAAATGATACTATCTCTGAAATGACACTTCCAGCCTTGCTCTTGCAAGAAAGTTTTTCCTGCGTTGCTTAGTTGCTTTATCTGAAATGCAACAATTCAGTTGCACAGGCCTCTGAGGGCCCACTGATTATTTTAAGAGGATCCATGAAAGGTAATTATAAGAAGTGAGCCAATGTCAGTCAGTTGAGATTCATTACAGGAGGAAAATCCTTAGGGATCTGCAAAGTAAAAAAAAAGGCTGAAAACCAGAGGTTTAGGCTGCTGCCCTCTTCTTCCTTCCTTGAAGCCTCTACTGACAAGGTACGGAAAAGCTTTCAATTACTACCAGAAATGACAGAAGATGAAGGCACTCAGCACCTTGCACGATCTGGAACTTAATGACCTTACTCTTCCCGGGCTCTGCTGCTGACAGCAAATGAACTGATAGTTCCTGCTGCTCCCACCAGCCTGGCTCTCTGTGTCATCCACCTACACACACTCACACATTCATTCTCTCCCTCATAACTTATTCATTCAATTTATTTATTTATGTAGGTCACTTTCAATAGTGATTTTTACAAATAATGGCGGAAGTGGAAAGAGCAAGAGAGAAACAGAGTTAGAGTTGGTGGCATGAAGGGAATGGCAGGGGAAGCTCTACTGCTGAAAACAAGCTGTATTACCAGAAGATTGTTCTCAATTTTCTCCTCTGTCAGAAACTAAGCAAATTCCAAGTAACATCAGCTTGACAAACTTTCTTGCTTGAGACAAGAAGGTTGGCTGATTTACCTGGTGTTTCTGTAGCTGCTCACGATCTACTGTCTGGATTTACACGGTCTTTCTAATTGTAGTTGTAAGAGCATTAGGGACTGCCTTTTAGAGATCTCAGAAGACTGCTTTTTCATCTATAGACCATTATTTTGGTTTTCTGCCGATGGAGTCGTTTAGTCATTAATTGCATTTTAAATCTTTCATCCACAGTGATCTTTGCAGTAAAGAACAGGCACATTTACATTGCCTAACCGATGTGTACAAATTAGGCTACTCCCCTTCACTTACTTTTTAATCACTTCCTAAAGGAGCTCCCTTTCCTATATTGACACCACAGGAAATCTAGGGAAATTAGCTTCCTAAATATGCAATTAGACAAGGTGAGCTTAGCTGATCTTAAGGCTTTCCACCATAGAAAGAAGCAACCCTGGTCTTCCACCTCCTTTCTTTTTCCTGTCCTTTTCCTCCGTCCTTCCCCTAATTCCATCCCTTTGTTCCTTCTGCGTGCTTCCTTGTAGCATATTTGACACCCACCTAACCTGTCACTTAGCTAATGCAGTTCACTGAACTGGCAGAAAATAAATATAGAGAAGTGAAAAAGGGACAGTTTTCAGCCAGGTTAATAATCAGCCCAGTGAATATGAACATCAGGATCACTTAGGAATCAGTGTGAAGCGCAAGGAAGATGGACCCTTTTCCCAATAGAATGTGGTTCTAATAGCTCAGTTTGACGCCATTAATGGTGTTCTTAGTTGGCAGTAAAATCTAGACACCTAGGAATAGAGGAAATTTATCCTCACTGTTTTAGCTACGCAGTAATGCATTTAGATTTCATTTTCTTTCCCTTCTATACTCAGCTGGCATGTTCTACCACAGTTCAGGGCAAGAAAGTGTTATAGGGACCCCCTTCAAAGCACAACACCGCTAGACTTCTAAGATCATCTGTCTCTAGGAGTGTTAGGGCAATTATGTGAAGCACTGAAAAGCAGTAATTATCAAATATGACCTGCCCTGCTATAGTGTCTAGTGGAAGAGTGCAAAAGCAGAGCTAGCAGCAGCACAGTATTTAAAATGTGAACATAATTCCCTTCTGAAACAAAACTGTAGGTAAAATCTTGGCTGCTCCATCTTTTGATATCTTCAGATCAAGGCAGGACACTTTCTTCAAGAGACACCATGTCAAAGATGAGGTATACTCCACTGAATGTGTTGTGCTCAGTAACAGGTTTGGTTCAGTGAAACTAAAGGGGCTGCAGTACACAGGAGGTCAGAACAGACATACTCTCTAAGTATGTAAAGCACAGACTACACAAAGAGATAAAAATAAAATAAAGCAAGACCTTTTGAGTAACGATAACAATTCCCATTGTTCTTTCAAAACAAAAGAGGACTTCTCCCTACTCTATCTCAGATAAGTACGTTGTCTCTACTCGACGTACCATCCTCCCTTACCTAACACGAGGATACCTCCCTTCCTTCTGATCAAAGGATATAAACATAGAACCAGCAATCACAGAAACTACAGGCTCTCTCTTTATTCAGAATAATTTCTGAATGTACATGCATTCTCCTAGCAACGTACTGGAAATGCTTTTGTCATTTCTGCTTCTCATATTACGTGGAGATATTATGTACTCTGCCCCAGCCTCTCATGCTCAGGCTGTGATGGAAGCACTCGTGGTGTGCACACATCCAGAGGATGTGCGTCTCTTCATGGGTTGAGCAGAAGTGCATCATTTCCCATTTTCGCTATAGTTTTTTACATTCAGAATGCATGCAGACATACAGTCTGGACTGTAAAGTGGCATTAGTCCTAACAATACGTTCAATACAAAGCACCATTTTGTGAGAGTCCTTACACCATAGTTCTCCAGTGGCCTCATTAGTACCCTAGTTAGTCTTCATTCCCATCAATCCTGTCGAGTTACAGAACACACTTCTGCCACCTCAGTTTAAAATCAGTCCACCTTCATCTGGCTTCCTACCGTTTCTTAGTTTCTCCAACTTTCTCCCTTTTTCCTATGACTAACAACTTTTTTTTTTCCGAGCCAAAATTTCTTTGTCAGGAGTTCCTACCCATGGTTCACTGCTATCATAAATGGAGAGGCCAGTTCTGGAGCAAGTTGGCTTCCTGTTGCAGCATCATGCCTGCAGCATTGTGTTAATTTGCTTTCTTCGTGTGTAGCACATTATCAGCCTTCAACAGAAAGGGCTCAGATGACTCCTCAAAAAATGAGGAGTGCAGGGAGAGTCTTCCAACACACTGAGACTTTGGAGTCAGGTGCGAGAAAGTCCAAGTGGCAGCTGCTCTGCTTAGGAAAATCAGTTGCTTCGAGATAGTTGGTAAGCTCTGTGTTTGAAAAAGAAATGGCACTCTGAAAAGAGGGACTAAGCAGACTATTGAGCAAGTGTGTTCTGGACTAGAAGACAGGCCTTCCTCCTTTTCATGGGAAGAAGGGACACAACAACCCCCCTCTGCATTGCTCTTTGCTACTCCTGAACTTTTTGGATACTGTGATTTAGAACTCTTACCATATGAGAGAACAATGGCCCCAGTCATGTTCAGCACTTCCTGCTGCTACATACTGTGTATATACACACCTCCTCCACCTTTATCTGTGCAGGTGTACACATTAGCTCATTTGGGCATCAAATTCAGACAGAATCCAGAGCATGCGAAGTATCTAAGTTCTCCCATACTCAAGCAGCCACATCAAACACAATTGAAAATAATTATTATTATTATTATAATTTTCATACAGAAACCATTCAGTTGGACATTACTGTACCTTGTTCTAAATATCTACTTCTTGTATAGTGGTCTTTTATGTACTGCATCTCTGTTATCTAGGTAATATTAGAGAGGGAGCTTTTTAATACATGTCTCTAAGTACAGATTTAGAAAGAAAAGTCATCAGAAAGGATCCCTGTAGGTTTCTTTCTGCTCCTGAGCAGACTTTAAATAAACTGTCTGATAAGTCTAGTTAATACGCTTGTGCAGAGAGTAAGTTTCCAAAGGCCTGTTCCAGAGAACCCTGATTAGATAATACGTTAACAAGGAGAAACCGTGGCTTAGAGGACTTTGTTTTCCTTTGCTGCTCATTAGAGGCAGCCCAAAGCTAAATAAGTCTACTGGCTGGGAGATTGTGGATCAAGATAAAACTATGTGCAGACAAAATAGGACTGTTTATACTTGATATGAGTATGCCCTGAGTTTTCATGTGGTCAGAAATGATAAGCTACTCTGTATCAAAGGAAGAAGCACTATCTTCAAAACACTCGAAGCCGATCTTTTCATATTACTGCGATCGGGTACTTGTACTGCCAGACTGATGAGGGGAGCTAACCCCCTGGCAGTGGGCCTGAATCTGTGAAGGTGACTTCAGCCTCCTATAGATTCAGATTGCAAGAGGTTCAAGTAGACAAAACTCTCATCATGCTGCATAGGATCAGACATGGGCAAGTGGGGAAGGTAGGCCTTGATCACTTCAGCCTAGATTGCAACAAAGATGTTCAGTCAACTTAAAAATGCCACATTAAGCGGAGAGGAAGGGAAAGGAGGCATTTTCAATGCCATTTCTAAATTAATTTACTTAAATCAGTATAACTTTGGTGTGTAAGGCTTATTGTCAAAGCCAATTCTAAATTAAAACGAGAAATAGAGTGGTATCATCCATTGCAAGGAAGATACGGACTGAAAGAACTGCTGAATTGCATGATGGCTTCTAAAAATACCAGAATGCGATGGATTAAGTACAAGTGAGTTAATAAGGTGTTACACTGCATTCTGAAGGCTGCTCAAAATTAGCTGCGAATGTTCCTTTGCTTGTCCTAAATACACTGCACAAAGACACCACTTTTTTCACTGCTTTTAGTCTTACTTTGAGCTGCCACACTGAGAAGTCTCGCTCTGGAGGCACTAGAGGGAGAGACAGCTTTGCTATTGCTCGTCTTTCCAGTCATGTTCTCAAGCCTGAAGGAAACAATTCTAATATATGATGTATAGAAGTGCAGCTCAGTCATTTCCCTAAATTATTTATCCAGCGTGTAGTACAGCGCCATCATACAGTGCTTCTATTTTCTTTTGAGAATCTCTAAACAACTACCAAGCTAGGTGCCGCCCGATGTCACACAATATGATGCATATCTTCCAACAGAACAGGCAATCATTAGTTTGGTAAGATAAGCCTGCGTTTCCTGGAGAACTGGGATTCTTACACAGAGGTGATTGTACCCTCAACCTATATTACCCTCCCAAACTGACACTGGTTGGAATTGCTCTCTGTGTGCTCTTACAGCTGCGGAGAGCAACCTGCTCCTCTCACCCATAAGTAAAATACACTATAATCTTCCACCAGACCAGTATTTCTGCAGTGCTCCAAAAGTAATATCCTCCATTTCACTGCACTTTTCTTACAATTTTAACAGGTCTCTCATTGAAGAGTATCTGGAGTTCACTGGCAGTCTACCAAGTTTGCAACCAAACATGTAATCAACTCTTCTGTTTCCGGAGTCAAATCCATTCTCACATTCCCTTTGTCAAAGCTGACATCTTGGACAGAGATAGAGTTCAGAAGTTCAGGTAACTTTCCTCTAACTTCTATAAAAGCGTTAATTTATGCTTTCAGGAAGAAGGAAAAAAAAAAAGAGCCAATTCTAGAAGCTATAGAAGTTCTTGTACACCATCCTACCTTAGAAATCACAGAATCACAGAATTGTACGGGCTGGAAAGGGCCTCTGTAGATCACTGAGTCCAACCCCCTGCCAAAGCAGGCTCCCTAGACCAGGCTGCACAGGTAGGCGTCCAGGCAGGTCTTGAATGTCTCCAGAGAAGGAGGCTCCACAACCTCTCTGGGCAGCCTGTCCCTTCACATCCCAAAGTCGGAGTGGAGAATGGCTCGGGCTTAATTCTCTATGTATGTCTTTACTTTTGAGTGAGTGTAACGGCCAGCATTTAAACACTATCTGACTGCAGCTGCAGATCTACATAGCAATTAAGCATGTTCTGATACTCACCCTTGTCTTAGAAGAGCACGAGTGTTTGCACTGTCTGAATGCAGTAGCCAGCAGCAGTTAAATACAATCGAGCGATTTCTAAGTTTAGGACAGAATACCTCACAGCTGCAGTCCTTCTCCCACTGGGTATGACTAATCAGATTGACTTCCCTGCTAGTGTCTCCATCTCCTTAGGTGTTTGCGCAAATGAATTCTTTTTGCCAAAGTACTTTCACATTGAAACAAGCGCTCACTTTGCATTTTTCCTGCATATGTATATTTTTTCAAAATCCGTGAATAACACTCAGGAGGTGTTAAATGGGGAGAAATCACAGGTTATGGATGACGTTGCCAACTTTTTCAAGGCAATGACTGAGCAGTGCAATTCATCACCTCACTGTCGTGAGCTAGATCAGAGGTTCTTCCTCCTTCGTTAGCTTTTCAGAGACGTCTGGTCTAGAAGAGATGTTACAGTTTTGCTCCTATTTCAGAGTTACTCGTGAACAAAGCATTTTCTACACACAGAAAAATGCAGCTTGTGTGGCTGAAACAGTAAATTGTGTTGTAATTAACTGAATAACAATAATAATGAAAATACACTCATTTGGGGATAATGAGACCTTTAGCTAGATTTAGTTCCAGTCTGACAGAGACAAACCAATTTAAAATTTACAGTGAATATCAATATTGTTAATGAAGAAGCCCAGAAATCTCAGATTAATACGGCTATGTTCAGCTTTTAAAAAATAACTCATGTTTGGGTTATTATAAGAAAGGGGACTTTTGTAAATTCAAATAAAATCAATGATTCTATTTTATGACTTGGAGAATGTTTCTTTTCTTAGGTTGTTCACGACGTATAATTAGAACTGTAGGGTATTACTACACCCTGTACAAGAGATGCTCTATCTCACAGTGACACACTGTTTCACAAAGCATGAGCGACTGCCAGAGAACTTTCAATCTGCTACTATATATTTTCTCCCGTTCCAAAATCAGCTGACAAACTAAATCATATGAGCAAAATACATCATAAAAGAGAAATAACTTCTCTAAAAACTTTTTTCTTAAAAAAGATTTGTTCCCCCTGTACCTCTTTTAATAAAGTGAAAAAAGCACCTGTGCAGTAACCAGCCGTGAGCTCCTTCCTGTAACACACACAAACCCACTTTTGCAAAGAATGCTCTACTGTAGGTCCAATAGCCTTGTACAGTCACAAACCACTGATTTGTGTCATGGAGTACTGAATTACCAAAGAATAATGCAATCACTGATAAAAATAAGAGTCACAAAATCATTCATTTGTTCTTCCCTGTTTTGTGATTTCAAAGTCATTGATATTTTTCAACTGGATTTTTATCATAACCGAAAAAATTGTATGTTCATGCAAGTGCTGTAATGGAAAAGACTAAATATTTTTGGCTACTGGCATGTGCTTAATCTATAGTGATGCATGTTATCTTGTTTGAATTTAAA
Organism: Numida meleagris; assembly: GCF_002078875.1. Classification (NCBI taxonomy): domain Eukaryota; kingdom Metazoa; phylum Chordata; class Aves; order Galliformes; family Numididae; genus Numida; species Numida meleagris. The sequence continues at coordinate 110,256,721 of NC_034409.1, forward strand.
TACGTACCTCAACTTTTACTGAACACAAGGCAGAAGCTCTGTAAGTTCACAATATGCAGCACTACAACAACCAGTGTTATATTTGGGAACTCATCCACAACGTATCTGATTCACTGATGTCTTCTGAAAAGAATCTTTTCTGAAAAGTCTTCTGAAAACAATGGAAGTGATGAAAATTTTATTATTCACAGAATGGTTTGGGTTGGAAGGGATCTGAAAGATCATCTAGTTCCAACCTCCTTGCAACAGGCAGGGACACCTCCCTCTAGTCCAGGTTGCTCAAAGCTCCATCCAGCCTTCATAATTTATATAGGCATTTTAATATCATATTCCTAAATGTCACAATATTTTATAAATTGACAAGAATTTTTTGCATTACATAATATTAGTGCGCAATTATTTTTTTTACTATTAAAAGAATGCTTAAATGCCAAGTCCCTGGAGACTTTCAAGGCGAGGCTGGATAAGGCCCTGGGCAAACTGATCAAGCTATGGTGTCCCTGTTCACTGCAGGGGAGCTGGACTAGATGGCCTTCAGAGATCTTTTCCAACTCTAAGGATTCTATGATTCTATGAAGCCCAGGAGGTGCCTGTGATAATTCTCTTATTAAAAAGATTGACAGAGAAACAGAATGTCCAACTCCAAAACATACAAACACAGAATGGCTGGGAGACTACCTTGTAGAGTGCAATATGGTCTCTCTACCTCCCATTCAACATTTATTATACAGCTACAAAGAACAGTAAATATCTAACTCCTCTGGAAATCCAAGGTCACCTGCAGCCCTTCCCTCCAGCTCTATCACAGTTAGCTCCATGACTAAATAGCAACAAGCTTTGTGTGTCCAACAAATCCCTATCTGAGTTTGGGCTTCTAGGCTCACCATGATGGTAACAATGAGGAGCCAATATAGAATATTTACCCGCACGCTTGAGTAAATATTATTTGCAGTCGTTACAGTCATCATTTCACAAATGAGGAAGTTGAGGCACAGAGAGGAAATCATTTGCCTGGAGTCACAATATTAATAATAATGTTGGAAGGAGAACGTGACATTCTGATTCCTTGGTGTTGTCTGCACTGGAAAAAAACTGGCAGTACTTAAGGGAGGATTGGGCATTTCCGTCCCAGAAGCACAAACCTTCTTTAAGTCAGACTAATCAGTGAGTTACAACAGCTATGCTGGAGGCAGTAGGAGGACAAATGTGCCTAACCAAGCAGAACCAAACTTTCCCTTCACTGGGAAATGCTTCCTCATGTCTTTCGGGTACTTTCTCTGTGGGGTATGAGAGGACACCATTGCCAGACAGATCATAGTGGTTGTTTCTGGCCTATTCTGCTACACAAGGGGACAGGCTGCAATGCCCTGCAAGAGTATAGCTTTGCTTTCCCTGTGTGCACACCAGGCTTTCCTGACAGGCACTCCCCTTGGTTCCCCTGCAGCACTAAGACCTTGTCTGTGCTCCATGGCCAGGAGAGCCAAGCAAGGCTGAGCAACAAGCTAAGTGCAGCAGCAGGCTGTGCCCTGCACATCAGGTGGCAGAGCTGGACACAGATCCCAATGGTGCACAGCTTGAGTGAGTGAGGTATTTTTGGTCTGCAAGAAAGCCCAACGTGGGAGACAACTGCGTACATGAGACCTACTAGGTCTGGTTTTGTACCATTACTACTAGGAAATTTGTTGTTGGCTTTACATGGAGAAAGACTAAAAACTGCTGAATTAAGAGAATGAATACAAACAAGACAGAAATGTCTTTAATTGAAAAACCCACATGAACACAGCCAACCTTCTCCTCCCCATAAATGGACACTGACGCTTTCTTAGCAAAGAGCCAACAGGAAAGTGCAATAGTAATCTGGGATTGTTAAAATTTCATTGATTTTAAAAAGTGTTCAACAGCAGATTCAGAAGTTTCAGTAAACGATTGTAATCACAGTAACAAGACACTATAGAAAGAGATCGACTATAGTTGATCAACTATAAGCAGAAAAATAAGCTACACCTGACAAATAAAATCAGGTTATATTTTATGCTGAATTAGCCTCTTACCATAGCAAACTGCAAAATTCTGTAATTCCCAATCAATGTCTCCCAAAACACATGCAACTGTACCAAAGAATAAAATTTGGATTAATTTTTAGCTGTGTTCATTGCTTCTGCTTTATTATTCTACTTAAACAAACCATTATATTGTATCAGGAGTCCATTTTGTTATTTGGAGAATTATATTTAGAGTGCTACTTATCCTGAAATACTAATTTAAAACATTTTCCTATCTACATGCAATAAACTCACCTATATAATCACTGCAGGCCTGCCTCGCAGTCCAGAGCCGCAGCCCACAACTCAACATACCATTTTTCACTCATGCACTTAAATGTTAAGAAAGAGAATCATAGAATCATAGAATGGCCTGGGTTGAAAAGGACCTCAAAGATCATCGAGTTTCAACCCTCCTGCTGAGTGCCGGGTCACCAACCACTAGACCAGGCTGCCCAGAGCCATGTCCAGCCTTGCCTTGAATGCCTCCAGGGATGGGGCATCCACAACCTCCTTGGGCAATACTCACCTCCTTGGTAAGTACCTGTAAGATTGCAGGAACCAATAACCCCAGCCTGAACTGAAGCTTTGTTATCTGTTTTTACAACCTGATATAATCCAACCTCAGTCTGTCAAGCTTAGGGAGAACTGTAAATTACAGAAGTTATCTATTGTCTCCCTAACAGCCATATAATTCACCACATCTATATCAGAGCACTGTGCACAGCATCCTCTCCCTCAAATGTCCTGGTACTCTTTCCAGTAATCTCAAAGGCTTTGCTTTCTTCCTCCCAAGGCTTTGCCACCACAATAACCTTCTGAAACCTGTTTCCAATTTCTTAAGTCGGGGTTTTGAATTTAGATACAATGCTTATCCGTCTTAGAAGTGCTTATACAAAAAGCGGCAGCGCTGCCAGCCTCAGAAAGGCAACAAGAAGTAAAACTACACATACACTTATTTCTTTTTTCATGAGTAATATGTAGGCTAGTCACTTGATTATCAAACTCCTTATACACATCTCCAGCTTACTGTTGAAACAACAAATCTTGCAGTCTCCAAATATCAAAACTGTCTGCACACAATGTGCCTTGAGCTTCTGAACATTCTCCGTGGCTGCTCTTCCTTTCCTTGAAAGTATCAAGAGCTTCCTGGTTTCTTAAGCAGCCATGTGAGGACAGCTCAGCATGATCCCTGCAGCAGTTCTGATTAACTTCTCCAAGCAAAATAGGGAAAGGCAGCCTCCTTCAGCCCCTCCCCAGGCTGAAGAATTCACCAAGACTAGAGCAGAGTACTGCAGGAACTGCTCTCAAGGGGGCAAAGTCAAACTGCATCACAACAAAATTGCATCCCAGCAATTTCCACCTGCCTTTTCAAAAGCAAAGTCTCAAAATCAATGGGAATTTTATTCTGGACTAAATTACAAGAGAAAAGATGGGAAGAGGGGAAAAAAGAACAACAACAACAAGAACAACAAAAAATGGCCTGTATTTCTAAGATACAGTTCTCTTAATACGTAGCTGAATTGCATTCCAGTTCACATATGTTGGAATTTTGTTCAGCAGTGCAACCAGTTGGCCCTAGAATGGGTACACACTTATTCATGCATATAGAAGAGAAAAAAATGTATTTTTTAGAAAAATACATATTTGCAAGACCTTACCTGCAACAACAGTTTGCATCACAGAATTGTAAGCATTGGAAGGGATCTCTGGAGATCATCTAGTCCAAACTTGCCACTAAAGCAGGTTCCTTACACTTATAGCTTCACTATACAGTCCAGATGGTATTAATTATTCCATCCTTCATAATTTATTTTTTTTAATGGTACAGAGCAGACATTTCTCTCACATGTACAGAGGGAGGAGGGAGAGAGTAAAACTCAGTTCTAAACACATTTTTCTGATTTTATAAGTAAAAAACTCCCATCCAACCAGCAGCAACTACCTGCAGGTCTCATCTCACTGCCATTCAAGCAGCTGGCAAACTTCTCTTTGGCAGAGCACAGCACCAAGCGAGCAGGGCTGGCATGGCTCCCTACTGGAGCAACGCAGTCACCTCACAACCAACCCTCTGCTGCAGCAGTATCACAGTCAGTGCAGGCTCCAGCAGCAGCCTGTACACTGCTCTGTGTAACCTCTTTACAGGGAGCGAAGCTGCTCCCTGTCAGCTGGCTCACAACTCGGTGCAATAAACACTCCCTGCAGGAATAGAATGGACTCTTCCTGCCACCAGCATAGATGCGTATTTATTTTTTGATGGTTGAGTACACATTTCTCACACTGAAAAAACATTTCCTTTTACTGCTTTCTTTCCTCCTCGAGTGAGATCAGTAAGAGATTTTTAAGTTTTACAAAACAAGCGTAACTTATTTTTTTAAAACTTTGTGAACTTGTACTGTTATCTGTTTTGGGGATTTGCTTGTAGCCACACGGCAGAAATGTGTGATTTAACACTGGTGTGAGCCATAACACACTACACAGAAGATTTACACTGTTCCCTTCCTTAAGCCGCTTCCTTTGGTAACGAGGACACAAAAACCGCACTTCGGTTGTTTACAGGCCTTTCCCATCCCCCTCCAGGACGGTCAGTTACCTCGGATGAGAAAAATATATAAAAGTTCACCTCCAACTTCCCATTCCCTTTGCTCTTTAGGAATAATGCCTCGCATTTCCCAGGTTATTAGCCAAAGATGAGCCAGCCCCGGCCCCAACACAGACTGCTGCTTCTCACTGCCCTGACAGCCCGCAGCACGGCTCTGTCAGGCGCCAAGCCTCACCAGCGCGCCCAAACACAACGGATGAGCCGTCCCCGCTCCTCGGGGGAAGGCAGTCGGCTCCAGCCTTTCTCCCTGCACCTTCTCCCAACCCCTGCGCGGTGCCACTTCCCCTCTCGGACAGCTCAGCCCCCGCTGCCTCCCCACGGCCGAAGCGCGTCCCTCCCGCCACACACAACACCAACCCCCACCACAGCCACCACCACCACGCGGCCCCACCCCCCGCACCGCCCTGCCTTTGGCTCTGCCGGAAAGGTTCTCTTTCCGGTCCGCCGCAGCTGTTCGCTTCCGGTCCCGTGCCCCCAACATGGCGGCAACCCCTGCGCCCAGTGAGTGCTGAGCGTCGCTCGGCCCGTTCCCTGCCGCCGCCCGTCGCTGCCCCGCGTCCTCCCTGCGGGCTGAGCCGGGCTGTGTCCCGGCGCCGCCGGCAGAGTGCCGGCAGCCCCGGGCCGCTGAGCCGCTCCCGCCTGGGGTTGAGGCGCCGCCGCCGCCGCCATGGCGCCAGTGCAGCTGGAGAGCAACCAGCTGGTGCCGGCCGGCGGGGGCCCCGCGTCAGCCCCAGCCCCGCCGGCCCCCGGCGCAGTGACAGCCGCCGCCAGCCCCGGCTACCGGCTCAGCACCCTGATCGACTTTCTACTGCACCGGACCTACGCCGAGCTGACCGTGCTGGCAGACCTGTGAGTGCCCTCGGCCCCCCTGCCCGCCCCGGCCTGCTCCCGCGCCCCTCCTCCCCGCTTGTACCGCAGCCCGGCGGTGAGGAGGCCTTGCTGGGGCCTGATCCAGAGCCGAGCTGCAGCGTGGGGTGGTGGTTGCACCTTCCTTGGCTCTTACCCCGACGAAAGGCCTTGTTCTTGTGGCTTTGCCTCTTCTCGAATTGTGTTTTGGGGCCTGGTGAAAGCTAGCGAGCCCTGTGTCATAAAGAGGGGAAAAGGCTGGGGAATGTAGAGCAGATGGATGTAGGTTGTTGTAGTCAGTGCTCAAGTTCAGTGTATGGCAGAAGGCCCACCTGTAGTGCTTGTACTGGTCTCAAAATACATGACAGTGAAAAGTGGAGAACAAAGTTGTTTTCAGCGGCTGCAATTCCTGAATGTACCTACACAGTCCTTGAATTACCACTTGTGAGTTTTGGAGGGAAAAGTAATAGTTATGCTCGCAATCTGTTGTGCTAATGTTGTGCTTGAGATGGCAAGAGAAAGGAAAAAGGCCAAGAGAAGCTTTCCTGAGTGCATTCTGACTTAGAGTAAGTGTGCACCTTTTTGTTTGTTTAAACATAAAGATTCCCGAGGGGATTGTCTATTTTTATACAAAGTCACATACAAAGCAAACGAGGGGGGAAAATGCATGCATAGTTTCTTGTGAAGCACCGTATCTGGCAAGTGTGCAAGGAGAGTTTTGCTCGACTCAAGGTTAAGAGCACTCGAACTCTGGAAAGGACAAGGAATTTTACTTTGTCTTGAGAAAACTTCCAAAATGCCAGTGAACAAGTCTTTGCTGTGTGTTTATGATATCTATAGACAGTAATTGATTTTGTACATGTTCTTTTAGGAACATTTGCCTGTGACATTTTCTGTGTTTGTTTTCTGGTGTAGAACCAGTTCTTTAGACTTGAGTGTATAGTTGAGGTACAAACTAAGACAAGTGGTATGAAGAAGAAATGGAAAATGCTTTAGGTACTCTGATTCACCAAGTAAGACTTTAAGCTCTGTGGTGTTTCCTCTAAAAGTGGAGTAAGCTAGATTTTTTTTTTTGCACTGTATTTCTCCATAAAGGGTAGATTTGGCTATTAAAAAGTCCAACTGGAAAGTATTCTCCTCCTTCCCTTCAACAAAGAGGTCTTGCTCCTTTACCAGCATCAGCCTAGTCCTGGAATGAAGAATGACGTTGAAATGAGGTGCCAGTAATAACTCTAGGACATTAAGGGTTGATGGGAATACAGTCCCCTTTCTCCAGTAGTATCTGTTGTGCAAGTAGTTGATAAAGTTCTGGAGTATGACAGTTCTTCACTTTTAGACTATTGAAAGATAAACTGATTTCAGGCAAGTCAGAAACAGCCAAAGTTAATCTTGCTGCAGGTGTTCTAGGATTGCTATTATGTATTAACTTACCCTTTTCATAGATACTCAGTGGGAATGATAAATTACAAAGCAGGTAGTGATAGTAAATGGCATAGCTGGTTTAGCAGAAACCTTGAGATTTGAACATTCTTCGTAGAATGATAAAATGCCTTAGGTTTGAAGGGCCCTTAATACCCATTCAGTTCCAACCCTTGCTGTGGACAGGGACATTTCCCACTGGATCAGGCTGTCCAGGGCCCGATCCAACCTGGCAGGATGCTGTTGGCATTCTGGGCTGCAAGTGCACGCTGCTGGCTCATGCCCAGTCTTTTGTCCACCAAGCTTTAAATTAACCTGACCAGTTCCAGCTTAACTGTCAGGTTCTGGCTATTGTCCTGTGGTCCTGTTCTACACTTGATTCTTCCCACTTCCCATACAGTACTCTGCCACCCCTGCTGCTTTAACTGGACCGCTCCATAGAGCTGTCAAGCTACTTCCTTTATCAAACATGCAGCTTCGTTGTATTTAGGAGACGTGTACAATCAGGGTTTTTGAAATGCTCTTCGTAGGTATGTAGAAATTCTTGTACTTAGCTGAAGGTTACTAACAAAACTTTTTTTTATAGTGGCATGAAGCATAATGGAACAATGGATAATATACTGTCTTTTTTTTTTATTGTAGATTACCAAGAAAGACCGATATGGAAAGGTGAGTTAAAATAAGACAGTCTGTAATGCATGTTAACATACAAAACTTTGTTTAGGATGCTAAGATTAATATGAAACTGTGTCAAAGGAATAATTTTCTCCTAATTTTAGATTTTCTGCAAGAAAATAAGCCTTATTTGTCTTGCTGTCACTACGTAGTTTCAAGATTTTCATCATCATAGACAGCAATACAACTTTGTTGTTTTGTTTTATTTAGTTGTTTGGGCTTTTTTTGTTTCAGTTCAGTGACGTGATGTTACTGTTATAACAGGTGAAATCTGTTAAGGGCATTTTTCTCTTCATTACACTGGAATTGAAGCAATGAAGTGACAGTGTGTCTAATAGGAAAGGGAGCTAGAGAACCTAGATTAGTGTGATGAAGAATCTCATTCAGAAGTAGTGGTTTAACAAGGTAAAGACTTCTTTTCTGCCTTTTTGTGTTACCTGTCTTTCTTATCATAAGGCATCGTTTGATTCCTATATTTTTTTTTACCTGTCTGGTGTGGTTTTGAAGTTTAAGGATTATTTAAAAACCAGGGTAAGAAACCAGAACAGGCTTTTTTTAATCCCCTTTTCTTCGCTCTGGATGAAAGAACTTGATTTATTTTTTTGTTTCTTTGAGTAAACTTTGAGATGTTAGTCCTTATTATTTTGAATAAACTTCATTTCTTTTGCTATTTGTGTTAACCCTCTTATTGACCTAATTTTCTCTGGAGATATGTAGCAGCTCTGTTTTTCCCAAGGATGTTAAGAATGTTAATAAAGAATTCTGTATAACAGGATGGTCATCAATGCAATCATCGCAAATCTTCTGAAATTCTCATAACCTGCTGTGAAATTAGTCAGAATTTCAAGCATTCATAACTTGGGATGGTTCCTCACCCCTCCATTTTCTTATGTATAAAATTTTATAAAGAGGAGCAGTCTGTTTGCATTTTAAATTATCACCATATTTGCTGAAGCAGTGACATTCAGCTTGGGACCAGAGCTCCCTCTTACTGGTGTGGGAGCTTCTCCCATCTAGACGTTGAGCATTTTGTGGTCAAGCTGAAACCTGCTTTGTGGGGCACACCTGTTTGAAGCAACATGTTAAATCCTAATGGAATACAGGTATAGGAAAATAACACAGTCTTGAATGCTTACCTTGAATGTCCTGTAACTGAAAGCATTTTGAAGTTAAATGCTCACATCCATGTAAAATTTGACTTATTTAGGTCTTCTTAATGAAGTGGCTTTATAGCTCCAAAGGACATCTGTTAGGGAGGGTACTTTTATCTATCCAGATTATTCTGTTGTGTTGGGTTTTTATGTTTTGGTTTGTTGGGTTTTTTTACTAACTTCAAGCGCTGCAGTGGCAGCAGTAGTTGTGCTTTAAGCACTGTTTCTTGAAGTTAGCCTTGTGACATAGCATACGTATTTGGAGAGAAGATGTGATGGTGTTATCCTCTAATAAAGTTCATGTAACATCTACATTTTTGTGTGGTGACAAGCTAAAAGGTGCTGTGGCGGAAAAAGAAAAAAACAACTGATAGGAAATGATGAACCGTAATGTGATATGACTTGTCTTTGCAAAGCATCATTTATTCACATAATTATCACTGATAGAAATAAATCACTTCCAATATATTTTTGCAACAAGAAAGATAAGCAGTTGGGTTAAAAAATGTAATGTTAGTGCTGTTGTGTAAAATGAAGCTGAATGATGGGGAAAGTCCAGGGGCTTTCTCCTTGATAATGCTTGGTATTCTTTATCATCTTTTCCTTTATCCTCCAATGAAGTGTAATGTGTGTGAATTATTTTTATAAATACAGTAGCAGCTGTATATGATTTTAACTGGAACTTGGATTACAATGACTTTGCAAGGTTGTATCTTCTGTTGTGGCGAAATGGAAGGTAAAACTTTATACCTGTGTTCCTGAACAAACAGTCCTTGTTCCTACTCTTCCAACAGCTGTATGAATACATCGGTTTCCTAAAAGCAAGGAGTTTCTCCTCTGATTTTGCAGTGGTTTGTGAAGCAGTCTGTTACTTCCCAAATCTGCAGCAAAGACTGTCATCTACACAATTTTAGAACTGCTGTAAAAACAGGTTATTTGTAACTTCAACAACAATGCAATTATTACCTGTTTTTGTGAAATATTGATTTCCATTTCTTGTTAATGACAAAATGGCTGCTAGTTTGTGAGTTTCGTAGATGCACATGATTTTGGTTTGCAGGACACTTTGGAGATACCTGGTCCAAACGTCTGCCTGAAATAAAAAACATAGACTAAAATAAAAGTTGTTGGTTGCGCAAAGTCATACACTGTTGAGTTTTAAATATATATTCTAGATAGATCTGCAGTCTTTCTGGGCAACCTACTTCAGTCTTTGAACAACTTGTGTATTTCTTTTGTTTGCTTTTCTAACATTGAACTAGTGTGTTCTACTGTTCATGGCTGTTGACCTTCATCCTTTGAGTCTGTTTCTGTCTTCTCCCTAACACCCCTTTAGATATTTCAAGACAGCAGTAGTATCTCACCCGTAGCCTTCTCAGGCGTAAGCGAACAACTTCTTCCGTTGTTCTTTGTATCTCATGTGTTCCAGCCCCTAACTTACTTCTGTGTGGCAAATATCTTTGTTGGCTAGGGAGTTAAAAACTGGACGTGGTGCTTCAGACGCATTCTTACAGGTGCTGACTCAGGGTGAAGAAGTACTTTCCTTGACTTTGGCAGTGCTCATGCTAATACCACTTGCTGTAATTGCACGTTGCTGATATCTGTTCACCTGTCCACCAGGACCCTCAAGTCTGCTTATGTATACTTACCCGGCTGCTAGTTAGTCCTCAGACTGTGCTTTTACATTAGGCTATTTGGTTCCAGGTGCAGGACTTTGCAGGTAGTTTTGCTTCGTCGAGTTCCTGTCAACCAGTCTGTCCAGCCAGCTGAGGTCCCTTTGTTTTGTCCAATTTGACATCACCTGCAAGCTTCCAAAGACTGCATTCCTGCACCTCATGTTGATTGTTTATGGAGGTGTTTAATTTTGTTGGCCTCAGTATTGACCAGTAGGGAACATGAGTAGTAACCGCTTTCAAGGAAGTTCAACTGGTAGCCAGTCAACCTTTCATGTTTGGCACTGCAGCCAGTTTTTCATCTAGTTTGTAGTCTACTGATCCACTCCATATGTTACCAACTTGGCTGCAAGGGTGCAATGGGCAATCTTGTCAAAAGAAGTTCAATAGTCAATGTAAATGCATCTTCTGTTCTCCCCTTGGTTCTAGAGCTGGACAGCCTATAGAAGGCAGTTGTGTTGATCAGGGATGACTTGTTCTTGGCAGATCTGCGGAGGCTGTTCCCAGGCCACTTCCATGTCTTTTGTTTACCTGGACGTAGCTTCTGGGAAGATTTTTTTTACCTAATTTTTCTTGTTTAACTGAGTTTTGGCTGTCTGGCATGTAGGTCCTTCTTCTTGAAGATGTTGTTTGCTTTTTTTCAAGTCATTAGGACCTCTTATCATTATGGCCTTTTGGAAATGATAGAGTTACTTTGCATTTTCAGAGTTCAACTCCCTCAGCACCCTTGGATGCATCCCATCTGCTCTGACAGCTTTTTGTATGTCAAGCTTACTTAAGTAGTCCTTAACTTGATATTCTTTTACTGTACCTAATGCTTTACTCCCCTAGGCTCTACCACTAGGCTGAAGGATCTGAAACACCCAAGACCAGAACTTAACAGTAAAGAATGTACCGTCCCGCAGCTTTGTCTGTGCCAGTTTTCTCTTGCTCCACTGAGCACTGGACTCATGTTTCTTAGTCTTTTGCTGTTTATAGACCTATAGTATAGAAGTTTTTCTTGTTGACCTTCATCCTTTGCTAGTTTTGCTTCTGAGTTCTCATTTCCTATGCTTGTTTCTGCATGCTTGAGCAGTTTCTATGTATTGCCCTCTCCCACCTTCTTTGTAATTCCTATTTACATTCAGTTTGTTCAGGGGTTTCCTGTTCAGTCAAGCTTTCTGCTCATTGGAACGGACTTCGTTAGAAATAAAGCTTTAATTCAGCTTTAATACAAATAAGAAACATCCCTTCAAAAAATGATTTTAAGTGTGGTCATTTAAAAGCTTTTTAATGTGCTCTGCTTTGTTTTTATAGGCCTTGTAAACGTACTATTTCTGTAAGTTTCATCTTCATTGAGGAAATTTTTTTGTGCGGCCCAACATAAAGTTCAGTATCTATAATGAAGCGCAAAGGAACACAGCAACACAGGAAGACTCTCGGGTTCTTTAGAGAGGGGTAGATGGATGTGAATTCCCGATGCGATTGTGATTTGAAGGTGACATCCATGATTATGGAAGCAGGATTTTGTCAATTAGAACTGACAGGCTGCCTGTAACTTCATAAAGTAGTATTAATGAAGCAATTCCTGGAATACTCATGTCAATAATTTTCATTATTAAATTGCTGTGTTTTTTTCTATTTTTTTCTATCTTTCATTTCCAGCTGCAGAACAGCACTCTGAATTTTTCTTGCTATTGTGCTTTTTTTCATCACAAAATTTTGGTTGCCATAACTACTTCTATATTTTAGTGACTTCTGTAGGGAATTTATTTGCAAGATTACTGACATTTCACTATAAATGTCTTCCAAATTCCATTATGTTTTTGTGAACCTTTAAAAAATTTTCCACATCTTACTTCGATGGTGTAGTAACTATCCTAGTACAGCAGTATGAACCTGTAGCAGCCTGTCTACCACTAGAAGTTCTGACATCAGGCTATAGGTCATTCTAAAATATATGCTGTGGAATGGAGGAAGATTATTGTCTTGATGTCCACGCTCTTGGATGAGGTTTGTGGTATGCAATGCAAGAGACTGAGCCAGGTGGTGTCACTGGTGCTTCTGGCCCAAATGCTCACCTGGTACAATCAGACTGTGATATATGGATTGCACAGAAGGGTTTACTTCATTACACCAACGCTTTCAGCAGAAACAGGCTCTATCTCTATTATGAGTATGTATGTTACAGATTAGGATCAGAAGGAGGTGCAAATTCTATCTGGTAGAGGCTAATATCTGTTGTGGTAATGAATATGTGTTTTGTTCAGCTACGCTTGTTGCTTTCAACTTAAACATAAACCCTGGGGAAACCTTGATAATTCAGTTGAGTTCACCAGTGAATTGTTTCTCTTAAAATTAGTAGTTAATTCATGTGAGTGTGCTTTTTTGTATCCCCAGACATTCTTGGTTGGTTAAAATCCCTGTATATTGTTCGCATTTAGACGCTTAAAATAGTGAACTCAATCTTTTTTCCTGTATTCTGTTTAAGCAAGCAATCTATTAGTGATTGCCTACATTAACACAATTAAAAGTTATGATAACTGCTTTTTTTTTTTCTTTCATGGCACAGAGTTGAATTGCAGGCTTATTACGTATCTGAGCACCAGCTTAACGTGTATTTGATTGTTTTTTGTTTTTACAGAAAAATAGAAATAGTGCAGTTTGCAAGCCGTACTCGTCAACTGTTTGTTCGTTTATTAGCCTTAGTCAAATGGGCTAATAACGCTGGGAAGGTGGAAAAATGCGCGGTAAGTTGGCAACAGAGTTGGGTATGAAACAGTCTTTTAGTAATATGGGATTTTGGTACAACCTAATTTTTCATTACTGTAGGAGTTTAAAACCAGATATGTGTTTCACAGCAAATGAACATTAAATGATGACCAGTTTCTTCCTACTGAGAAATTAAACAGTTCTTAACAGTTCCCGAAAACTCCTCAGTGGTAAAAATCATAAAAAAAAAAAATAATAATAATTAAAGAAAGACTTGTCTGTGCATTGTTTTAAGAGTTCTTGAACAGGACAGAGAAGATGGTGATCTCAGTGTGATAGTTCTTGCTATAATTTTAGATCTGTTCTTAGTTAAGTAAGAATGAAGCACAGAATGTTGCAAACACTGAGCTTTGAGTGATTGCAAACAAGTTAGGTTGGATTCCGGTAGCAGTCATCAGATAAAGAGCTGTGAGGCTTCACAGATCCTCCACAGCACCAGAAGTGTGCTGATTTGAAGTGTCCTTGCACGTGAACGTAAAGCCAGAGCACTCATTCTTTGTTTTATAGATGTGATTCCTAGAATTGGAAGGAAGTGACAGAACCATCTCTGTCATATATTAGATGAGTTGGATATAAAGAACCACTGATCTGTGCATTTTTTGACTTTTTCTTTTTTCCTTCTCCCTACCTTCCATTGTCCTCTGCAGATGATATCAAGTTTTTTAGATCAGCAAGCCATTCTGTTTGTGGACACTGCTGATCGTCTGGCATCTCTAGCTAGAGATGCTTTGGTTCATGCTCGTCTACCTAGTTTTGCTATCCCGTATGCAATTGATGTTCTGACAACTGGATCATACCCACGTCTACCTACATGCATTAGGGTAAATGATGTTACAGTATGACTTTGGGGGGGGGGGGGGGACACGACTCCATCAAATGCACATTAAAGAAACTAATTGTCTGATATGTGCAAATGAAAGTGTAGAATGGAAGCGTAGTGCCAAGTCTCTGTAGCGTCAGTTTCTGAGAGGAGGCACTTCCTATTTGAACAAGTTATCCTTTCCTAGTGAAACATTCTCTCAGTTTGAAATAGTTCATCTCTAGAGTGAATATAGTAGCAACTCTTCTTTTGGTTCTTTATGTGTTTGTACATGCTAAGCCACCATACTAGAAAAATATAGTGGGAAAAATGAGATACCAACACCTGTTCTTACATAGATTTTGGCTATAGCATACTGTATTTGGAAATGTAGTGAACTACTTACAACTCTTTTTAATGCCGTTGTCTTTTCTTACTGATGAAATGCAGAATAACAGATTGGAGTAATACAAACAATATTATCTGTGACTTAGGTCTACAGCTACAGATAAGGATTGGTTTTCAAATGTTAGTATTTAAAAACAAGTTTAGCCTGATATAAGGCCCAAGGTGGTTTTAAGTTGTCCAAGTTGAGCAGTTTTATTCACTGATCAGTCTCAGGCAAATTGGAAGTAACTGGAAAAAACCAAACAATTGAATGCCAGATTAAAACAATCAAAAAAGACTGTAATGACCTGTGTAACTCTATTTTCAGACTTCTGGTCTGATGCGTTTTCATCATTGCTACTGGTAACGTATTAGACATGTTTGAGATGCATGGATTTTTTCCTATTTATTTTAATAGGATAAAATAATCCCTCCTGACCCAATTACAAAGAGTGAAAAGCAAACCACCCTTCATCAGCTAAACCAGATTCTTCGACATCGTCTAGTGACTACAGATCTCCCTCCCCAGCTGGCAAATCTTACAGTTGGTAAGAATTTAATTACTTTTTGAAGAACAGTTTATTGAAGACTGACTTAAAGTTGTTACTTCAGTGCTTAAAAAAAAAAAAAAAAAAAGCCAAAAGATAGCTTAAGTGAGATCATTAGGTTCACTTAATCTAGTAAGATTGGAATTCTGTCTCCATGAGGCATCAGATTATCTTTTCCCCTTTTGGAAAAAGAGGACACCAATAATCTTGCTGGAATAGTATTTACTTTCAAAAAGAAGTCCTGTGCAGGTAGTGACAAAACATTGTAAAGACTGCCTTGCTCTTTCAGCAAGTGTATTATGAAAGGTTCTTCCCTTCGTTCAAGATGGAAGTGCTCATTTCCTGGTCCATGTTAGGCTATGCAATTCAACTGCTTTTTCTTAAGTTAATTTAAAAATGCAATTTAATTAAACTATTGGGTATTTCTTCTAGAAATTCTTTGAATTTTAACTTAAGCACGTTACTCTAATGTTGCTTTTTTTGCCTGTTTTGATATTCATCTTTATGAATTAAATCTGTTGATATTTCTGCACGCATTTTATTCTGTGGCTCGTTGCAGACATAAATCACAGAGGTCTGTTTTCATTTAGTCCAAGTACAGGTAGATGTTATGATGATGCTTTTTTGTTGTTTCTACAAAAGGGGTGGTTATAAACTAGATTATGGTAGAATCGCAGAAAATGGACCTGAAATAGACCTAGCCCGTACTTCTGACTAAGACAAAGTTAGCCTTGTATAAATTATATCCCATAGATCTAGAGTGAAGATACTTCTGAAAATTAGTATTCACTGATCCCTATGCAAGCACTTCAATATCAATATTAGAGCCATTTTTGGTCTTAATGAGGTGTGAATGGATTTCTATCTGAGTAATCAGATTTTTCAGTTAATTAAACATTTCAATATTAGTTTCTGGTTTGAATTTGGTTTCTTCTAAGAGCATATCTGGGATGCTTTTGAATATGCAAGTTTGAGTTAAAATCATTAGAATTTCTGTAGGAATATTTCTAAATGCCGAGAATTGTAAAGATGTGTATATGGCATACTTTGTAGTTGATTGAGAAGATGGACCCACAGTTTATAGTAAGAACTTGTACTAAATTGTCTGCTTTGCTCATTTCATTTATGACCTTTCTTATATAGTTTTGACCGTCTTTGTTCCCAGTTTTTGAATCTGATAGCTATGTTCACAAAAGTGTAAGGATGTATTTGTCAATTACGTAAATAACATACATAATCTTTGCTTATGTACATATATACGAAGTATGTGGAAGTGCGTCTTCTCCACGTGAAAATGGAGTTAAAATATTTTAATGTTAAATAAATGGTTTGCTGTGAAATGTGTTTCCAGTGCTAGACTTTAGCCTAGGCGTTCTCTCTGTGAACCTCTTTTGGTTGTTCCTTGAATATAGCAAAGAATTGGAAAATTTAAGTTAGACATATCGTTTATGTAACATAAAATAGTAGTAGTCAGCTCAATGTAACTCTATGTTAAAGCAGTACAAAGGCTGACAAATTATTGTGACAAAATTACTGCTGTGCAAGTCAGCTGGGGACTTCTGTCCGTGCTGCTTATTGGCACTGGTACTGTTACATAGGCAACTTTTGAGTCTTCAGTGTTGAGCAGAAACTTATACAGCTGAACAGAGACTATAGGGAAGTAATCCACTGAGAGTGCCAGGAACTACTACACTGGTAATATGAGGCATCTTATGAGACTGAGTGAAATAAAACCCTTTTTTTCTTCCTTAGCCAATGGTCGTGTGAAGTTCCGAGTTGAGGGGGAGTTTGAGGCCACCTTGACAGTGATGGGTGATGACCCTGACATCCCCTGGCGTCTTCTCAAACTGGAAATTTTAGTTGAAGACAAGGAAACTGGAGGTAATACAGAAATCAAAGTTTACACATTCATTTTAACGTTACGTTTTTCTCTGGTGCTGCAAAAGTCTTGTTTATGCAGAGTTTTTTGCATATCACAACTTGAGATATGAAGCTGTGTATACACATCTGATTTTCACCTTACTCTGTATACTTCCGATGCTTTATCAGTGGTAGTCTGTGACAGTGTAGTCGACTTACTGAAATTTCCACGGTAAACCAAGGATTGTGTTATGTTGTTAGAAATTCAGGTATGGAAATTTCTTGGTACGGTTATCTTTTAATATTTATTTTATTATTTATTTTAATGCCTGTTTTCATGATATCTAATGTGAATGATTTCTAATTCATGAAAGATGGTCGAGCCTTGGTTCACAGCATGCAGATCAACTTCATCCATCAGTTAGTCCAGTCACGGCTCTTTGCTGATGAGAAGCCACTTCAGGACATGTACAACTGTCTGCGTATCCTTCTGAAAGTTCCTTCTGAATAAGCTGTGTAATGTAGTCTTGCTCTTTCTAGTAAATGGAGGCCAAAATATGTGGGTGCCCTATTAAGCTAAGGGGAAGTGCCTGGAAGTAGAGTAAAAGTGATGGCCTTGGAGGCAGTTACACTCATTTACTAGCATGTAAAATTTCATTTTACACAATTTACAAAGGGACATGATCTAGTGGTGGGTTATTAGTTAGGGTAGTGTGGTTAGGTTGCGGTTGGACTTGATAATCTTGAAGGTTTTTTCCAAGCTGAGCAATTCTATGATTCTGAGGTAAAGATGAAGTACTTGAGACAGCAGGCTGTATGGTAAGTCAGTGAAGCAGCAGCTGTTTGCAGATACTGATTCTGGAGATAGAATACGATGCTGACTTAAAAGGAATGGGAGCTTACAGTTCCTACTTTAGAACCATAATAATGTGATTATGTTAACTCTAATGTGTGTTAACTGTATTGCACCTGTATCAATAATGAAATGGATACAGCTTGTACAGAAAAACTAGTGCAGGGACTTTCTATGTGCAGAAGAGAAATTACTTTACAATATGAAATACTTTTCAATGAAGTAGTTTCTGAAGAAGCAAACACACCTACGTTACTCATGGGTGGCTGTGAAAGGTGGGCTTAATGGTAATCATAGGGTGAACTGAATTTCTTTTAAAAAAATCTTTTCCAAAAAAATGTTATCAGAGTTGAAATCTCTAAACCAAAGCTATTGTGATGCACTTGCCTAACAACCCATCCTAGATTAAAAACAACAACAACAAACTTTTAAGAAATATTTGATGCTAATTACATACATTTGTCTCTAGATTAGTACATTAGTATGTTTTCAGACAGCATCATGCAGCCAGCGTCTGACTTTTATGACAGTGGACTTATATAGTGTACAGACTCTTTGGATGTCTTCTATTTCCTTAACTCTATTCCTTAGACTCCTTCTGCCTAGCACTTCAGTTGGAAGTCCTGCATTCACAAACACTAATGCTGATTCGAGAGCGCTGGGGTGACCTAGTGCAAGTGGAGCGATATCATGCAGGGAAGTGCCTTTCACTCTCTGTTTGGAAGTAAGTTAATTTTAAAAGAGCTGTTTACTTGCAAAGAAGTGAGCGATGTACATTCATGTACATAAAAGCAGTGGATGCAATCATAAAATCAGCTCATTTTCATGGATATCTAAATAAATTGACATTTCTTTGTTAGTCTTTCACCATACCTATTACTTGACTTAAACTAGATAAAATGAAAAAAAAAAAAGTAATCCAAATGCTCTTCTGATTTCCTTGTTGAGTTTGCAGCCATCTAAAACTCCTTGTGTGGATATAGCTTACTAATGTTTCTTTGTTAAAAGGTTAAACTAAATGTTTTTTCAGTATTTTCACGCAGAACTCTCCGAATTAAGAATTAGCTACTGAAAAGCATTTTTCCTGGTATTCCAATTACATGTTTTAATTTTTCCCTTAATTTTAAGCCAACAGGTGCTTGGCAGGAAAACAGGGACTGCTTCTGTTCATAAGGTCACTATTAAGATTGATGAGACTGATGTCTCAAAACCCTTGCAAATATCTCACGAACCTCCACTGCCAGCCTGTGATTCCAAACTGATGGAAAGAGCCATGAAGGTAAAAGTTTGCTTTGCAAGAAGGATCTGTTTTTATAAGTCAGCACCTTAATCAAAACAGAACAAATATTTTTCTGTTCAAAGAGCAGTACTATGACTTCTACTAACCTGTCACTGTAGATCACAGTGTGTTAACGTTGAGATCATGAATTGTTGTTACAAATTAGTGGTCTTGTCTTTTGTCTTTAACATTACGCCTACTTTTCAGTGCTTTATATGCCACTTATTATGAGACAGTGTTGGGGCTGTGGGGAGCAGCAGCAAAGCTTCAGTTATACTTAGTGCTTGGCTTGAAGTAATTTATAAAGAGGTCTTATAAGGAGCTTCCCTTTTCTGTCTTGGAGATGCCGTGTAACATTCCTGTGAAAATCAACTTCCACATGTGACTTGAGCTGACTACCCAGCAGCACTGTTCAGTTTGGAAAATAGTACATTATGATTGGGAATTGTTGTACAAAAAGAGTTCATGTAGTTTGCTTGTTACAAGGGTTATGCAAAACTTGATTTTACGTTACGGCTGATGGGGCCATTGTAAATTTAAGGTTTATCAAAGTTAATGCTGGCCCCCTTTAATTCCTTGCTCTGAGCTTAGAGATTTTACTGGGCATGGTATATATGCAGCTGTTCTACTGTTACGTAATTACAGCTAAGATCATTATTCTAGCTGTCTTTCTTTGTGTTTAAGATACTTTGCAAAACTGGCACAAGCAAATAGATTTGTCTAAGTGAATTGTTATACATTAGCGTACTGAAAATTTGATGTAGCTGTAGAAGTTACAGTCAATTCTTTGTGAAGACTATGTAACTGGTAGCAGCTGCTGAATTGAAATACTTCTGTGAATGTTTAAATGCTTGATTTTAAGGCCTTGTCTTTGAAAGCTAATCTTACAGGAGAAAGTTGTTCTGGTATACGTGAGGGTAGGTACTGAAATTCTATATACTTCTGTGCTGATATAAAACTCTTCTGCATTTATTTCTTATGCAAGAATAGAATTTGGGTTCAGTTTACCTTGAAGAGTTTTCAAAGCAATGTAATGTTAACCAAAAGGTTTTGTAGTAAGCTGTGGCTTTGCTTAGGCAAAATATGTAGGTAATATAACTGTGAAGTGAATGGATATAAATATAAATGCTTTAATTTAGGTTGCACAAGTCAGTTATAGCAAAAGAAGCTGGAGATGTAGACTTCAGCACTGTAAGTCCAAAAAGCCCATAGATAATCTTGGGTTCAGTAGGGTTGCTCATATTCACAATCTGCCTTTACATCTTCGCTGTATTGTTACCCCTGTTAGCAATACTAAAATGAATATGTTATATTTCATTCTACAGCTACACATGTATTTGGCCCATGAAACATGGTCAAAGCACTGGAGCACCTCTCCTGTACAGAGAGGGTAAAAGGTCTGGGATTGTTCAGCTTGGAGAAGAGAAGGCTTCAGGGAGATCTTAAAGCTGCCTTCCAGTACCTAAAGAGGACCTAAAGGAAAGATGGAGAGGGTCTTTTTATCAGGAAGTATAGTAATAGGACAAGGGCTAATGATTTTTAAATGTAAAGAGGATAGATTTAGATTAAGTATTAGGAAGGAGTTCCTCGCAGTGAGGGTGGTGAGGCACTTGAACGTGTTACCTGGAGAAGTTATGGATGACCCACCCTGGAGGCATTCAAGGCCAGGTTGGATGGGGCCCTGGGCAGCTTGATCTAGAGAAAATTGTCCCTGCCCATGGCAGAGTGGTTGTAACTAGATGGTCTTTAAGGCCCTTTCAAACCAAACCAATCTATGATTCCTGTAGAGGTGTCCATATTCTAATAGTTTTGTTTATTTTTCCATAGCTTTAGCTTGTTATGAACGGGTGCATGCTAAGCTGGAAAATATTCCAACCTTGATCTAGACCAAGTAGGTCTGCACAGGGACTGATGACAACATAGTTTGTGAAATTTTTATTTTACATTTTCTTCTAATCTGCTCTCAAAAGCTCTCCAACTGCTTGCTCTACAGGCAACGTTGTATGGTTGTTGTATTTTGTTATGAACCGAATACTCAGGTTATTAATGCTTTTGGTTCACCAAAGTTCTCAGCAAATTAATTCCAAAGTAATCATTTTATTAAGCTTTGTTTTTGTGCACTGGTGCATAAAACCCATGTATCAAATTTGAACTTGCTTGGGAACTTTTTTTTCCAGATTGACCATCTATCAATAGAAAAACTCCTAATAGACAGTGTCCATGCAAGATCTCATCAAAAACTCCAGGAGCTAAAAGCCATTCTTAAGAGCTACAATGTTAATGACAATTGTACGTGTTTTCTACCAAACTGTTTCAAATCTTCTCCTTTTGTCCCTACGAATATTTTCTGTTTCTTCTTGTTTCTTGTTTTCATTAATTTGAACAAAAAAATGTGAATAAAAATGTAGGACAGTATATTCAGCATTAAAAAGATCCAGCTTTAAATTGTTCTGCATTGCTAATTAAAATATTCAGTGACATCTACCTGTAAATGCAGTGTGAAGGCTGAAGTTGCTAGAGTATTATATTTGCTGTGGAAGGGTTAAAAGTTGTCTGTTGTAAAACCAGTTTGGAGTTGAAAGCAAATCTTCCACTGTGTTGAACTGACTTTGGGTGAGGCTTTGACTGCAGTGAGTTAAAAGATATTCAAGGGTTTTTTTAATTTAGTCTGTCTTTTCTCATTAGTTCATTATTAGCGCTGTTTTCACCAAGAAATTACTGTGTTCAGTTTCCTCTTCGTCGTGAGTGTAATAATGTGCAAATGCTCATACTGAATTCAGAACTCCTGCAAGTAAACATTTTTTTCCTTTCAAAAAAGTTTTGGAGATTGTAATGGGCTGAATTTTAATACGATGAACTTGAATTCTGAGTCAAATTATTAACTTCTTTTTTCTGTAGCATTCATTGAAACAGCTCTTCCAACTCTTGTAATTCCGATTTTGGAACCGTGTGGTCGATCAGAGTGTCTACACGTTTTTGTTGATCTCCATTCTGGAATGTTTCAATTGATGCTCTATGGTGTTGGTAAGTAGGTGGAAAAAATAGGATTGTTTGCAAGATATCAATACAGTCTATGTTGTGAGGTTATTTTGTATGAACAATTCTGTCAAATCTGTGAAGTTCCATAAGTAAGAGAGAGTTAAGCTAATGAAGGCTGCGTGTTGGGTGATCTAGATATTTTCATTGAGTATGAATGGATAAGAGGGTCTTTGCATTTATGATTCACAGTTCAGTGTATCTTATGAGAAGAACTTGAATAAATATTGTTAGACATCATTTGCAAATTGTGTTCTTTAGGGCTTATGTTCCCTGGGCAGTGCTGGCAATGGTTGCAGTCATTTCACGTGGATGTAATTGAGAATAGCACTGTGTGACCTTAAATATTGTGAGATATTGTTTAAATCTAACTTAAGGTTCTGGATTTCTCTCTTGCAATGTTTGTAGTGGTGTTGTTTTTAGATGAAGTTAAATTTTTTGGCCTTTTTGCTTAAGAACATACTGCTCTGTTTCTACAAGCATTATGGGTCATTTTTTTGTATCTTAATTGTAGTTGTTAAATTAAATGAAACACTTTCATTAAAAGGTCAAAAGTTTGCTGTTTCAAGAGCAGATGTTAAGAGTATTTATTCACTCGATATTCTTGCAGATCAAGTGACACTGGATGACATAGAGAAGTCTGTTAATGATGATATGAAGCGGATCATTCCTTGGCTCCAGCAGCTTAAGTGAGTGACTTGAATAATTCATTTAGTTTGTATAGACTTAGTTACCGTGTTTGCATTTTGCATGATCTTACTTGCTTGGCTTTGTGTAGGGAGCGTACTTTCTTTGTGTCCTAAGCAACGTTGAGTATTTGCTGCCTCCTTGAAATGGGTGGTGGAAATGTTTGCTGGGTGATGATTGCACAGTCCTTCTTTAATTTGCCGTCTTGGACATAGTCTCAAGTGTTCCTGCGTGCACACACTGCATGCAGTCTTCTCACTTTGTCAGTTGCAGACCACTTGCTTCCTGAGGATCTCATTTTGTATCCATGCTCATTTTCCATCTCCTTTATTCCACTCTGTTTCTACAGCTGAATTCTTCTTGTTTCTCAGCAAGACAAATTTCCCTTTTCATAATGCAGAGGGAAAGCCAGGAAGTGGCCTAGGATGATTTAAATAATATGTTTATCTTCTTACACTTCAGCCCTGGGCGTATTAAACTTCCTATCTTCGCTCTGTAAAGCCCTGAAATTTAGGCACAAGATATGTTTGCCTCCCCCATAAGAGATTGTAGCAAATAATACAAATACAGCTTACACCTGCAGGAAAACAGAGTTCCACCTGCTCTTTCTTTTTGGAAATTCCCAGTACTCTGAGCTAATTGTAGAGTGAAGCCTTTATTTGAGGAGTTTTGTTTCTAAAAGAGGCACGGTGACGCATGAAGCCCTGGCACCCTGGAGAAACTAATCAACCTCCCTTTGTCATAAATAATGCGCTCAAGATAGTGGCTTGGGTAGTGCTGCTGTTTCCAGTCAGTCCTATGAAATGTCTTTTTGGACAATTAATCTCACATGTATCTGTGAGAATAAACACAGTGCATCCTGATGGGGGGACACTGAACAGCCACACTTTTCAGTGCTGTTCTCAGTAGAAGTTTTACTGAGAAACCATGCCACGCATTTCTTCCCCCCTTGAAGCCTAGCTGGGCTTTCTGGTCTTGCCACCATAGCTGAAATCAATTTGAGTAGAATTGAGTTTAATTCCAAACATCAGAATAAATTTGTTTGTCTTGCTGTGTTTTTTTACTTCCAAACTTATTCAAGTGAATGAATTTGTTTATAGTGTAATCAAAAGTGATATTAATCCATCTTAGGTGACTTTCTTACTGTCTTGTTCACCAGCACCCAGGAGTAAGGTGTTTTTTTCTATACCCACAATAATGGGAGATTCTAAATTATAAAATGACTGTAATGTGCATGTTTTATATCTTGTTCCTTCTTTTTATTTTGTAATTTTATACTGCAATATAATACATATATATTCATTCAACAAATAATTTCAAGGGTTTTCTTCATAAACTAGCAGCTATCTGTTGCCCAAGCTGAAAGCAATATGTAAATATAGTAATAAGAAAATACAAACTCAGCAGGAAAAAAAAAGTTTGTGTGTAGCTTGTGCAGCAATATTATATGTTGTTTTAGATTATGGCTGGCTCCTAATTTGATACTAATGATCTAAACAGCAATATACTAGAATAATTTAAAACAGTCTCAAAGTACTAATGATTTTATTTCTATTCAAGGTTCTGGCTTGGACAGCAACGTTGCAAACAGTCAATAAAACATCTGCCTACAGTGAGCAGTGAAACACTTCAGCTAGCTAATCATGCTAGCCATCCAGTGGGAAACCTTTCCAGACACAAATTGTTTATCAAACTCACTCGTCTTCCACAGTACTACATTGTAAGTAACTGAAAAATGCTTCTTATCTTCTGTTCTCAGGTAATTTGTAATGGTAACTCTAACATTAGAAGAAAATAATTGCTGTAATCTTTGCCTCTCATCTCTCTCTACCTTCTCTCATTCTGTGGGTTTATTAGGCAGTCAGGCTCATAAAGAGGAGACGTGCATAAAGATTAATTACTCAGCAGCCCTCACATTCTCTTTATATTCGCTGAAATTTTAGTCTTTCTTCTCTTCTTTGATCCCTTTCTTAAAAATATCTTAGAAAAGAGGAATGTGTTTTCCTGCAGGGACTGGAGGAAGAATAGAAACTGATGTAGGCATAATCTTAATTGAGGGTCTTGTTGATTTTGTTTAAATGCAGGTTGTAGAGATGTTTGATGTTCCTGGCAACCCCACAGAACTAGAGTACAAATACTACTTTCTCTCAGTGAGCTATGCTGAAGGAGATGACAACCCTGCTACTGCTCTTCTGTTACAAGAGTTCAAACCAAATATTGAAGAGTTGGTACTAGACACAAAAAGTGGGAAACAAATGAAAAGTGGTGTCAAGCGTAAGGTATGTGTTTCAAAAGCCTTCAGGCTAGTTATCAAGTATGGAAACCAAACGCATGTTATTAGCATCATTAGCAGCTTTAGTAGCTGTTTCAAAGTTGGTGTGGCTGACAGCTTCCACTGAGGCTTAATTCTCTGGGCTGCTTCCCTGGAGAGGTAATGGGAAACTATTTTCCAGCAGTTATTGTCTTTTAATTCATGCCAGGCCAAGAAAGCCAAGGGAGAGCACTGTGCGGAGGTAGTTAGCATAGCTTGTACTAGCGAAGCACTGGTATTGTCATGATATGCTTTGTGCTGTAGAGGTGTAGCCTTTGAAAGACTTGAAGGGACTGATCAGAGTTTCTTCTTGGGGTCAGGTTGACCTGGCTTACTGGTGTGTAAATGCTGTTTTGAGGAAGGAGGTGATTATAAAATCACTTTAAATTAATTGCTGTAGTCCTGAAGTTGACCTTTCAGAAATTCTTCTCAGTATGCGATTCATTTAAAATTTGGGTGAATTAGATTGTTCTCTGACATCTGCTCAAAATGTTTACTCAAAAATGTGCAAGAATATTTATTTGTCTTTAATTCTAGTTGTCTGGTGATCCATGCTCCATAGAACCTAAGAAACCAAAACGGACAGGAGAAATGTGTGCCTTCAATAAAGTCCTAGCTCATATTGTAGCCATGTGTGATACAAATATGCCATTTATAGGGCTTCGTTTGGAGGTATGTATTAAGAAATATTTTGTTTGCTTCTTCTCCTCCACTGCTTCTGATTCTCTTGTCCACAAGTTCTCTGAACAGTAACATCCAGACGTGTTCACATTGCAGTCCCCTTTCTAGCTGGGCCTGGGTAGCTGACGTTCTACACTGTATTGCTCTAGTCTCAAGCACTAACTGCAGAAGACTTCAGAAGCTGGGGGAAAAGGAAAAATGAGAGTATGAAAGAGTGGCTTGTGGGAAAACATGAGGGACAACTTTTTACCACATTTACACAGCTTGTTTTTTGGCTTTCCAGTGCTGGAGGATATGGAACATCTGTCACCCTTAGCAAAAGAAAAAGAAGAATTAAAAAAAAATCCTTGAGAAAGCTACACTTACTTTGCTTGACTTTTTTTTTTTGCATGGGATAACCTTTTTCTTGTTCATTCATAGTTATCTAATATGGACATTCCTCACCAAGGAGTACAAGTAGAAGGAGATGGCTTCAGCCATGCCATACGTTTATTAAAGTAAGGGGATATGCTCCTTTGTTTGATTTTATTACTATATATATGCTTGAGGGGAAAAAAGGGTTGTTCTGAGAGTAACACTAAAAATGCTGCAGGGGCTGGGGGTTGGAGGGAGTTGAATAGTTTCACTATTGTGTATCTTGCACTCCTGTGTGAAGCAGTGCTGTAGAAAGAGGAGAGTCAAGAGTAGATTCAAAGCCGGCTATAATTTGTTTCTCTCATTAGCCTAAGCTGAGGTGCTCTGAAAACAGGCTCTGACAGTCCTCAATCCTAGCATCCAGGCACCGCTAAGGAATCTACAGCAGTGCGGTGAATGATGAACTTGTAATTGCAATTTTAGATCAGGTCAGAGACCTGCTTACTCCATACGTTATTTAACAATGACCAGTATGTGCTACTGCTGAGGAAAATGAAAGGAAACCCAGAAAAGGCAATTGCATGGTTAAGAATTTGGAAAGGAAATGTCTGAGGCTTTTACAGTAATTTAGAGTGAAGGAGACCTGTGGGTGTCATCTGGTCCAGCCGTCTGCTCAAAGCTGAATTTTCCAGTCACCAAGGATTTATGGCACAGAGATCCCAAGTGCTGACCAGAGGGGAGTAGTCATTTGATTTGCCTGTCTCTGCTGATGCTAATACAGTACAGGATGCAGTGTTCTGGCACTGCTGCAAGGGCATGCTGCTGACTCCTGTTCAGCATCTCACTTGGGCCCCCAAGTTCTATTTCTGCAGAGCTACTATGCAGCCAGTCAGCCCTTACCCTGTGCTGTTGCACAAGGTTATTTTCTTCCCAGTTCAGGACTGCATTTCTTTTTGTTGGATTTCACAAGGTTCCTGTTAACTCATTTATTCAGCCAGCTGAGGTCCCTCTAAACGGCAGCCCTGTCCTCCAACATGCTGAGCGCTGCTCCCTTCTGTTTGACATTACCTGCATATTCGTTTGCATTGTGTAGATTGTTGAAGTTGTTAAGTGGAATTGGCCTCTGTATTAACCCCAAGGAATGCCAACCGTATGCAGCCACCAGTGTGACCTGGAACTTTTGGCCACAGTGCTTTCTACCTGTCAGTCCATCCAGTTTTTGACATTTCTTGGAGCTTACTTCAGGCCTCAGCAGTTAAACTTTGGATTGTGTTATGAAGTAAAACAAATTATGTCAATTTCACAAAAAAAAAAACAACAAAAAATGCCACCAAACCCACAATCTTCTAAAGCATAAAATAAACTGCTTAACTTTTTCTACTCTGCTGAGATACGCAGTGGTATAAAGGCATCAGTCTTTAAATGTATCGGGCTCTACCTTTTTAACTTTGCTTATGAGCAGACACGAGGGTTGGATTTAAGGGTGGTACATTACATTTCTGGAATAAACTCAATTTGTAGAGGAGCTAGGCATATTTTTACTTTAGCTTTATTTACTCTATCCTCAAATTCAATTCTCACACTGGGATATGAGTAAATTGGTGGGTATTAAGATAATTGCTAGGTTACTCATTGCATTTAAGATGAACTTGTTTAGAAGGAGGACCTGATTCACAAATTCAGGTTGCCACAGAACTTTATTTCCATCTTTTTTAGCCCGTTTCTCTGTATAAAAGCTTTATGTCAGTGTGCTCCTACTTTTATCTGGAGGTCAGGGCCATTCAGCAGTTCCATTAGAAGTCTGTAATTTGCAGGTGTTGAATCTATATAATAATTGATCAGAACTTAATGTGCTTTTATAACACACTTACAGTCCTTGAAGAGGAATAAAATCTTTGTGCAGTCCAGCTGTCTGTCTTGCCATTGGTTTGTTCATTCTTTCATGTCCAGACATATACATTCTTCAGGAAATGTTAAAAGGTGCTATTTTTCAGTTTGGGGACTATACTGTGTGCAACTGAGGTCCTCTTTTCTTCACAAATAGAATTCCTCCCTGTAAAGGTGTAAACGAGGAAACACAGAAGGCTCTGGACCGATCTCTTCTTGATTGCACTTTCCGATTACAAGGTAGAAATAATCGCACGTGGGTCGCTGAGCTGGTGTTTGCAAATTGTCCGCTTAATAGCACTTCATCCAGGGAGCAAGGTAAGAGAGGTCAGGTAAACGCTGTCTCTTTGTCTTATATGTTGTTTGCTCCAGTATCATTCTAATCTTTTTGCATTAAGGGACAACCATCTACTCCTAAAATTTCTAATGAGCCACAGTGCACCTCAGTGAAACTCTTTTGACTGTTGAGTTGGTGCACTTTTCTTATTCAAGTATGCTTCCTGGATTCTCTCCACAGTTTAATCATAGTCTGTAAACCCCAGTTTAGGAACCACTTGTTTAATTAGTATTTACTGTTCTCCTAACGCTGTAGGACCAACCCGGCATGTTTACCTGACATATGAAAACCAGTTATCTGAACCAGTTGGAGGTCGCAAAGTTGTTGAGATGTTCCTCAATGACTGGAACAGTATTGCTCGGCTGTATGAATGTGTCCTGGAGTTTGCACGGTCCTTACCAGGTACAGAAATAATCTCCTTTTCTTTAAAAATCATGCTTCCAGATTACTATGATTTTCTCATGCTCTTTTCTCTTCTCTCTTCAAGACATACCCAATCACTTAAACATTTTTTCAGAAGTTCGTATCTACAATTACCGAAAACTTATCCTTTGTTATGGAACTACCAAGGGGAGCTCAGTAAGTAATTCCTAAGTGCACTTGAAATGTATATCTGAAAACACATTGGGTAGGCCTAGAGTTATTACACTGTGCAATAAAATATATCTTGGTATTATAGTATTGTGGAATTAATATTATTGAATGTAAAAAAAAGACATAAATGAAGGGTGCTGGATTAGTAATTTGCTAGATTCCTAGTTGTCTAGAATTTTTGAGAATTTGTGTATTACACTTCAAATTGTGGGAAGGAGAGTTGGTCCTTCTCCTGGCATCACTGATCTGTCAGCACAGCTCATGGTTAATAAAGGCTGGCAGAGCAGCTTTGTTCAAACTTATGATGTGTTGCTTCTGCTGTTATACTGGGATACGTAGATCTTTTAAGCTTAATGCTGCTTTAGAGAAGGGACTCAGTTTTAAATGTAGCATTGTGCTTTTAAATGAGACAATCCCTAATTATTTTGTAGCAGTGCTGTTCTCTTGTTCAGAAGTCTAGCTTACTCTGTAGTATTTGAATTTGCAGTATATTAATGACTTTGACTGTGTGCTTGCTCACTCCCTTGCATTAAATGCAGGGCAAGGGAGGAAGTAACCACATGTTTATTACAGACTAAGAATATATTTGAGTGTGCAACCGATGCAAAGTAGTCGATGTACTCAAAATTTGCATCCTGAAAAGTCTTTGCGTTCATGTTTTTTACAAGTATTTGTATATGCATTTTATTGTGACTGTTAGTCTTAATAACCAGTGGGAGTAGCATTGTGGATTTTATATGTCACTTTCTTACGTATTAGCATGTTTGGTTCTCCTTTTTGGTGACATGGTGGAGATAATCAGTCCACCTCCAGCAGCTCTTGATCAGTTCTTTGTGATGTGAGTCTCTCATGCTTAATTTCCTCAGTCTCACCTCTATCAGAAACTGCACTTGTTCAAGTTGATTGACTTGCTGAAGTAACTGTCCAGTTTTATGGTTGCCAACAATCCAGCTAACTAAATAAGTTCTGCAAAAGCTAACAGAAGTCTGTTCAGAACCTCAACAGTGAGTTAGGAATCTGAGGTTTTGTGAAAATGGATAAAAATGGGAGCAGACCAGCTTTCTTGTAATAACCTCTTGGTTCTAGTTTCCAAGATCATTTTGTTCTTGATGTTGCAGATCAGCATTCAGTGGAACTCCATACTCCAGAAGTTCCACATTTCACTGGGAACTGTTGGCCCAAACTCAGGTTGCAGTAACTGTCACAACACGATTCTGCACCAGCTCCAGGAGATGTTTAATAAAACACCAAACGTAGTGCTGTTGTTACAGGTAACGTTTTAAATATTTTCCTCAGGGAAAGTGCAAGATGACTAAAAGCTGATTTCTGATTAAACTGTTATCTTCATATTTACACCTGTATTGCTTGTTTATGAATCTCCTTGGCAGAAGGTGACTTGGGAAAGACAGTTCCCTTCCTGCCTCTATTTTCTCTGCCCTATCCCAGCCCGGATTTTTGCAGACTTTGACTTAACAGTAAGCTGTCTAGTCCCTCAGTATCTGTTCTCTTTCAGGTTTTGTTTGACACTCAGGCTCCGTTAAATGCCATCAACAAACTTCCAACTGTGCCCATGCTGGGTCTGACTCAACGCACTAACACTGCCTATCAGTGTTTCTCGATTTTGCCACAGTCACCTACGCATATCAGGCTGGCTTTTAGGAATATGTACTGCATTGACATCTACTGCCGGAGTCGTGGCGTTGTAGCGATACGTGATGGAGCATACAGTCTTTTTGACAACAGCAAAATAGTTGAAGGCTTCTACCCTGCACCGGGATTAAAGGTGACTGTTTCTAAGTTGTTTTTAAGTTGGTATGTCAGGTAACTAGAGAAATCTCATATTAACGAGCAAGGTTTATTGTGTGGTGGTCATGGAAGATCCTTTCTTTCAAAAAAGGGGAATGGGTGTGAATTGAGCTTAAAGTTGTCTGAAAAATTCTGTTTACGAATTCGTATATTTTGTAAACTTTGCATACTATGTGTAATTAATGCTTACGAGTAGTTAGTTCTACTGCTGCTAACGATGTCAACAAATACTATGCTCGTTTATGTACTACAACGCAAATGGAAAAAACCTGTTTACTAACAAAACTGATTTACCCACAGACATTCCTGAACATGTTTGTTGACAGCAACCAGGATGCACGAAGACGATCTGTAAATGAAGATGATAACCCGCCTTCTCCTATTGGAGGTGACATGATGGATTCTTTGATATCGCAGCTTCAGCCTCAGCAACCACCACAGCAACCGCAACAGGTAGCCTGCAGGCAAAAGCAGAAATCTTTGTCTTCCACAAATGCAGGTTTTTAAGATCTTACCTTCTGAAATGATTGGCAGTGAAAAATTGAACGGGAGACTATAAAAGTGTTACGCGATGGAATTTCCCTTGGGGCAAAACATATTAATTTTTGTCACTTTTCACTCCAGTGTGAACAGCCCATAGCAGATGACCGGCAGCTTTGGAGTGTCATATGAGACTTGCCACTTTAGAAGCAAAGGATGGAGGGTGGGAAAATGACTGGTTAAGACGAAAGATGTGGGGCAGGGAAGGGAGGGAGGAAGACTCGGGAGGTTTCTCTGTGTGGAGTGGCAGATAAGAAGGGATGAGGTGCAGAGTCATTTTGTCTTGAAGAACTACAAAAAGATGATGGAAAAAATAGTGTGTTGTGAACAAGGTGGTACTGTGAATTGAATAAATCGTAGGTGAGGATCAAACTCACTTGTATTCTCTTGCATATACTTACTTCAGTTTTTGTTCAAAATGATAAAAGACTTCTCTTGTCTTGTGTTATCTCTTTCAGCCATTTGCAAAACAGGCAGGAGCATCAGGAGCATATCCTCTAACTTCGCCACCCACCTCCTATCACAACACAGTGACACCTTCTCCATCTATGATGCACACGCAGTCACCAGGTGAGATGGCTGAGAATTTGTGTGCTAATCATACTGAAAATACACATGCTGCTTTTTGTGTGTGCATAGTTTTCTGTCGTTTGAGCTGTGTTTAGCTCCAAGTTAGCCAAGATAATATACTTTACAATTTGGAAAAACAACAAAGCAAAGTCCCACCATGCATGTTTTGGAAAGTGTATTTTGAAGCTTTAAAAAAATGGCAAAAGCGTGTTATCCTGAGCTGTATCATCTTTGAGACTGTTTTATTCTTAAGGCTAATAGCTTGCTCAGTCAAAACCTGTTCATTTTAAATACCTGCTTCTTCAGAAAAGCTTTTCATCACCAAAGCTTAGCTTTCTGTTTCCAGCTGTTACAGTGCAACAGCTGAAAGTGTTCTAATTTAAGGAAGCGGAAAATGCCATTCTTCAAGTCAGGTATTTTGGAAAGCTTCCTGTGCGTGCTGAATTGCTCTGGAAAACATAATCTTCATACATGTACAAAATACAGCCTTTTAGTGCAAGAAAAAATCCTTGTGAATTTTGTTTGCTAACTCCCTAAAATGAGAGAGCTGTAGTAGTTGATGGGGAAAAAAAATACGATAGAAAAATGGGAAAGTGTTTGTAATGATGTGATATCTTTGATTAGGAAACTTGCATGCTGCGAGCTCACCTAGTGGAGCTTTAAGAGCACCATCACCAGCATCCTTTGGTCCAACTCCTTCACCTTCCTCCCTCGGAATCACAATGGGTCAAACAGCAAACTTTGCCAGCCCACATGGTGAGTTCCTTACTGACAAGGGACAGGGAGAACACATTTGCTGCTCAAAATTAATTCTTCCTGGGTGTACTTTATTTTTTTTTTCACCGATTGAATTTTGTAATTGACTTAAGTAGCTGTTTTTATACATATGTGTAACTGTTAACAGCAGTCAAAAGTAGCTGCGTGGCATAGATTACAATCAGTGAAGGTTCAGGTGGTAATTTTAGCACCTCAGTAAAATTGTAGAGGTAAACTAAGTGAAATAGATACACAGTAAACAGTTTAAGAAGCTTGCGCTGATCAGTCTTTATAATGGAGTACCACACCAAAGGTACTTTGGCAGAGATAATTCCAAGATAGAGCTTAGATTAAGAACATCCAGCTGAGGCTTTCATTTGCTAAGGAGCAATAGAAACTACGTCTATATGCAAGAGCTCTTTAGTTTTATCCCAGTTGCATTAAACACATTGATTTGCCTTAATTTTCAATTTAATTTTTTTTGGAAAAACACAACCAGAAAACCCTTAAATTTCTCTTTTGTTTTTTCATCTGCCCATTTAGTACAGGTGTAAAATAAATTCTGAAAGATTGCAGACATCTTAAAATTTTGTAGATTTTGCAAGTATTTTTTAGATTAGTTAACCTTGAATTTTTTTGTTTTTAAGATGATGATGGTCTTGTAATATCTGCAGGTACCATAGATCCAAGCTCGCCATACACCATGATGTCACCCAGCCAGCGTGCAGGGAACTGGCCAGGATCTCCCCAGGTTGCTGGTCCATCACCAGCCGCACGGATGCCTGGAATGTCACCAGCCAACCCTTCCCTTCATTCACCTATTCCAGATGCCTCTCATTCCCCACGAGCTGGAACAAGTAGGTTACATTATTAGCATTACGATTGTGAAACACTCGTGGTTAGCATTTCTAGTTCTGTCATTTTTGGTAGGTTTGTGTCTCAGCCTAACAGTGCTTGCTTTCTTTGCGTAGTAAAATAGATAAGGAAATGAAGCCTTTACTCTGGACCAGTTCACGTATTTTATAGCAAACTGGAAATTGAGTTGAATCATACAGTATAAATGTCAGCAGGATTGATGCCTCTTGAAATGCAAAAATTAGTCTTAAACTATTGAGCTTCATGACTGAGAGGAAAAATCTTTGGAATGAAAGCAGTGACAGGCATATTTGCCTACCAAAATAACAGCTTCTCATATTATAGAGCTATAACTTGCTCTTGCAAGTTTGATCTGGCTGTCCTTAGATTTCATACAGTTTGTTGTACAAAGGTGATATCTGCTAGCACACTGAAGAAAGAAGAAAGGGGAATGTGAGTGAATGTTACTGAGACTTTGCACTAGTCAAGGGTCGAAGCTCTAATGCTTTGACTTTGCTCTATTGCCTATTATTAGGCAGCCAGATTCTTAAATAAGATTAAGCTTTGGCCCAGGCAGGTCACTGCTTGTGTGGTGATAGCAAATAAAGTGAACGCACACCCTAGGTTTCAGCTTAAATTCTTCTTTACTGCAAGTACTTTTTTCTTACTAATAGGTTCCCAAGCAATGCCAACAAGCATGCCTCCACCTCGTAAACTACCTCAGCGTTCTTGGGCTGCATCCATACCTACAATCCTCACCCACAGTGCCTTGAATGTTCTGCTGTTGCCCTCTCCTACCCCTGGGCTTGTGCCAGGACTAGCTGGCAGCTATCTTTGCTCCCCTCTTGAGCGATTCCTTGGATCAGTTATTATGAGGAGACATCTTCAGAGGATCATACAACAGGAAACGGTATGGTTGAGGATGTTTTAATGTTGATTTGCAAATGTGACTTCAGAGGCGTTCTTCTTAGTGCTTCTGTACTCCACATCCCAATTGGACACAAACTGAAGTGCTTTAAGTATCACAAGTATTTGCTATTAGACTTGTTCTGCTATACTTTGGAATATTCCCATCTCAAGTATCGACATTTAGAGAAAGTATACGTTTCAGTTTCCTTTCCGTGCAAGCAAGAACTGGAAAATCTGTTTGGTCAGGTGAATTACAATAACTGACACAATAAGACTCTGATTTTCTCATGCTTTGGCTTCCATGACTTTACTATGTTAACTAGGAGTTAACTAGAACAGCCAGAGGTTTGCTATGGATGTCTCTCTTTGGCAGGAATGACTGAAAAAGTACTTGGCAGTTGACAACCAAAATACTCAGTCATGAATGTTGCTTTAGGTTTTGAGACAGACAATGTCACCTCTTTGCTTCACTGGCATTCTTTAAGTGATGAAGAAAAAGCCAAACTCTGCTTGGCGTTTTTTCTTAAGGCAGTTTTACCTGTATATAAGCATCACATGTTTTTGGAAACAGCGTAAGTTAATCTCTACAGTCTTGGGAGTGAATGTGTGTTTTCATGCTATTTAATGAACAAGTCATTGAATGTGATGCTTCTCTTTGTACAGCTACAGTTAATAAACTCCAATGAACCAGGTGTCATTATGTTTAAGACGGAGGCACTGAAATGCAGGGTTGCACTCAATCCCAAAACCAACCAGACCTTGCAACTCAAAGTAACACCTGAAAATACAGGACAGTGGAAATCGGAGGAGTTACAAGTTTTGGAGAAGTTCTTTGAAACAAGAGTATGTACTCAGATCACTAATGTTTACATTTTTGTGTATTGCTTTTAGTCTCTCAGCTGAGAGGTTCTGCTGAGTTTCGCTGGGTTACGTAAGGGCTGCAAAATACAAAAATTGTACAGCTGTGCATGCTGGTTACCGTGTTAAATGATACAACTATTATCTAAATAGGCAGTACTAATTGGTGTCTTTCTTTAGGTTGCAGGGCCACCTTTTAAAGCAAACACCCTAATAGCCTTCACGAAATTATTAGGGGCTCCCACGCATATCCTCAGGGACTGTGTTCACATCATGAAACTTGAGCTGGTAAGTTAGCCTCTATTCAGTTCAGTCATCTTTGGTTACTGTGTTTGGAAAGGAAAAACAAGCTCTATCTACAAAGACATACATTACTTTCTGTATATGTTACTTAGTGTTAATAAAGAAGGTCTTGTTTTACCATTAGGTCTTCTGGAAACTCCCAAAATTTCTCCCTTAAACTGATGATTTCAAGAAACTGCAGGCGTGTTACTGCACATCAGATGCATATGCAGCCTGGCCAGAATCTTTCTCATTGTGTTCCTTTTGTTTGCCATATTCTCAGCTCTTGTTATTTTGACTTGTGCTAGACTTGGAAACGTCTGCAAGTTTAGCTAGAGGCACGGTCTGCTTTCTAACTCTTCCCTGGTTTGTAGACATACATGTCACTAATGTGAGACTTTGCTGTTTTTTCTCTGTGATGCTCTTTCTAAACAGTTCCCTGATCAGGCAAGTCAGCTGAAATGGAACGTGCAGTTTTGTTTAACAATTCCTCCCAGTGCACCACCAATTGCACCTCCAGGAACACCTGCTGTTGTGCTGAAATCCAAAATGTTGTTTTTTGTAAGTAGGGCTGTTTTAAAATCTTGAGGGCAGCATATCTTTGAAATAACCAGTGGTTAGGGACAAAACATATACACGCTATGTCTGATGATCATAGTAGTTAAAAATACTCTGCTGTCTGGAAGCATAGATTTGCGTGTAGCTCTTTAGTAATGCCTTGCTCTTATAAAAGCACAGCCACTCTTCATGTTTTGTGCTCTTGAAGAAATGCTGGTGATACATATCCTAAAGCTCGGTTTCCTCTGAGCTGCGGATATCTTTGTGTGCTCAGCTTCTGGTTGTTTTGCTCTTTGAGACACTTACTGCCTAGACAGAGCGATATATAGTAGTGGTTCTGGGAAAGGAGAGCATGAATGAGATTATTAGAACAAATATGTAGGTGTCATCTCTGAAGCAGTGCTCAGTGTAGGATGATTTTGAGAAGGAGATAGTTTACACCTGAAAGATACCTTCTCTGTTACAGAAATGACTGAAAACTGAGAGGGTAGAACGGTACGCTATCTGTAGGTCTCAATTGTTTTAACTAAATGGGAAGTTGTGATGAAGTACATGGTTAATTTAACACGCTTTGTTCTCTCCCCACAGCTCCAGCTAACACAGAAAACAACAGTCTCACAGGAAGCTGTTAGCATTATTGTCCCAATTATTTATGATATGGCTTCGGGTACAACTCAACAGGCTGACATTCCCAGGCAACAGAATTCTTCTGTTGCTGCTCCAATGATGGTTAGCAATATTCTAAAGAGGTTTGCTGAACTGAATTCACCACGACCAGGTACTGTACATGTCCAGTAGATATATTCTCTCCACCCAGACATCTGTGACAAATCTCCAGTGTAAAACTAAATCTCTCTAAGTCTGAATTCTTCTTGGTTCCTGTCATACTTCTTTAGTGATCACAAACTCCTGATGTGACAGGCAATACGTAATTTATTAGCAAGCACTGGCAATGCAGCAGACTTCTATGCCAGAAGGTTACACTGGTGATTCAGGCTGAATATCACTGTCAGAGTATTACTCCAAAGTAATAGAATGCACCACTTGTTGGCCCAAATCTTCCTGCATAGGAGGAGTTCTTAACAAATGTGCCCAGAATGAATCACAATAAACATTCTATGGTCAAGTGTCAGTTTTCATGCTTAACTATAAAGTTATTAAGCTTAACAGTAGAATATAAGGGAATGTTAAACTAGTTATCAGAACTTGTCCATGTGCTGTGAATGGTTAAGAAGTAATTGGTGGGACTGTATACACCTTTGTCAGTGTGTCCACTAGCAGAGGCGTATACGGTTCTGTCCACCAAATGTACTGTGAAGTGTTTGAGCTCAATAGCTTGCTCTGAATGTTCGTTGGCCCGTAGGTAGGTAGTGCACTGGGAGCAACACTGTACTTTGT
Organism: Numida meleagris; assembly: GCF_002078875.1. NCBI lineage: Eukaryota > Metazoa > Chordata > Aves > Galliformes > Numididae > Numida > Numida meleagris. The sequence continues at coordinate 110,294,025 of NC_034409.1, forward strand.
TTTCCCTTGTTATATTTCTTATTTTTTTTAATATCTGGCAACACTGAACAGCAGTAGCAGGTTCTTTGGGCAGTATGTTGTCTGTAAGCATTGTTTGAAAACCTAATGCTCAAATGGCTCACAAGAACAAAAACTTTCAGTTCTGCTGTAGTTGCACACTGAAGAACAAAGCATTTTTCCAGTAACCCACCGAATAGTTTGAAGTTGTGAATCCAGAGGTTGAATTCTACTTCTACTCTGTGTGATTATTCATCTCATTCTGTGGTAACTTTAACTATGCCTGATGGTTTGTTTTGATTGCTAGAACATGAGTACTGTTTATCTTAAATTGGTGTGGATATGCATACATTTTGGAGAACTGTGATGAAATTTAAATTAACATGCGTTTCCTGTTTAACACGTAGTAATAGTGTAGGTAAATAGGGAGAGTAGCTTCGAGCTTGCCTGCAAGAGTTCTGTATAGGATAGAACTGTTGGTTGAATAGCTTTTATTTCAAGATACTTTGTCTAAACTGCAGGTGTTCCTTTTGGGAGGTGCTTCCCCACTGAGTTCCCCTAGAGGGAGGGAAGAGTAGATGCTTGTTTTGCTGTTTGTTATTGCAGTAAATTGTGTTTAAGGTAAACCCCCCACAGAATCCTACAGCGTAGGGAGTCGAAGAGGCTCTCGAGTATGGCAGGTGAGGTGTCTCCTGGTGATTGTTAGGTAGACGAGGATAGACAATTTTTGTTTGTCACACCGGTCTGGAAGTACGTTGGGAGTGCATTACAGGGAGCAGAGTACAGACAGGAGAAAATGCAGATAGAGCTTGTGGCACCGAGCAGGACCTTATCCAGGCAAAAAGAGATTGTAGCAAGCTAAGCAGAGGACAATCCTGATATCCTTTCTTTCGCAAATGAGAGGAAAGCCTGAGTCTATTGATTTCTCCCACCCAAAGTAGGATCTTTCCTGAGGACGCTTAAATTGCAATTTCCTATGTTCTTACTGTCAAAGCTTACCTCACTGTTATCTGACAAAAGAGAACAAGATACCTTCTGTTCTTTAACCCTGAAGGAGATGGGAAAGCCAACAGATGAAAGCAGATAGTTGGCAGACTTCTTTCACACCAGCAGTACATGGGAGATCCCAAATGCATATCCTTGCTGGGAGGACACTACTGTGCTGTACTCAGGATTTTCCTACCTGTGTTAGGTCTTCTGCTGCGCTCTTTGCAATTTGTATGGTTAAGTGAATTTTTCACTTTCAGTCAGAAGGGAGTAGGGCTTCCCACCGAGCACGTATGATCATATTGACACTGTCGTTGTAACCCGTAATCAGTGTTGCCTCATTTTGGCTGTATCTTTTTTACCTTTCTCTCTTTGTGAGAAAGTATTTTGTATTCAGCATAACTTTCCTCCTAATAAAATGGCAGTAACTGAAAAGTAAGTTCTTTTGGAAGTTTTATTTTCAGATCTGTGGGCAAGCACGTGATGCTGTGTTTAACAGTAGAACGCTGACTCACTGCGAGTGCGCTGTCTTTCTGCCATCACTTTGCCAATACCTCCACGGAGAAAGAAAAAAGCGATTTTATTTTTGGGCTGTAGCTGTACGTGAACTGAGATGGAATTGATTCCATCCCTGTCCTGGAATAATAGAGTTAAGCTTGAGCTGTAAGCCTCCAACCTGCGTTATGTAGCGGACTTCTGTCTTTTAGGAAAGTCCCTGCAGATGCAGGAGGTGACCCCTACAGAGGAGCTCAGGGGACTTGTGTGGTATTTCTTAAAACGCTTCACTGCTGAGTTTTCTGAAGTCTGGTTGACAGTGATGCAGTGGACGGTACTTAGCCCCCATTTGTCTCTTTGCTATGATAATGACTCGCCCAAAACAATCTTGGCAATCTCTAGTTTGGCAGTTAGGATTAATGCATCCTCACGGGCTCTGCTCTTATCTCCTTGCTCACACTGCTGCTTCTCCAGCAACAAGATTCAGACTTTTTTAATGGACGTTTCTCAACACATGCAGGAAAAAAATTGTGACGGGGTGCAGTAGCGGCTATTAATTTTATTACCTTACCAGGATGCTCCTCCTCGTGCTGGGCTGTGTGAGGGCAGTAGTGGCCGCGCTTGAAGCACGTCAGCGGGCAGAGCGCGTGGTCCAGCTCGGAGGGAGCGCGAGTAGCGCGCTTCCTCGCCTGCCTGTTAGAGTTAAGCCCAGCCTGTTGCTCTGCCGTTGCGTGTGATGCTAACCTGTCTCTTTTCCCTGTTCCAGGTGAATGCACAATATTTGCAGCCGTTCGGGATTTGATGCTTAATCTTACGCTGCCCCCTGGTGGGCGTCCATAGACACTTTTAAAAGAAGGCTGAAAATGAGACAAAACAGCAAAAAAAAAAAAAAAATCTCTCTGAAATTAAGCCTTCAATTAAAAGAGGACGTTTAATTTCACTTTTTTAAAGAGCTAACTATAATAAACTGGCAAACTTTCAGGGATGCACTTTCATCAAATGAGTATCACCACGACTTTTGTATAGTGCTGTTGTATAGTGTGTTTTGATGGGAGACACTTCAGACTAGGTAATAGATCGAAGTATCAGCTTGCTGGTAATAGATTTAATATTCTGTTTTATACTATACAGAGTATGAAGATGCCAAACTTGTTTGTTTTTTGTTTTTCTTATGTTTTGGTGTAATAGTCTTTTTTTAAGGCAGGTCTGTCATTTTTGAATACTGTAAAACTGTGACAAACTTTATATTGAAGCTGTATTTTAATATGACTGCTTTGAATCCTTAAACAATTTATTTGGGCTTGTTGTAAACATGTCCCCAAAAAGCAATATTTAATAAACTGGATTGAAAAAAAAAAATCTTAATCTGGATGTTGTATAATCTGAAACGTTATTCCTCTCTGCTGTAGTCGCTGGCCGGATCTCTTGTATTCACATTTACTTTGCTATCTATTCATTATCCTGTTTCCCCCATGTGCTTCTAACTTAAAAAAAAAAAAATAGATTCAATCAAAACCATACAGTTATTACTAAGCCTTCAGAAAAAAATGCTTGTTCATTTTGCTCATTGTATAAGTAACTAGTATTTACTTAGTGCTTCATCCTGTGGTTGTAAGGAACTACATCTGTTCTGTCCCAAAAGTAGAGTGGTAGGAAGCACCTTTTTTCACCTGTCATGGAGCTTTTAGACACCTCAAAAACAGTAGAAGTTATTCGTCTTATTGTAAAGGCAGTTAAGGAGAGAAAGAAGCTTGAACCGTATGCCCTGAAATTGGAGAGGATGATCCAAAAAAGCTGAAGATGACCAAAAAAAACCAACCCATAGGCGCTACCTCACATTTAACTCTCTGAATTGGATTTGGATAAGTTTGTCAGCGGTGATAGAAGGCTCTCACAATCAAAGAAAAATTCCGTCTTTAGGAATTAGTCTGTCATTTAATCTTTTGTCCACATGGATTAGTATTCTCCAATTTTTACTGAGTTCAGCTTGGTTTCCTGTCTTGAAAGTGTAGCACGCTGCAGTCCTGCCTCACTACACTTGCACAGCTGTCAGCTCCCTGCTTTGCTGATGGGTGTGTTAAACTAATTCTAAAAATCTTTTTGTGGATATCTTCTTGCCTACCTGGTTGGATTTGTGGCTCCTGTTGCCCCTACGTCCATCACAAGGTTTCCTTCCCTATTCTTGAATGTGTCCGTGGCAAAGCTCTTACATTATAAATCATCTTTTCGTTAGTGGTGGCTTCAGACTTCAGCCTTGAAATGGGTTGTGAGTGTTGGTGCTGTGTCAGTCAGTATTATTCTAACTCATATCTAACCTCTGATTACACAGCTTTTCTGCAGTACTGAACTACTGCTGTTACTCAGATTTTGTATTTATATCTCTCTCAACTAAACTAATGATATAAAATTAAGAGGCAGTAGATCGATGTCTGAATAAGGAGCGGATATTTTGCTGCCTACTGGTCTGGCTTGGAGGTCTGAGTGTTCCCCTGCCAAAAAGCAGCTTTCTGACACGCAGAGAAATGACTGCTCTTCCTTGCCCACATTGCCACGGGGGTGTTACTGGGGGAAAAAGGCTCCGCTGAACTTCAGGCACTTGAAAATGAATTGGGGGATGAAGTCAGGATGAAGAGAAAACAACGTGAACTAATGACTTGCGGTTACGAGATGGCGTTCCCAACCTGAGATTTTCATTGCCGTAGGAGATTCGACTGTCCATTTATTTCACTAACAGAAATTCTGCGGTGACTCCACATCCTGCGTTACCTGTAGATTCCCATAAATCTGCCCGTGGGGAGAGAGAAGACAAAGTATATGGAGAAAAATAACAGTTGTGTACTGGTAGGCAGGCTTGGAGCGGCAATGTCAGCAAGTGCCGAATGGGAACACAAAATGATCCAGCTACCCAAAAGTAAACCCAGATGACAGCAGTAACTTTGTGGCTTTCCGTATCATAAATGTTGGTCGAGTTGTGTTAAAGGTTTCCATTTAAAAGGGAGATGGAGGCTTTCCTGAGCCCTGCGAGCACTCGGATGGAGCTGAATCAAGGTGAGATTTTTGTTTGGAACAAAGCTTACATCGCTTGTTGGCCTTGTACACTTGACTGTCCCGCAGTTCACATCTGAGATTGCAAATGTTCTAACAGTTTTCAAGGACTGCAGGAAGCAAGTAAGTTCTGATAATGAGTATTTGAGGCAAAACAAAGCTTCGTAAAGCTGGAAGCTGTTTTTCCTTCAAGAGCTTTAGTTTGTCTCTAAGCACATCTTCCACCTATTAGTTGGAAGTTACTCCAGGTAGCGGTCTTTTTAAAGCAAAATCGGTGTGAAAAATAGCTAGTACAATGGAATCGAGGGAGAGTATTTGAGTAATTTGAGTTAGATTTAGGGCTAAACTGTCAACTGTCATTTCAGAAGTTGTGGTATGCCGGCTGTTATTATAGGTCAAGTGGTTGTGTTCTCCTGACTCAAATTTTCCATGCACTCAAGAGAATTTTAAATGTCTTTAAGAATGAATTTCAGGAACTTAATGTGGAATCAAAATGTGCTCAGTACATAATATCTAGGCTGTACTCCCAAAGCTGTGACTGTTGTACAACCCTGTAATAACACTGTAATTGAGAGATGACCATTTAAGTTGTATCATATGGCCTTAACAGGGCTTCCCTGTTGAAATTCCTACAGCAGCTGATAATTCATACGCTGGGTGGATCTGAAGCAATATGCCAATTGGAGGGGAAATAATTTTTTTTTTTTTAAGTCTCCAACCACGTCTCCAGCAACATCACAAACTGAGGAAGCAACGCTGTGGTGCATGTGTCTGTGCACTCCCAGCCCCGCGTGTTCTTCCAGAACAATAATTAGCATCTTTGGTAAGTGACCCCTGTGTAATGGATTTTAGAGGAAATGTCCGGCTGCTGCTGTGAGAGATAAGAGATGCTGAGTGAGGAGGGTTGTGCTGGGGGCTGTGCAGAGCAGCGTGGCTGCTTTGAAAAGGACAGTTTCAAGGTTGTGGATAGCGGAGCGTGAATATCCTGATGAGTGGGGAAGTTGCAGCTTCACCAGAGGCTTTCTCTGGGAGAGCAGAGGACTTCTATCAGAAACAGCTGACACCTGACAAAAAAAAACAGTGTGCTGGTGGGCCTGCCCGAGGTTGTTTGCTTCCTTGTCGTTAAATATGACCAGGTGAGCTGAGCATGCCCTGGAGGAGTTGGATGGATGCGGGTCAGTTGGGGATGCTCAGGAGGGGTGGGGTTCTGCCCCTCTCATGTAGCAGTGTGGATACAGCCCCTCAGCTCTAGCCAGCTCCACGCTGAGCTCAGGGGTGCAGCATGTGCTCAGAAACATCAAGCTCCCTTTGACTTCTGTGGGCTGGTGTTGCCTTTTGTCAAATCTTACACAGTGGAAGGGCAAGGTTTAGAGATCATTTCTTTCCGAGCTCCAAGCGTCTAAGTCTATACAGAGTTGGCGATAATCAGTGTGAATTCATCTGAGATTTGAAAGCACATTCCTTCGGCCTGAAAGTAGATTTGTGAAGTTGTTTTTTTTTCCCTCCACTTTTGTATTTATCTCCTGCTGCAGATGGGTGCTAAAACAAAAGGTGTGCCACCACCGCCGCCTCCTTGCTGGCTGTAGGTTGGTCACAGTGTGGCCTTGCTGGAGAAATCAGCTGGTCAAACAGGGAAAGATTTTAAGTCTGAAGGAAATAACCTTTTATTCAAACACAGAGTTGGTGAGCAAACACAGCACCACGGGCTTCTGGGCATCCTGAAAGAGGATTATTAGGGTTGTTTCATTTACTTTAGCTGATGTGACCTTGAAGCATTGGTAGCATTGGTGGCCAGGTAGTGACGTTAGCGCACACATCTGAGGCCCAAGGTGACCCAGGAGGAGTCTGTACTTCATTAGGATGATTCCTGCAGCTGGTGGGCAGCTTGGGGCAGATTTCAGATGCAGCAACACCGGCTGACCCCAGGCAGGACACCAAGGGCTGCCGGCGAGGTTTGGTGGGCGTGGTGGTCGCACTGCTGCTCTCCTTGAGGATGAGAGACCACATGGGCTGCCTAGTGCCTCCTTCAGGTAGCAGACAGAGCTGCTCTCTCCTGGCTGCAGAGCCTGCAAGGAAGGCCCGGCACTCGCTGTGTGAGTTGCACAAGGTGCCTGGAGGTTGATTGCTTGTTTAGCTATGAAAAAGGTAAAATGGCAGCGCTCTGTGTTGCATTTAGTGAGGAGTGTTGGCTTGTCGGTGACCTGCGCCTCTTCCACCTTGCTTTGGAGCTCAGGCCCCTCTGGGCAGGGTTAGGACCACAGGCAGGCCTCTGAGACTGCGGTTTTAGGAGCCTCTTCATTCCTTCCCTTGCAAGAACCTACCAAAAATCCACCCAGCAACAGCTCTTTATAGACATGGCTCATGGTTAGAGAGGGAGGGAGAGGCCGGGAGGCAGGAGATGCTGAGAAAGTACTTCAGCCCTCCCTGTTGAGATCAGGTTATCATCTTGGAGAGACTAGTTTTAAGCAAGTGCCACATCCACACGGCTCTTGAACACCTCCAGGGATGGTGACTCCACCACCTCCCTGGGCAACCTGTGCCACTGCCTCACCACTCCTCCTGAGAAGAAACTTCCTAACATCCAACCCATTGTGGCTTCTCGTGAGCAGCTCTGTGGTGCAGTTATGCAGCACCTCAACCCTACCTGCTGGTGCCAGCTACAGTGCTGCTCAGTCAGCTTGAAAGGAATTGATTTTGCTCAGCTTTCTTTATTATTTTTATTTTAGCTCCCATGCTCCACGGTTTCTTGGAGCTTTTTTGCCCCGCGGTTAAGATTCCCCACGCGTCACACCATCCCCCTGGAGAGCATGAGTTATCAAAGCTCATGCAGGTAAATGGTTTAAAACAGTAATAAAGCCAACCTGTCATTTCCAGATTTTGAAGGAAATGTAATGATTTGAATGCCTATTTTTGTCTGCATGGTTTGATTTAGTGCTATGAGGACATTTTAAGACATTTATTTACAATGGAGTTATTACACAATTATTCTTCCATGCAAATTCTAATGCCCAATTCCCACGGAGATGGCTGAGATGGGGAGCACTGGGCTTTGGATTGCTGCCATTGTTGCTTAAGGCCTTTTTTCAGAAGATGAACACGGTTGTGCTTTTGCAAATCTGAATTCTGCATTCTGCTAACCAGCAGCACCAACCAACCAGAAGGGGCGGCTGAGTAACCCGCGTCACCGCTTCAGTTCACTGCTTCTCACACCTTCGTCCCAAAGGAAAGACAAACAAATGTTACTCTGATTCTCTTTGATTTTTCCAGTTTTTCATCCTCCTTTGAGTTCCATAGGCACCTAAGTAAAGGTAAGGACACACGGCCGCCTGGCACAGGGGCACTGCACAGAGTCTGCCTGACCTCCAGCATCACTTCCACTGCAGCAGCAACTGCTTTTCTCTTTTATTCTTTAATACAAATGCAGCTCTAAACTCTCGTTGGAAGGAAAATGCATTTTCTTTTACCCTTTAATTCCCAGCCGTAGGAGGATGCTTAAAATACACGCAGGCGGGCACTGTTCTTATTTCAGGTGAAGCCACCCACTGGCTGCTGGGACACAAGTTTGGCTGTGTTTGGCTGCTTCCATCATCATTTACACAATGAAATTAGGTCATGATTTTTTGCCTCCTGGAACTCCTCTACGCATTGACTAGAGGCACCTTGAAGCTTGCCTCAGAATACAGTGTCGAAGCCTTAGGAACAAAAAGCAAATAATAGCCACGGTTTGGTAGCGAAGCAGCACTCACTTCTGTAATTTCTGACCTTTCATTTTGGACATGTGCTTACAAAAAGAAGCTGTCAGAATCCCATTTTCCTGCTCTAAGTGAAAGGCTGTTTCTGACACTCTCTGTTATTGTCTGGTTCGCAGCCTCCTCCAGCCCTCCTCCACGCACGGCTCTGTGTTGTTTTCCTCCATCGCTCAGGAGTTATAAAAGCTTTTAGCAAACGTGGCATTTCCTCCTCCCCCGCTCTGCTGTTGTCACAGATGATTTTATAGAACAAATCTAATTTTACCTTCAGTGAGCTTTGTTGGTGTTTGGTTTTAGCAGCAATTCTTCTAATGATAGTGAAAATGTTCTTTTACATCAGGTGTTGATTTCTCTGCAGAAAAATACCTTTTTGCCTGGCTTTCGCCGTAGTCCATGCTTTCCTAAAACTTGGGAGTATGTCTGTCTTCAATTTATATGAATACTTTTAACCTTATGTTTACTTAGGCGTAAGTATACCAGCAAGAAAATGAACCTTTTTTTTTGCCTTTATCTACGTAATCGTAGAATGATTAAGGTTGGAAAAGACCTCTAACACCACCCAGTCCAACCACCAGCCCATCCCCTCCATGCCCACCGACCATGTCCCTCAGTGCCACATCCACACGGCTCTTGAACACCTCCAGGGATGGTGACTGCACCACCTCCCTGGGCAGCCTGTGCCACTGCCTCACCGCTCTTCCTGAGAAGAAATGGTTCCTACTATCCAACCTGAACACCCCCTGTGCAACTTGAGGCCATTCCCTCCTGTCCTATCACTGTTATCTGGGAGAAGAGGCCAACTTCCACCTCACTTTTGTGTCACTGTGGAGGGCAATGTAGTGCAGTTGCTTGTTCCCTGGGTCTGCTGTACACTCAGCTGGGGTGGATGAACTCAGTTGGATGCACATAACAACAGCACCGTCTTTCCAAACCGAGGCTTTGTTTTGGAGGGGTTTTCCACCTCTTTCTTCTCCGGCCATTGCCTGTCCTTTGCACTCTTCCTCCACCCTGTCTATGCCACAAGCTGGCCTTTCGTAGCATTTAACATAATTTCAAGCACCATAATATTTTGCAGTTCATGGGAAAGAAAAAAACCAAAGAGTTCATTTCTGTTTGGAGAACAACAAGTTTCAGATTAGACTTCAGATACCGAGACAGTGAGGCATTTGACGTGAGAATCCTTTGTTCTATCGGAATGCTTTTGTCTATTTCTATTGCTCTGGCTCTTACAAGAGATGCAGATTATAACTTCTTAAAGGAAAGAAAGGCAGAGGCTGGAAGGCTTTGAAAAAGAGAAACAACAACAACAAAATTTTAGCACGGTCTGGAGAAGAGAAGATTGAGCAGCAAAGAAAATGAAGGTAGGAATTCATTTTTTTCTTCCTAGCTGAAGTTGGGCAGTATGGGAAAATTTAGCAGGAGGTATAATTAAAACACCTGAGCTTTTTAGATTCTTTTTTCCTTCTCTGCCCAATAGCAGATGTAGGCTACAGTCACTAACGGCTCCTATGCTGCTGGGAATGGTGGCAGCTGAGGCTGGCGTTACCCCTGCCTGCACTCAGCATCTCTGCAGCAGTGGAACTGTGAGGGGTCTGGAGCACAAGTCTGATGGGGAGCAGCTGAGGGAACTGGGATTGTTCAGTCTGGAGGAGAGGAGGCCCAGGGGAGACCTCATCGCTCCCCACAGCCACCAAGCAGAGCCTCCCTGCTCCCAAGGACGACGCAAGCACCCTGCTCTCCCCTCCCAGAAGCTCTCTATGAGGCAGAGCTGGACATAGCCTCACGTGGCTTAGATTGCAACACTACATCAGTTTGAAACATCTAATGATTTTCTCAGCATTAGCTACAAAACTTAGGGTATTGCTTCCTTCAGACCATGGTCTCCACTTTTTATATATTTTTTTCCTTTTTTTCCTGCTGCTGCAGCACTTGGTGACAGAAACAGATTCTTAAGAGTTGAGAGCCGTCTGATCACTTAAATGGATTTTTATTTCCAAGCTGCTGCTGCACATTAGTCAAGAGTTTGATTGATGACCTGCTGTAGGATGTAGTTAGAGCTCCCTTTTAGTGCTGCTGCGCTCAAACGCTGTAATTGATTATATGGGTATTGCTAGAGACCGTATCAATTCCTTGGGCACTTTGACCACAGTATTTTATGGAACTGTGTAAAATAGAGGGGGAGATTAGGCGAGTAGAGAGGCAGCACTGAAGTTCTCCAGCAGCCTGTGAGCTCACAGCATTGCCTGTGTGGTACCAGTTAAATTACTGCGAATTTGGCTTGGCTGTACTGCTTCTATCCCCATGGCCTAATGTAAAGCATATGCTCACCAAATTAAAGGCATGTAAATTTGTCATCATAAATTCATGCACTGGAGCATAATGAAAGCAGAGTTTTGACTGCCTTTGTAAAAACACTTGGTGCAACCATTAATTTTGTTTCCCCTATGAAACATTCTAAGGTATTTTATGATGTATATTCATGCCAAGGAGTTAGCTGTGTATTTTTGACAATGTTGGATGACACCGAAATTTGAGTGCCAGAGGCCTTTACTGTGAAACTTTTCTTCAACAATATAAGAATAGTTCTAAGCTCTGAAAGTACACTGGTGGTGCAGCCCTTATTTAAAGATGGGATTTCTATTCTGAAAGCTGTCCCCAGGAACTCTGAATATAGCTGCTGCTTGGCATTCCTCATGGACCTGTTTGAGAGTAGAATTCCTAATAATTTTGTTACAGACTCTTACCTGAATTGCTGCACTTCCAGAGCGCTGCCTGTCTGTCCCTGGCCTTAGCTTGCTCCAGTGCTTTCTCTTACATGAACTGCTGAAAACGAATTGGTACAGTCGGTGACAGGCTCCGATACAGAGGGATACATGACACCATCACTTGGTCTCTGCTCCAATTATTTGAGTGTGGTTACCTGGATGGGCTTTTGGCAGCAGTGGCACCAGTAGCTGTTCTTGCAGGGGTACAGCTTCTGCAGACACTGGCTGGCTGTCATTTCTTGCTCCTCCCTCCTTCAGCCAGGAGCTGCAGAAGCACTGTGTTTTGAAGTGTTTTGGGTGCATTGCAACTAAGTGTAGTTCCTCCATGGAAGCACCCTGCATTACTGGCACAACAGGACAGGCAACAAACGCTGGCTTCCTGATTTATTCCAGTGTCTTTTCTTCTGCGTGATGTGAAAGCCTCCACTTCCACTTCAGTCACCCTTATCTGCCTCCTTTTCTGTCCTGCATTACGCGTGCTGCTCCTCCACCCCTCCCCTCACAGAAATCTTAAGTACCACTCGCCCCCCCCTTGCTCAATCTTCCATTTTTTCGAGAGAACAGCCATGAATTTCAGCTCCAACCATCCACTTCACCACAGCCATAAAACAGCGTCAGCAATAGGATACAAATGATCATTGTTATTGTGTGTGGTTATTTTGGTTTGAGATGTTTTCTGAGACAGAAGCTCATCTCCCTACCCACCAGCAGCGCGCCCTTGTCGCCTCCACTCAGACTGACCTATAAAGCCTGGCAGGCAGCAGCGGAGTTGCTCAACATTTGCATTTCAGTGCGGTTTCTTCACTTCTACTTTTTTTTTTTCCCCAATTAATGTAACATTTGCATATTTCAGATCCGGTTTGGGCTTCTTTTGCCTATGTGTCGCAACAGCGGTACACAGGCTGGAAGAATTCTGCAGGTTGCCATGCTGCCACGAAGAACTCTGGAGTGCTGAGGTGTACACAGAGCCTAAATTAACTCCTTTCTGCAGAGTTCAGGCTTTGGAGGATGATCTAGAGAAAACAGCACGCCGATTCCTTATAGAACCCTTTATGTTATGGTTAGCTTTCTCTTCTCTAACTATCAAAAGCAAGGCTCAGGCTTCAACTGCCCCAGACTTCTCTCCTTTTTCACAAATGCTGGCACACTATGCGGACAGATACCTAAACTCTCATCCTCACCCACCCCACGATTGGACAAGGTATAAAATAAGCCTGAACCAAGACATCTGACCCAGGCTCCCCTGAGACCCGCTATCTGGTGGCCGGATCTCCACCAGCGGCAGCTACATCCTGAATCCAATACCCGTGGCTTTGTGGGAGTGCTTTGAAGAAACTGTGATAATTTCTCCTCGGGAAACAAACCTGTGGGCTTCTGCTCTCACTGCTGTCCTCCTTCTCAGAGATTCAAATGCCAGTTTCATTGCTTTCCCAGAAGGAGGGTTTGCAAAACCTGCAATTTCTGCCATATCGCTAATCTTCTCACAATTTATGTTCTTAGGAAGATTAAACCTAAAGAGAATGATCAATAGCAGGTTTAATGGTGTCGACAGCACTTCCATTCTAATTAATTGAGTTCTAAATGCAAAAAGGCTATTCCTGGCTTGGGAATCAGGGTTGTAATTGCTTGTTTGATTAGTGAAGGATCAGTACTGTTGTATAAACATAACGCCTTGCTCCAGCTAAAGCACAATGGCTGTACAGAGGTTCTACAAGTAGTCTGTCCTATACAAGGCAACTGTTATTTAAGAAGCGGTGCACACTGGAGCGCTCAAACACCTTCAGTGCCCACTGGGGGCCCACAGCCAGGATATGAACAAATGCAGAGCCAACGCAGGATGCGGGAATTTGAAAGTGCCCTTCAAACAGATGGTGGAAAGCAGCAGTAAAGAGTAAAGTCAGAGCCCGCAGCAGCAGGAAGAAGGGAGAAAGGAGCTCTAAGGGATTACCAATGCAATGGCAAGTCCTTCATTTAAACAAACTCAGTATTGCAAACTTCCGACTGAATGCATCGTAGCTATGCAGGTATATCTGGAATGCAGACGTTAAATCACAATTAATTATGCAGTCACCTTAAACAGTGAGCTCCTGTAAAACTCTTCGCCAGTATCTGAAGAACACTGTTAATCTGATGAGGACCTCAAGTAGGAATGCCTTAATTGGATGGAGAACAGCACGAAGCTCAAGCTGAAGTAAATTCCCACCAAAAAGAATCACCACAGCCGACTTTCAGGCAACCAACGCTCCACCTTGCTTAAAATAAGGCACTGCCAGCACTGCTAGCCTCAGCTTGCAAAACTATTGCACACCTTAGTACAAGACAGTGCAGCCTGTTTCATCTAAGAAAATGCATGATATAATGGTACTCAGCCTGTCAGAATCACAATGTATCTTTTTGCCCCAGAGATACACTTATTCTTGTGGGAGAAATGAGCTCCTCATTTCTTTTGGTACGCAAGGTCATCCCAGCACAACTGCACGTTGACGCAAAGATGTTGTAATTGACCAGGAAGTTCACACAAAAATCTCAGAAAGGGAGCTCGAGCATCTCCTTAAGGAACACAGGAACTAACATAGAAGGACATAAGAACCATCAACCAGGAATGGGAAATTTCCAAGCTTACTCCATCCCAAACAGGTCCCGTCAGACACAGGAGGCTGACTGCAGCTGCCCCACTGCTCAGCAGCAGTACAGAAGAGAAGCAGCCATGCCTATGAATCAACAAACAGTGAACACATTCAGGAACTATTCTTTGTTTTATTGAACGATTGAAGCAGGACTACAATCCAGGTGTATTTAAATCAGGTGTTGGTCCAGTCTTATCATCAAAAAGCCTGCTTTTTTTTTTTTTTTAAATAATATCAACACAAATGGAAGGAATACGAAGCATCCTAATGGGAACTTTTAGCTGTATGCAATGTTACACCATGACCAGACTGGTGCTACTTCAATATTTCTAGACTCTCCACTGTATAGACCAGCCACACTATCTCCAAATCATTAAAGCTCAAGGTAAAGCACCATTCTGGCTGTGGTTCAGATTGAGCCATCATCGTGTGATCCAAATGCCATTTCTGCCACTAGTTTCCTAATCTCGTAGAAATATTTCTGCATTTAATATATTACTAAAGAATAATAACTATCCTCTCCAAAGTTACGTTATAAATATTTACAACAAACATTTACAACTGGTTCATAATATACAACACAACAATTTAGCTATAATTCATCATCTTCCTGTGAAAAAGTTTCAAACAACACTTCTATCATCATTTCAGTTGATCTGTTTTGCACACAGCCACAGGCAGTACAGTGCACTTCCAAAACATGATAAAAAAATGGAATGATGTTACTTTAATAACAGTTTGGGGGATTTTTACTTTTTTAAAGGAGTAGATTTTGATTTCTAAATCCAATCTAGTGCTACTACTAACTATTAAAATAGGCTTAAGAGGAGGAAAAAAAATGATACTTAGAAATAAATACACCTTTTAAAATTCCACATTTAACCACATATTTGTTTCACTCAACTTAAAGGAGATCTTACTCATCATTTCCCTGCGCTGGAATACTGTTTAGTTCAATCCATTCTTATCTTCTGATTCGTCATCCTATAAATAATGCTGTCATAGCCAGGATCCATGTTCCAGAGGTTGTAGGAGATTACTATCACAGCCAAAGCAAGGCCTATCATCATCCACAGAATAATGTTGAAGATTACAGAGTAGTTGTAGTTATAGGGATAGGCAAGGTTATATGGATTATCTGTTTCACCCTGTAACAAAGAAAGTAAATGTATTACTTTAAAGTTTGCCTGCATACAAAACGTGCTGATTACATCAAAAATCCAAACAGTCTAAATAAAAGAGATGTGTTTTTGTCCAATGATTCCGATGCCAGGGCACAAAATGCAGAAGTGATTCTGTGACTGACATTAATGGAATCCCAAGGAAGGAGCTGACAGGAGCCTCACGAAAGTCAGTGAAGACAAATGCGAAGCCCCACACCTGGGACACAATGACCCAGCTGACAGCACAAGCTGGAACTGGGCAGCAGAAGAGCAGCTCTGCAGGGAGGGTCCAAGGAGTCCTACTGGACAGAGTGAATGGGAGTCAGCAGCCTGCAATGGTAAGTGCAACTGCATCCTGGGATACGGCAGCCGAAAGCAAGCATTTCTCTCTACTCAACACACCCACAAGGCAGGGCTTACACACACTACTGTACTGGGGGAAGTACCACAGGAATACAAATTCTGACGAGAAAGAAGGGAAGTTTTCTAATTGAAAGCAGCAGGACTTTGGAACGGGTTGTCCACAACTCAAAGTTCCTCGGCCTCTCTGGACATTTTGAGAACTTGGCTGGACAAGTCCCCTAAGGAACCTGATCCAATTTTTAACTTAGCTCTGCTGTGAGCAAGTTGGATCAGATCAGACCCAGAGGTCCTCTTCAATCTAAATTACTGTACGATTTCCTGAAAATCCAGAAAGGTAATTTGACCTATTTGCACCTGTGCCTACATCAGTCAGTATTCTTGTCCTTAAAAACAAAGTTTCGTTCAAGTAAGGAAGTGATGCAGTTTGGATACATTTATGCTTTCAATAGGCAAGATAGAGAACCACGTACAGATACTACCTGTGAAGACTGGAGAATGGAGCGAGTTTTTCTTGTGAGGGGAGAATTAAATGCCTTTACAGCCACCATTTCTACTACTGCATTCCCACCGTACAAGTTATACATCTCATCTGCAAACTGGAAAAGCCAAAGAGATTTAATTTAAAACTTAAACTGTAGCCAGGAACTGAGGATGGCTTTGTTAGCAAGATAAACCAGAACACGTCAGCTTCAGGATTACAAAGATTGTGGAAAGTTGTTAAGAAAAAAACAACTCCAACATGCCACTGTCTTCTAGTTCCACCAACAAAGTTTCAACTGGCTTACAACATCTCCTAGATTAAACAGTTACTCGACTTGGTGAATTCATGCTTTTAGACTTCTCCATCATGCTTCTCACATTCAAAACATACTGCTGTCAGGTCTTAATAATGAGTTTTAGCTAATCACTACCTAAGACCAGCTAAAGAGTTACTTTCTTAGAGCCTTGGACATTTAGACTTAGACAACTTTGTGGCAAGAGGAAACTAAGCATTGTACCCTGGGATAAAAAGATTTTCACATTTCACTAGGCCAGCCTCAGTGAGACATAGCGGTGTTTTTAAATGAAAGATGTTTGTATAGGGAAAACAGACCTATCAAGCTCATGTTTATACAAGGTTTTAATAGATTCCTACTCCTTCATCCAAAACAGCTAACACTGTGGGAAATGTTGACACGATTCTGTAGTGTGAGAAGTTGTAATATTCAATTTTATACCAACTGCATTAAAAAAAAAAAAGGAAAATAAACAAACCGGAACCCAAGCCTGAGTACAGCCATCACTAATGAAGTGACAGTTCACAACAGAACATGCATCATAGAATCACAGAATCATAGAATTGCTCAGGTTGGAAAAGACCTTCAAGATCATCAAGTCCAACTGCAACCTAACCATACTACCCTAACTCTAACAACCCATCAGTAAGCTAACTCCCTTGTAGTTAACACAAGAAATTACTTCCGTGCTATCAGTGTGAGTTTGTTCATTAGACAGAAAGTATACCTTTTGCAAAGTGTCCACAAGAATCTGAGAAGCATCCTTGAATTGCTGAGAGTCTTCTCCATAATGTTTTCCAATTTCTTCCAAACCAGACAGTTCCAGGGAATACAGGTCTGGAGAGTGATCTTTGGCCAAGTGCTTGTGTCGAGACAGCTTTGGCACACCATTGGGGGCAGAAAGAATTTAATTCATAAACAGGTTACTTTAGAAACACATCTTCACAAAATCAGTTTGCTGGGACTAATCCCAGCTGCAGCACTGACATTTGACTGCAGATGGGAACAAAGCAATGCAATCTGTTCTTATCTTCCCATCGACTTCAACTACAGCACTTCTGATCTGCAAGACCAAAACAAATTATTTTACCTCATTTTCTCAAGACCCTCATTTCTTTCAACTGGTCCTCCACCTAACATGAGCTTGAATTTTCAGAACCAAAAACTAAAGAATTAAAAAAATAAATAAATAACCAGCAACAGCACAGGAGCTTCATAGTACAAAGACAGAAGCTTCCTGCTTAAAAAGATCATAATTAAAACTCATCTCTTTGTTGTAACATTTCTGTCACCGCCACTGTTCATGCCACATAAGTCACTCCATCCTTTCCAAGCAAATGTTAGTGACATTTTGAAGTAAATGGTAGACAGACAGGGCAAGGAGCATGTTCTTAACTACTGTTACACTTCTCAAGCAAGAAAATAAGGAAAGCTCTGCGAGTTTCTCACAGAGTACTTCCTGTGCGTATGGAGAAATAGAAGCTCAGAATGCCCTCTGCTCTCAATAAGCAGAACACAAAAGAAGCTACAGATGACTGAAGTTCTCATTTTCTTCCACCGGTAACAAATACCTTGAGAATGCATTATTTAAACTGATGCAACTTATTAATGACACGCTTGAGTGTGTATCACTGGTTGCCAAGTACCCTGGCCACAGATTCTCTATCTGTAAATAACAACTGTGAAGACTGAGACCTCGGGTGTAAAGGAAGTGTTTAAAAATTAAAAAATAAGTCTTACCAGGGCTACGATATCACGTAGAACTTGCAGTTCTGACAGGAAAAGTAAGTCGACCTGGGGAGAAAGACAAAGAAGGCTGTTTGCTTTGATGACACTGGAGTCTGAGAAGCCTCATTACGTTTCAAGTCTACATACTTTTATATCAGACCGTATCTGTTGCAGCATCAAAACTTGCTAGAAGGAAATTATTCTTTTAATAAAGCTACTTAGTCAAGAACTTAAAACTTAGTTCTTAGAAGTCAATTAGGAAAAGAAGGGGGAGCTCTCCTCGGCAAAGGAAAAAAAGTGGAAAAGCATATTAGGAAAAAACCATACTCTAGAAGTACTCATTATGGCTTTTATTTTTATTTTTTTTTACCTCATTGTTCCTGCTGAGGGAGTTGAGAGGAAGGGAGCTGAGGATGGAGTTGTCCTGGAATAAGCGGTTCCGCAGCTGGCGCAGCGTGACAGAAAGATCTTCAAATACAGAGTTTGCCTTGCCCACCATGTACACCCGCTGCAGGAACAGCCATTGTACAACAGGAACATAAGTTAGCCCTTTATTTTCTCCAATCATACATTAATCATCAACCGTACTTGCAAATCACCCTCCAATGCAAAATATTTTCACATAACGACTGGTTTTGCTCCAGTCATACAAGTGGTTTACTACTTAGAGCATCTGCTATCAGAACCAAAGCAATACTCACTTCCTCACTGGGGGCCAGCTGCAAGACTACGGGAGTTTCCTCAGAGAACAAATTATGAATAGCATTCGCAACACTGTCCAGACTGAAGGGAACAGCCTGAAACACAAAGTCCAGTTAGATTTGGGGGTAAAACGGTAACTAGTGACTCAGTGACGATCACTTGAAATTATTCATGAATACTGGAGATCCAGTAGTTTGCCAGAGTAACCTTGGGGCAGCTCATCTGAAGCTACAGCAGCAATTTCTGAAACAATTGAAGACTAGAAATCTTTTTTTTTTTTTTTAAATTAATGGGATATACAGAAAACGTGGATTAAGTACACTTAGAACTTTCATGAAGTTACAAGTGTGAATATGACTGAAGGTTTCTTTATCTATATTTAAGGGTTCTGCAACTTAGGTACACTACACGGTCTGGTTCAGGCAAACTTCAACCAGCTTTATTGGACCCAACAAAGGAAAGCCTAAGGCAGGAGTCAGACTGGATTATTTATTGCTACAGCCTGACCCATCATTGCAGGGGGATATGTGAATTTCAAGCGAGGTAAAAATTATGAGAACGTCAAGCACTATGGCAGAAAGTCTTGTGTTTCTCATCAGAACGTCACAGAAGTTGCACGACCATTCCAGATGTGCATACTCACATTCTCAATAGGGTACGAAATGCCCTTCGCAGGCAACGTCAGCTTGTCCACTCCTTTCACTGTTACTAACACAGCAGCTCGGGGCCTGTGAAACAGATCGCCCGCTGCAAGCCCAGGCCAGGGAAGGTCCTGTTAGAAAATAGTAAAAACAAACAACCACCACCACCACCACTTGTATTTCAGAGAAGAAAGACAAAGGAACCCATCCTGACCACTACAGCAAAATAAATTACTGTCCTGTTGATATCTGTACAGGACAGCCTACTGGAAATTCATGGGGAAGTACCACAAGAACACTTCCACCTTAAAAAACACTTCTCAAGTTAACCATGAAGGAGTTTACAAGCCATCAGCAGTAAGTTCATAAGAAAGTATGCACTGAGTGAGCACTGTACAAATTAGATATTTCAAGAGATATTTCCCCTAACTGAAGCAGAAACATAGACTCTATTTAGTAAGTGAAGCTCTGATTTTAAAACAAACAAGCAGACAAAAAAAATCACAAAATAGCACCAAAATGTGTTTGGGCACATTAAAACATTGACATCTTGATACTTTAGTATGAGAAAGAAACACAGGGAGGAGCGTTAGTTAGACCAACAGATTACTAATCCAACACCTACCAATTTCCAGACACTGAATTCAAACAAGTTTCTCCATTCGTGTAAAAGATAATTGCTTAAGTTTTATGAAACCAAATTATTTGGGGCTTGGATCTGAAATATCATCAGAATGATGAACTGTGTCACCTCCAATAACAGAAAAACCATATAGTAGTACATATACATACTACGATTGCTAGGCTTAAGAATTTTTTGTTACTCATTTCATGGTGGCAAGCATAACTGACAGCACAGTATTTTCAGATAAGTTCCCAAACACAGGCTAAACAGACCTGTATTCAAAACAGAGTTATCAGGCCTCTTGCCCAGCTGCAACATGGAAGAAACAGGAACCAGCTGCCCTTGCTTGCAAGAATATCCCAACTCGCTGCTTTGAGTGTCTGGCTGCACAGACACCTTGCCATTAAAAACTTTCATGTGCTACTTCAATAGCTACTCATCCCTTCTGAAGCCCAGGGGAAGATTCACTGGGCAACGTGGAATAAAGCCACGGGCACCTACTCACTTGCCACACATCACATGTCATTAAAGCTAAACTTCAAAGCCTAATTTGGCAAACAAATCAGGTTTTCAAGCATTTGGATTACTTCCTAAGCGTCCTAAGTGAAACTGTTTGCCTGCTGAGTGCATGTGGGAACTGCATGTAGCTGGGTCTCAGAACAACTGAAGAAAAACATTGCTAAAGCCTCCACAGGCTTGCTTCCTTCTGTAGCTGATGACTCAAACTAGCCAGCAAGCACAGCCCTTTTTTCTGCTCATATGACCAATACAACTCTGTGCTTGGAAACCACACTCTGGTAAGTCATACATGCCTCACGATAAACAGGACAATATTTTATATATTCCAGCACATGACAGGAAGCATGTTAACTGAGCAGGTCTGTAGTTCTAGAGTCATTTCGCAGCCAAGACTTCAAACATACCTCTTCAATAGAGAAGCCCATGAATAAAGCAGCTACGTCTGGGATCCGATCTCCGGGGATTGGCCAGCCTCCGTCTCGAAAAACAACTGACTGTGGTGACCGTAAGATACTGAACTCATCACAGCAAACACCTAAAACCAAGCAAAAAGGGCTGTCAATTTCTTACAGTCTTTCCCTCCCACTGCAGAAGCAAAGCACACTGGAATTTTCATTCATTCTCATCCTTCTCGTACCTAGCTTTCTAGGCAGCATCAAATAATGAGTAACGTTTTAGTGCCCTGGAGCACACAATAAGGTTTCTATACAGCTAAGACTAAGAATGGACAAAACATCCAGCTGACCAGCAGCTACACACCAGCACAGCTGATTTCTTCCTGAACTGCTTGGCATAAAAGCTCTTCCTGTGCAGACAACAGGCTGAGCCACTGAACCCAAAGCAGACAGAACCAGCTGAATCCGTGTGAGCTGGCTGAAGCAGAGTGCTGCCAGGAGCAATCTGGCTTCTGCAGAACAGCTTCAGTCCCCGCGCTGCCCTCTCGGGCACAGGAGACCACAAGACATTTCTTTTCCATGATGCAGCACTGGGTCAAGGCTGGCACTGCACAGCCACAACCCAGAGGACCTCTCACGTTGGAATCCCCCTTCACCCTTTTCCATGCTCCACGTTACCCTCAGTAACAAAGCTGACTGAAAGCAGTACTGATGTCAGTACTGTGGAGTAATATTTATTCTGTAATAAGGTCAGAGCAGACTCCATAGAAATGAGAGACGGGACAGTTCAATCCAGCTTATATGACGGCAGTGATGCGTGCATACAAGCACCCAGCTGTCTATCTGAATTCATTTTAAAACATACATCAACAGTCACGTGCAAAAAAAAAAAAAAAAAACAGTGGTACACTGAGGGTAAACTAATGTTAAGAAAAATGATCACCAATTTGACCTTGAGGATGTTCTTTTAAAGCCTGGTTGTGATTCTGCACACAGTGTTGACAGTAAACCTGAGCCATATTACAACAAATACTACAGGATCAAAGTACTGTTCATAGGCAAAAGGAGGGCAGGAGGAAAATGGGCTGGACTGACAGACACCCACAGAGTAGATCCAAACGTGGTTTCATTTTATGTTGGTATCTGTTCACTGGATGGCCTGCTGTCAACGTTAATGGTATAGCTGCCCATACCTCCACGTTCTGCAGGGCAGCAATGTTTCCATGCCCATTTGCTTGAGAAGGAATTCACAAAATTGCTATATACATTTTTAGAGAATCAGTAAGTTTGGAAAACACCTCTAAGACCACCCAGTCCAACCACCAGCCCATCACACCATGCCCACTGCCCATGTCCCACAGTGCCACATCCACACGGCTCTTGAACACCTCCAGGGACGGTGACTCCACCACCTCCCTGGGCAGCTTGTGCCAATGCCTCACTGCTCTTTCTGAGAAGAAATGGTTCCAAATATCCAACCTGAACCTCCCCTGGCACAACTTGAGGCCATTCCCTCTCATGCTATCACTGTTACCTAGGAGAAGAGGCTGACCCCCACCTCGCCACAACCTCCTTCAGGTAGACACAGAGAGCGATAAGGTCTCCCCTGAGCCTCCTCTTCTCCAGACTGAACAATCCCAGCTTCCTCAGCCTCTCCTCATCAGACTCGTGCTCCAGACCCTTCACAGCTTCCCTGCCCTTCCCCGGACATGCTCCAGCGCCTCAATGTCTTCCCTGCAGCAAGGGGCCCAACACTGAACCCAGCAATCGAGGCGCGGCCCCACCAGTGGCTCTGCCTGCAGCATTTCAAGCCAAGCTCTCCTCTCTGCGCTCGCCCAGGGCCACCGAGGCCCCGTGACAGCCGCAGGAGACACCGTGACGGCCCCCAGGCCCGGGGCTCGCCTTCAGGGCTGCGGCCCCTGCCCCGTCCCCACCGTCGCGGCCCGGCTCCCTCACGCCCCGGCCCCGTCGGCTCACCGGCGACACAGGCCGAAGCCAGCAGCACGGCCACCTCCAGGCCGCGGAGAGCCATACCGCCCGCCGCGCCGCCAGACCCCGCCGGGAAAACGCCGCGCCGCAGCGCCGCACCGAAACCCCCCGGCAGCCGTCTGCCGAGGAGCGCAGACGGACGGGCTCCCCGGCCAATCCGCAGGTCAGACTCCGGCGGCGGGGCGGGACTCTGTGGGAGTGACAGCGGATCTGACCATTCGCCAGCGAAACCACCCCCCGCCCTGTCACGGGACTGAGTGGTCAGCCGGGCGCTGCCTCGGTGGGGGAGGAGCCTTCGCTTGAGTGGCGTTCTCACTCGGCCAATCAGATAACGGGAGATCTCTGCACCATTTTCCCCCACACACACCCGTATATACGGAGGAGAGCGGTAAGGAGGCGGAACCTGACTGGAACGAATGGACAACTGACTTGGCCAATCGGAGTCTTTCCCCTCCTACTGCGTTGGGCGGAGGCGCGGACCCGGAGGGAGGGCTCGGCGCTGGGGGTGGGAAAGAACTCTGATTGACAGCTGAGCAAACCAGTCAGGAAGCGAGGGTTCCTGCTGCGCGCTGTCCGGGTCTGGGCTCCGCGGCTGTGGGGTGTAGGCTGGGGAGGGGTCGGTCGGAGTAACCGAGTAGAGACCGTTGGTTACAAGTGCGGGGGGTAGTAGCAGGGGGCAGGTTAAATACGGGTGTTTTAACGAAGTTATTTCTCTTACACCCATCGTTGTCTCTGCATTTGAAATCCTTATTTGCAGAAATGGCTGACTTTTTGTGTCTTAACGTTAGAATTTAAATCAGAGAGCTTCGTTTGGATATTTCTTATATTCCTTTTCTGCCACTTTGAACTGCTTTTTGAAACCACAGTAGAAACCTGGCTTAAGACAAAAATCTCTATCTCGTGTTTTCCCATTCTCGGGTTTTTTTGTTTTTTTTTTTTCCCTCTGGGAAAGTAACAAATAGAAGCAATGCATTTTATGATGAAACAGCCAGGGCCCTCTAACTCCGCGCACTGCTCTCAGCGCCTGCTGGGTATCTGCGCGTCACACCAGCGCTTTACAAGCTGCCAGAGCTCTCGCTGTTTTCTCTAGGCTTCGTTTAGATCCCAGCTGTGCTTCGCACAGAGTGAGTTTTGTAGTCCTGTGAGCAATATTTGTGACAGGATCTATGCGCAGTAAAATTGTTCTATTAAGCTGATTTCTTTTTGAGCTTCTGCTCAGGGCAAGTAAAAAAAAAAAAAGAAATAAAATGAGACAACATGCACATTAGGTCAGAAATAATATTTATTAAGCCATATACTGGTTGTAGCAGTCACAAAATCAAAGTGCCAGCTGTAGGCAAAATACCAGAATTCACTGCTGCTGTTAGCAGTGTGCTGTGCAGAAATGTCTGCAGCGGCAATTGCTCATGTGGTGTTTAGATGCTGCCTTTGCCTCGAGCTCTGTCTATACTAACAGCATCAAAGATGAAATGATGGTAGAAGAGGGAGTATGAGAAAAGGACTAAGTCGAAGAGCCAGCCATTTGTCTGTACTGGACTATTGCCTCATCGTTTGGGTTCATTGTATAGCTACTAAATCTAGTGTGGTTGCTAGCAGAAGTAATCCTCTCAACCATCACTTCCAAAATCCTGCTGTAACTGAGGAATATTTGCATAACTATTGCAGACACCAGACCAGTCATACTCTGCAGGAGAGAATGAATTCCCAGCGCCGGGGTACCATTTAGAGCTACCAGGTTCAGAAGTATTCCCTTTGGTACCAGGCTTTACACCATCACAGAAAATTTATGCACAAAAACTAAGTGTAAGCTTTTAAAATAAAATTGAGAACATAAAATACTGACTTCTGTGGCACTTTCTCATCTTGGCATGCTAATGGAGCATGTGCTTAACATAGGATGGTTGGACATCCCCTCGCCTGTGTGTTGAGGGAATGGGACAGGTCCAAGAGTCTGACAGGCAGTTTTGCCTGATGTGCTGGGAGGCCAGGAGGTGAGATGATTGATTAGATGCACAGGTGCCTATCTTGGCTGTCCATTTACACTGCTTGCAAGCAGTGAGTCTCAAGTGAAGAGTTGTTAGCCCCTGCCATTGAATTACTTTGTGGTTTCAGCTCTCCTGGCCCTGTTTGCAGATTCTATCTATGTGAGCAGAAACTGCGTTCTGCCACAGCGGACACCAAGACTAAATTAATCAAAAGCATCTCAATTTCTAAACGGCTCAGGGGAAAAGCAAAACAAAACACCCTTTGTTAATGAGCTAAGGCTTAGGCTGCATCACAGCTGATTTCATGAAGACTGAAATCATAAGAAAAGTGTAAATGCTGTCCTCTCTAGAAAGTGGAGGTGTTTTCCAAACCTGTTTGAGAAAGGAAAGAGAAATGCCTTTCTCTTCTGTCGGTCAATAGCTGACTTTGTTGCTTCAGAAGTGATTACTAGTTTTCTCACATGTGGGACTGAGCCACAAAATATGCACACGAAGCCTATTTTAGTGTTCTTTTTGCTAGGTCCTATGTGTTCTTCATATAACAATAGCTATACTCTTTTGTGTTTTCATAGCAGTTCTCTCCACAACTTTGTTTATTGCTGCGGCAGGACCTAAGGGCTCACTGGAGGTCAGCATGCCATAGAGGGCAGTCCCCGTCATGTGGTGTTTGCAGCCCAAACAGTGTTAATGGCTGGAATAAGGTATCAGTGAGGCAGCTGACGAGGAGGAGGACCTTGCCTCTCTCCCCTGTACTTCAGCCTGTGCAGCTTTCTCAGCCCCTGAGTGATCTGTCTGCCTTCAGTGACCATGGCTGGTTTTAAGAAATGTGTTTTACAAACATGTTGTTCCTGTTCGCAGCACTGCAATCTGGCAAGAATATCTTTTTCACTTAACAGGTCTGAGGAAGATGGTCATCTGTAATGCCCACTGAAGAGATATTTCATTTCAGTAGTTTCAAAGTCACATTACTCACAATATTTTAATGAAGTCAGCATGATCAAAACGCACTTAAATGTGCTATAATGGCATTGAGGATAGGCAGAGAGTATGGTTTTAAGGATACATGATTTAATTAAATGTACATGGCTTCTGCATGCTGAGGCTATAGCACTGGGAGAAAAAAAAAAAACAAGACAGGCTTTTCCTGAGACTGTGTAGAGAAATTAAGATGTGCTCATGATGCATGTGAATTGTAGTTGATTTGGTCATTAAAGTTTCATTCATGTTTTCTTAATTTTAGCAGTAAGGATTTAAGCAAAGCAGATTTGCCAGTGGCCTTTGGTGGATAGTTTCAATAAGCATCACTTCATAGTGAACACTTTTGGCACCATCTTGTGGTCGAAAATACTGCTGCACTCTCTATGGATTTGTACTCGAACCAAAAGTTAAATGAAATGCAGCCTCTCAACTGCACTTTGTTCGGTGTCCCCTCTGTAGGGCCCAGTTCTGCCCTACTACCGAGCCTTTCTAGTGAACAGTGGCTAACAGCATCATTGATGTGGATGCCAGTCACTGTGTTGTAACTTTAAACCAGCTCTTGGCTCAGCAGAAAACTATTCACTTCTGCAGAGCTTGTTTTCTTGAACTTCAGAAAGCTGAACTGATTTGCTGAGAGGTGAGATGAGCATCAAAGCTAGGGCAAGGGAAGTGGCAAGGGTGCGTATGTGGGCATGGGGCAACAGAAGTCCTCCCATTTCAGTGACCTGATAGCATTCGATGAGCACAGGTTGCACTGTGTCTCTTTGCCTTAGATCTAAGCTCAGAGGCCATGATTAAACACTCATTTTGATCTGGTTGCTGCTGTTGTCAGAAGAATTCCCCATTCCCTGCCCTTCTTTTTGCTGTCTCCATTGCACTGGAGCTCAAGCCAAGGGAGCTTTCCTTCCTCTGGGAGGAGAAGAAGCTTTTCAGAATGTGAATGAAACAAACTGGTCAAGGAGGCTCTCAGATGTAGACAAGGAAGCAGTCTTAAAAATGGAAAATGGAGATCTTTGCTTATCCAGCTCTGTGAAGGAGCATTCCTAGCCAGTGTGGGCTTGGGATGAGATGGATAATCTCAACTGGTTTGAATGAAGTGGCTTGAAGTGAAATATAAAGATAAGCCTCTATGAAATACCAAATAAAAATATCTTTCGTATAATGTCCTAACAAGCTTGGAATCATGCAGAAAGAAACAGAGCCTTGAGGTGAACGATTCAGTTACTAGAACTGGTGGAACAATTCTCATAATCTGGATAATAATCCGAATAATCTGGAATAGTGGGGAAAACTGATTTCAGGGAAAAAAATACTGTTTTGGAGATGTGTATAATATACTTTAGATTGATTAATAAAAAATTGTTTATTTCTTAAAAAAAAAAAACACATGGTAAGACCTATGAAAACAAAGGTCTTTCTGATAGACAGTTACTTTCTAAAGTCCCTACTATACAGGCCCTATGTACTGTTCTTATGTATATTAATCATGTAACCATGTCTGGTGTGCATTTACTGAATTCAGTGGGTTTTGTTTTTGTTTTTGTTTTTTGTTTTCTGTTTTTTTAAATCTCTATACTGTCTGCTTTTGGAGCATGTAAAAATATTTACCTTCCCATAAACCATTCAAAATTTAAATGAAGCCCAAAGGACTGCTACATCCATTAGGAACAACATTGAAGCAGCAGCCACAATGTTAAACCTGAGCTGGGACTGTGATGCCATAGACATCTGCCTGAAAGGAATACATGGATTTGCAGCACATCACAGCAGTTCTGGTGCCAAAGAGGTTTTGTAATTACCTGCTGGAGCTGGAGGACTACTCAAGGAAGAGGAAGTTTCTAGTTGAAGTAAGTGTATTAGTGGGGATGCTGTGAGGAGTGGTTTGGGAGCTGCAGTACATCAAGTACAATACCTCTGGTATGCTTCTGTGTCACCATGCAGGAATTAGGGGTGTTTAACTTACTCCCAATCTTTCTCTGACCTCCAGTAAGAAATATGGGGCTATATTCTTTGGCAGTTCTGGTTGGGAAAGTGTTGCTGAGATCTCAGGGTGGTCCCACTGGTGCCCCGCTAGTAGGTCAGCTGCCATCGTAAGAAAGCATTGCAGTATTTCCCTGAAGCAGCTCAGCTTGCTTCTGCCACTTGCTCCAGCCCTTGTTTTCAAAGTCAAGAGTTCTGTCAGAGCCAGAAATGTCACTTTCTCTTGACACTGAACAAGGAGCTTTGTTCCAGTAAGGGTTACCCCCAAAACTACGCTGTCTCTCTCATTGGAAAACTTCTGCCCAGAACATTCTTGTGTAAATAAATTCAGCATTCCAGTGTGCTGATGCTGCAGCAACACTGTGTTGTACTGTACTCTATTTGGCTGTTGAAGAGAGACATTGTAGTGCGGATAAATCACAGTACTTGTCCCAAACATGAGAGCTTGTAAAACTCTTGCTGCGATGTCTTGGGCCAGTGCTCTGGAACAATGCAGAAATGTTTAGAAGCTGTTGTGGTATTAGTTAATCTATAAATTACTTGTTCTGAGACAGCATTTTTTGAAACTTATGTAATAAAAATTAAATAATGATAATGGTTTTTGAAAGAGAGGTATTAAAAGTGCTTTATTCTGCAGAGCAGGGCAATAATATGTTAGGCGGCATCAAAGCATTAAACAAGATGGTTTGCATCATTAACACTGAATGAAACGGCTTAACAAACCAATAAAGGATGGGACTAAAACAAAGTTATCACACAATACAGTTTTTGAAAGTGCCAGACACGACATTTCTGAAGCAAATAATTTTCCAATAAAACTAGCTGGAATTTAAAGGTACATATTTTTCCAATTACTGAATATTATACCAAATATCACAGTTCAATACTGCTTTGCATATTCAGTATACTGTATGTATGGCACATAGCAGCCTACTGAAGTAGAAGGGAAGAGTGATCGTTATTCTTCCAGTTTTGTAAATACAGCAAATAAAGGAATTACATCAGTAGAATGGAATAACTCTTGCCTATCATTCTGAAGTCCATATGTTAGTTAAATCATGTTTGCTTTTTTTTTTTAAGTCTGCCAAAAGTCTTTGCACAATGCATTCCATCAACAAGGCTATGAACAGTAGAGTACTTATAAAAGTGCGGGCCATTTCTGAATCTGTAGTGTTCCACTATGTAAGTTAGTTTTTACAGTGTGAGGTATATGTGCATTAGGCTTTACGCAGTTACAGTTCAGTGCTTAAAGGGGGTCTGTAAGAAAGAAGGGGACAGGCTCTTTAGCAGGGTATGTTGTGATAGGATAGGGGGAAATGGTTTCAGGCTTAAAGAGGGGAGATTTAGACTGGATGTAAGGAAGAAGTTTCTTATGATAAGGGTGATGAGGCACTGGCACAGGTTGCCTGGTGAGGTGGTGGATGCCCCATCCCTGGAGACACTCATGGTCAGGTAGGAGGGGCTCTGAGCAACCTGATGTAGCTGTAGGTGTCGCTGTTCATTGCAGGGGAATTGGACTGGATGGCCTTTCAGGGTCCCTTCCAACTCAAACGATTCTATGATTCAATGATAAGATTCATGTGCCACCAAGTTTAGTTTAGGGCAAAGAAGGGTTGTTGGCTCGCTGCGACCTGTGTCATAATTTCATGTTGTGGATTTGTTTTTGCTTTACTTCTAGGTGAGTGCTACTGGCATAGAAGGGTGTCTGATACTCAGCAAAGAAAAGATTTCCCACCTTTGGGCTCACTTGAGGTTGACGAGGTTAGCATTCATCTCAGTTCTACTTCATATCTGCATGCATAGCTACTCTCCTGGGATCTAAAATTTTTCAGATCCAAAATTTATTATTCTTGCTTTGGGACATATTTTTTCCCCGTGCCTCTAAAGAATACAGGGTGGCATAGATGAATCTGAGAGATTGTATCAAACTTATTACTGCAGAACCTGAGCACAGTGTTCTGAGAGGAGAATATATCAAAGTATACTAATTTTGTCCTTTTGATGCTCTGTACTCTTGTGCTTTTAAAACAAATACTCAATATGTGCTCATGCCAGATCAAATTCAGCCATGGTTGTGCCAGGCCAACTTCAGTGACTTCAATAGGCTATAATTAGCATTCTACTGCTTGTTACAGTTTCTCTTCCAAATTCTGATTCAGGAAAACACTTAGGTAATTATGATTTTCTGTTTAAGTCCATGGTATGGTATAACCCCTTGTATATATCCTTCCTACATCTTGCACATAAGCAGGAGGGTGGGGAAGATTTCTTTTTTGCTAAAGCAGTTTTACTAGGGGGGGAAAAATTGGATTCTGTCCCATTCCTGGGAGGGAAAAAATGGGACTAGATTCAGTATGGTGGTTTCTTATGTCAGGTAAACAATAAATTTGTGCAAAGAAATAGGCAAAAGGACTCGTGGGAATTTTGTGGATTATATTTGTCTTCAATTAATTTTAACGCTATATTTAACTTTACATTAAGTATCCACTTAAAGTTTTGCTGAATTGGTATTTCCACCAGATACTATTTCTCTCTCAACATATTGCATCGAAAGAAATTTTGAAACAAACCTCTCATAATTCCCCAAACTCCTCCAAATGCTGCTCTTAAGTGATTTGGCTGATTCTGATTGCTCATCACTTCTTTTTCACAGAAACCCCACCCTCCTTTACTGACAGCCTGGAGAATGCTCCCAAGTCCTTTCCACTGACAGAAATAGAACTTAGAAAATGATGAGCGGAATGAGAAAATCCATCTCAGTCTAGCTGGCACTGAGTGGGGCAATGGGCTGCTGCATTCTTCCACCAGAAGATTACTTAAATGGAGGGGCAGCCTCAGTGGGGACAGTTTGGCGGTCATTTCTGTTGCTGCAGGGGAAAATCCCTTTGGTTTGGTCTTTTCTTGCAAAGAAGCCCCAGTAGAGATTGCCTGTTTCCAATGTGTAAGTGCAGGCAACATTTTTTTTCCTGAGACTTGCTCAGTGTGATAAGTGAACACTTTTTTCCTCTTTACTTATGAGAGTGAGGCTGTGGTCTTTCTCTGAGGGACCAAAAAAACATAGAGTGAGATTTGGGCAAAGCTATGGGAGTGTATGTGATGAATATTTCTCACAGCTGAGCATAGTAATGCTCCGTTCTGTAAGGTCTGGGTCATGGACCTAAGCAGCAAAATTTGAAACAAACAGAAAGGGCTACAAGCAAAATTAAAAGTGATATAAACTGATATGAAAAATAAAGCTTTAGAAAACACAGTTTTCCAAGTGAAATTTGACAATATATTGAGTTTTATTATCTCCTTTTATGTGTATTTTGTCAAAGACACATCACAGGTCTACACCAGCACCACCTACAGTAGTGGTATTTTCTTTATGATTGCAGAGGGTGCTGAGTCAGGCCCAAAATGCTTTGAACCTACTCTTGTCTTTCTTTAAAATCAAATGATGCATTGGTTGTTGGACTGAAGAACGAAACAACTGGGACCAGTGGAGGTCCTGTTCCACCCTGAGCTAACTGTCCAGAGGTTCTCAGCTCCTGCTGATGCCTGCCCGTTGTGGACATTGCTTTCATTGCAATGTCCTCACTCTCATCATATTTCAGTGTGATTTCTCTGCTGATGAGTGCAGTTGAGCTTGATTTTGCAAATGCTTTTAGGATCTTGGAGCACTGCTGGACAGCCTTCAAAAGTATGTATGTGACAGCACGAGCATCTGGAGGGTTTGTGTGCAGATAAAGCATCTGTGATGTTGGGAAATCACTGTAGTGTTTTTGCCAGACTGAAGTCGAAATGTCCATATCTAATTGAATGGCAGCTTTTGAATCACAAACTGGAACTTTCCACGCTACAAGCGCACACATGGATCTTATGGCAGAAAGAGTAGTTTCCAGATCAACACATGGAAATTATGCAACTAACTCCCTAGCACAATTAAAGAGTACTAAAGGCATGTGAAAACAAAAGTCGTTTTTAAAGCTAAAAAAATAATCATAGGTTGAGGTTTTCCACAGCTTTATAAAATGAAGCCAAGGATCATTTCAGTGCCAGGTAAAAGTTTCAGTCCATAAAGAACAGCTGTGCTGTGCTACTTTGCACAAAACAAATAAGCCAGTAAAAAGTTAAAGAGGACATGGGTATACTAGACTCAACATGCCTATCAAAGAGGCCATACTAAAAAAAAGATTTTATTATATTAACGAGCTTGCGTGTTTCCGTGCTTTGGAGAATATGAGTTAAAGTCTGATGTCTTCTTGATTACGCTCTAAGATCAGTGTTCTGAGAGGCAATCTATCTGGAGACTGCACGTCAGCTGGTATATGCAGCTGATGTAAGTATATTCAGGTCATTGTGACGTAAAAGGGGAGTTATTGAGATAAATAGGATCTGCATACCTCAGCCTTGCTGATTTTTAATTACGCACACCTTACATGCGTCCCAGTCTTTGTTCGATTCGGAACTGTGGCAAGGCAATCAGAGTTAAACATTGGATACCCTTTGTGAATTAGCAATAGTTTGCCTGTAAACCATCCTCACGGGTTTTCTGCCATTAACTCTTGCAGTACTCTGGTGTTTAGGATGGAAAAAATGGAAGGCTCCAAGGCCTATCCAACTGTTCTGAGTGCTTGACAATGAACAGGGCTGTTCTCGGACCTCTCATCGCCTTTGGGCTGCTCGGTCTGGCCATGGGGAGCTCCTGACGTGCTAAGGGAAATGAAGCTGGAGAGGGGGAGAAACTCTGCACTCTCCATGTGTGTCTGGCTCCAGCTCTGCAAGGACCCTGTCCAGGCCTTGCAAGCTCAAGCGCCCCATGATGAGAGCCTGAGGGAGGACCAGCAGCATCTGAGAATCAGCACAGCCCCCCCCACATCCCACTCTTCCATTTCTTGAAATGAAGCAACGTGGCCCCCTCCTCAGAAAGTGCCATCATCCCTTATCCCTGTCCCTGTCTGGCCAAGTCCCGAGAAAGCAGCAGGCAGGCCAACCTTGGTCAGTATGAGCCATTTTTGCCAGGTTTCTCAGAAAGACACTGCATTTCAGTTGAATTCAAAGCAGCTGGAGAGTCAGGAAAAAAACATTTCATGTCCCTTGTGTCTAGCTCTGGCAGCCTGTGTTTTAGCACGTTATTATCTTTTAATTCCCATAGTTGTTGGGCATTGTCCAATCCACAAAATACAGGCCTGCTTGGATCTGGGGTAACCATGGTGGAAGCATGAAGATAGCAGAAAGGAAAGTTTCTTCTTTTCACTGAGCTGGAGATAGTTTCAGTTTGGGAGTAAAGTCTGAGTTGATTCTTCAATTATCCAATTGTTGCGGACAAAAAATGTCTTGGGCTAGAGAATTTCACAGAATTTATTTCATAATAATTAATGTGAACCTTAGGTTCTTTGTTCTGGTATTTATAAATACAAACCACAAACAAGTAAGAAAAGCACCACGTGCCTCTGTGAACCCTTTCCTCTCCTTTCCCAGTCTCCCATCCCCTCATCACATTTTATATTCTGTCCATTTGGTGGACCATAGACAGTGCAGGAGACAGGATCAGTGCATGGTTATTGCTTTTCCTTCACTGCTCCTTGTTTGTTACTCAGCTGCTCTGACGAAGTTCCTCCATGGGTCACTGTCCCCTCAGAGGCAAACCTGTTCCAGAGCCTCCTCTCACCCTTCATTGTCCTTGACTGGGCTTCTCCTGGGACTCATCTTCCCTGCTCTGGTGTCACTCTTGCCCTATACATCTCTTCTTGCTCTTCCCCTTCTTTGGCATCCCTCCTTCTCTGGCATCCCTCCTTGTTTGGTGATAGGAAATCCTCTTGTTGGCTCTCTTTTGAAACATCGTGGATCAGGGCTGTCTGTTTCAGAGCCATCGCAAATGTGGCCATGACTAGCCCAAGGCACCCCTGTGTCTCCACCCACACAGATCGTAGAATGATAGAATCATTAAGGTTGGAAAAGACCACTGAGATCACCTAGTCCAGCCCATCCCCATGATGTCCACTGCCCATGTCCCTCAGTGCCATATCCACATGGTTCTTGAACACCTCCAGGGACGGTGACTCTACCACCTCCCTGGGCAGCCTGTGCCACTGCCTCACTGCTCTTTTCACAGAAGTCACCTCTGCAGTCCCCCACTACCAGAACCCTGCAATTTATGCCCAGTACAATGAACCATCCCAGCCATCCCTGATTTCAGTCTGTATTGCACTGGCATATGTGAGCACATTCATTCTCTTCAAGTGTGTATTTCAGTTTCTTGTTACACCAGGCTGTGGTGCTCAGCACTTGTTGGAGTTGAGCCCTCGATGATAATCGTGGTGACTGTAGTAATTCAGTCTAATAATTCATCTTTCACATACATATATATTGTATTTACTGGTGTGGAAGTATAGGAATTATCCATAAATAAGAGCAAATAATTTAGAAGATGTAAAGCAGTTTAACACATGTTAATATTTTTGATATTTTGAAAAGCGTGCTTGATTTGTCAGCATCCTCTAATTTCTCCATCTGTTCATGGATTTAGGGGGCAGCGAACATCACTGTGACATTTCTAATTCAAACAGCAACAAGAAATGTTGCATAGGTGTATATGCATGAATGCAAGAATATTACTAGATATGAAAGACCAGTTTATAAGGTGAAACTCTTGGTTGCTTGATCAAATCAGACGTGAATCCCTGTTGTCAGAACACAAGCCCAATTGCCAGATCTTTATCTCAATAAATATCTCAACTGTTCCTAGGTAATGAGTGTCAGACATGTATCTTTAGCAACCCTTGTGTCCTGCTCTCATCTCCAGTTGACAAAAGTCTGCTTACAAGTTCAAGTGATCCCGTCTGGTGGCTTCTTTCTCCCTACTGCTTGGATTATGGCACAGGCTGGGGCATGGATGTACATTACAAGGGAAAATGAAATTGTGCAGACCTTAATTATGGCACACAGCCATAAGATATTTACATGCCCCAAATGCTCTTTATTTCATAGCTAGATATTTCAACGCTTTTATCATTCATAGGTAGATATAAAAAGTTAGATCTGCAAAAGGGTGTAAGCCAACAAGAGGTACATGTGGTAGTGAAGTTCAGCGTTCAGAGCCTTGGCCAGAAGCTGACTGAAATGAGATAGTGTTGTCACCATCGCCAGCTCTTCACCACGCCGCTCTGATCCTGTGTCTGGCACTGATGTTCACCTCACTCCACCTGGTGTGTGATCAGCAAGGGTACACCAGGCACCCCAGGCAGCCACCAAAGCGATGTCCCATTCTCTGTATCTCACTCTGAAGACTACCAGCCCATAATGCTGTAACTCTTAATCTACCCAAAACTGTCTCACAGCACTCTCCGTGCCATTTAAAAGTACAATTCAGTAGCTGCCAAAATTTCTGAATGTTATCACCTGAGCAGGTGATAAAATAAACCAAAATCATCTGCCTGAGAAACATAACATACAGGTGAGTATGCATATGTGTACACATTTTTTAAATTTATAGATTTCTTCTGTGATGGAGGCAGTTGCATGCAAAGCTGGCATAGCTCTTTTGTCCCAAAATAGCCCTACTCCAAGCTGTCACTTATTTTAGTAACACATATGGACTGCCTTCCTCTAGCATCGGAATATCTCACAGTCCCTGTGACAACTTTGCTATTGTCTCCCATTTTGCACATCAGGGTCTGAGATGCAGAGATGGGGTGACTCAATGCCATGCAAGCTGCTTTGCGCTTCTCTGAGTCGTTCTATGGAAACGCAATGCCTATGCCTCTGGTAGGGTAAGGAATGGAGCTGGAGCTTCCCAACTCTACTTGACCACCGTTTTTCCATGAGAAAGCCTGCTTTCATTTTTCAGAAACTTGTGGCTAGCCAAAAACTGCCTTCCGATTAATTTTTACCGTAATGTGTAGGAGCAAAGCCAACATTAACAAATGTATTGCAGGATAACAGCATCCTAGTTGCCCTGGTTACTTTCAGCTTAGTGGGTAATAGACCCTTCTTGACTAAGAAGTGATAGTTCTTATTCATTCCCTACTCCACATGCGTATGCAGCTGAAAATAGCAGACACTAATCTAGCTGAAAAGCCTTGGTCCCAGTATTGGGCTTCCCATCTTTGGCCTTGTAGTGAAGTGTCAGCTCCAAAAACTGCGTTCTCCCTGCAGCAATCTGATTTGCAGAGCTGTAGCCCTGGGGAACTGCAAGACTGGCCAGAGCTGCTGACCTCCGCTTCCCCTTCCTTCAAGGTACAAGGGGCCCCGAGCTCTTGTACTGCTCTCTGCCCTGTGTTGTGTTCATTTCCTAGCAGGACAGCTGCAGAGCTCTCAGCTGAGCAAAACCCCTTGGCTTACGCGTGCATTTTCCCATTCACTTTCTATGAGAAAAGCACAGCTTTGGTTGGCAAGCACTGGCCAGAGGCCTGGTGCTTCGACTCCCTCCCCTTGTGCAGCAGAGGGCTGGCCCATAGCCACGCTCTCACATTTCCCAGGCAAGAGAGAACTACTGACCTGGGAGAAAATGCTGGCCACAGACCTGCCTCCTGGTGCCTTTTCCATGAGAGAAGATCACTTGAGGCCAGGTCATTCCAATTCTGTATTAAAAATAAGAGCTAGAAGGTACAGTTTTATTTCCTTACAAATGTTCTGAAACTGTGTCTTTGGTATACGTGTAGCACTTTCATCGAGGATGAAAGCACATCGAGGATGTAGCACTTTTCACTCGAGGGAAGCAGAAGATGCAGAAGTATTATTATCCATATTTTAAAGATGAGGAAATGGAGACAGAGAGAGGATAAGGGACTGGTGTGAGAACACAGACTGAGTCACTCGTAAGGTCAGAAATTATACCTAAATTTGAGATTTTATATCCTTACTGGAGTGCAGCTAGAATTGGTTAGAGAAAGGACAGTTCTCATCTGTGAAAACGTGTGTCCCCTTCTATTGTACATGAATGACATTTGTAATGAGAACATCTTCTAGGCTGGATTCTATCTAGAAATGTATGTAATGGTCCTCATAAACATTCCTAAGTGATTTGGTCCCTATAATCTGAAGTGCACGTTCTCGGCTGGGTACAGAAAGGAGAGCTGGAGGTTTAACTTACCCCATCCTAAACAGTAGGACCATATTCCTGGTAATAAAACAAACCAGATCAAAGTTTATGTAGGTCCAGAAAATTCAATTAACACCTGTCAGTGATCAATATGAGAACAGCTGATGCTTGTTTTCTCTTATACCTTTGAATTCTTACTTGCATGCTTCCCAAGAGATATATTCTGCTAATGACTTTCCTTCCTTGCTCATGCTGGTTTCAAGAATTAAACTAAGCTCTTTTTGGCTTGCTTATCACTGTTTGTAATAAAAATCTCCAGGGCTGTATAAATTAAAGCTAGAAAATAGAAACAGATTCTGGAAAAGTGTCCCAGGAAGAGTGGTGGCGACAAACAATTTAGCTTATTATAAGACCATGCTCGATAATTCTATGAAAGAGATTTTGTGATGTTGTTTCCGTGATAAAGGAACTCAAATTCAATGACCCATGAGGTCTTTTCTGTTCCAATGTTTTTAACAGAAAATTTTATTGATAAAGCAATACTCGGAATAGAATTTAGCTCATTTTCTCAGATCAGAGTTTTCTCTGTGGGCTAGGAGCGAGCAGCTGTTCTTGCCTATGAAGTGGAGAGAGACAGACTGCATCTAAACCATGGGATCCAAGAATGAGTCCTAAATTCTGGCTCTGGATGAGCACCCTGGCAATGTCTTGACTATGTGTGGAGGGGATATATGGAAGCTCACCTCCCTCCCCAAGTCCTACATGAGCCCTGGGTTTCATGGTTGGTGGGGCAGGGGGCATTCATGGTGTGCTCTACAACGTGCTTTTGGAGCATTTGGGAAATCACAGTGAATGCTTCAGCTCTGAAGCTCACTTACCTTGCTGTTTTGATGCATAAGGAGTAAGAAGGTATCATTTTTACAGTGTCTTTTCTGTACTGGTCTAATACTTTCTCATTTTTGTGAAACCCCTACAGAATAGCAGTCGGATTAGTATCACATGGTCTTAAGCAATGTTTGTTGGAGATGTTAGGTTCGGTTTCCAACAACAAAACTTAAGATTAAAGAAAACAATGTAACAAACAATTATTTTTTAATTTTAAAATATTTGTTATGTCCTTAGAGGTCTCTCTTTTAATTTACTAATTGATTGATGTCCTGGCACTAATGTGTATATGGACAGAAAGCACATATCAAAGCAATTATTAGGAGAATATTACCTGTTTTAACATACAGCGCTAGAAGTATTCATTTCAGCTAAGAACACTGCTACTCTTCTCCATTAGCTTCATTCATCTGATGCTAGAATGAATATAGTCCAAACAATGACATCATCCTCTAATCAGACTTCTACTACTATAAAATGAATTTGAGACACCTGTTGGAAAAAAACCTCTTTTTGTGTCCTCTTTAACTGCAGATTTTTTTCATTCATGCTGGACTATATATCTCAATTGGAAAAAAAAATGCGTTGCCAAATGAGTTGGATTGTGGGTTAGACCTAACCTATGCAATATGGCTTGGAATCCAGCTTTTGACTGCTAGAAAGCATCACATTCTTGTTTCTTTGGGGCATTTCATGGGAAAAAAATGCTACTTGTTCTGAAAGGCATCAGACTCTGGACTGAGTGGTCAGGCTTCAGAACTTAATCTAACATGTTAGAAAAACAGCTATCACTCAAAGTGCCGTCAGGTTTAAATATACCAAAGGTTTGAGAGTTTTTGTATAAGGCCTGGGGGTTGAATCTAACCCTGTGAGTCCCTCAGAAAATGGTTTCCCTTTCCAGTTTCAGACTATCTATCTGTGTTATGTGAAGGATAGGTGAAGGTGAAACAATCATAGAATTGCTCAGGTTGGAAAAGACCTTCAAGATCATCAAGTCCAACTGCAACCTAACCATACTACCCTAACTCTGACAACCCACCACTAATTCATGTCCTTGAGCACCACATCCAAATGGTTTTTAAACAGATTCAGGGATGGTGACTCAACCACCTCCCTGGGGAGCCTATTTCAGTGCCTAACAACCCCTTCTGTAAATAAGTTTTTCCTGATATCCAACCTAAACCTCCCCTGGTGCAACTTGAGGCCATTTCCCCTTGTCCTGTCAACTGTCACCAGTGAGAAGATACCGACCCTGCTCTCACTGCAATCACCTTTCAGGTATTTGAAGAGAGCAGTGAGGTCTCCCCTCAGCCTCTTCTTCCCCAGACTAAACAGCCCCAGTTCCTTTAGTTGCTCCTCGTAGGGCATATTCTCCAAGCCCTTCCCCAGCCTTGTTGCCCTTCTTTGGACCCGCTCCAGCACCTCAATGTCCTTTCTGTACTGAGGTGCCCAAAACTGAACACAGTACTCAAGGTGAGGCCTCACCAGTGCTGAGTACAGGGGCAGGATGACTTCCCTAGTCCTGCTCACCACACCATTCCTGATACAAGCCAGGATACCGTTGGCCTTCCTGGCCACCTGGGCACACTGCTGGCTCATATTCAGCTGACTGTCCATCAGCACTCCAAGGTCCCTTTCCATCAGGCAGCTTTCCAGCCACTCCTCCCCAAGCCTGTAGGGTTGCCTGGGGTTGTTGTGACCAAAGTGCAGGACCTGACACTTGGCCCTATTGAAACTCATACAGTTTACCTTGGCCATTGATGCATCTATCCAGATCCCTCTGTAGAGCCTTTCTGCCCTCTGGCAGATCAACACTCCCTCCCAACTTGGTGTTGTCTGCAAACTTACTGAGGGTGCACTCAATCCCCTCATCAAGATCATTGATAAAGATCTTGAATAGGAGTGGCCCCAGCACCAAGCCCTGGGGGACACCGCTCATGACTGGCCACCAACTGGATTTAACTCCACTGACCATAACTCTTTGGGCCCAGCCATCCAGCCAGTGTTTCACCCTGCAGAGCATATGCCCATCCACACCGTGGGCAGCCAGCTTCTCCATGAGGATGTTGTGGGGGACATGCTCTGTGTTAACCTGAACTTCAAAGCCTGAAATCCACAAGTAGGTAAGGGCAAAGATGTACTTTTCTCCATGGTAACATGAATGTGTATGCACTTTTTCATCTGTGAAATAAAGAATGGACTTAAGGTCTTTGGAGAATTCTCCCTATTTTGGGAACATTTGGGCTTTTCTTTTGGAGCAGTGGGCACAGATCAGCTGATTGAACAATCTTCCACCATTTCTCACTATTGCCTCTTCTGTTCATGTTGGGGCTGTAAAAGCTTCTCCCTCTGAGTCACTCAACACTTTTTTCCCAGCTAATAGATTACGTAGTTGAATGCTTCAAAAGTAAATATAACGTCTCTAGTTAGCTGACCTTTCCCTGAGTGAGATCACAGGAGGGATCATGCTGTTACTCTGTGTCCTGAGGCTCAGTGAAATACCCTTTTATCATATGGTGAGGATATGATAATTGACAATTCATCTGTTTTTGCAAATAATTTCACTTCTTATATGCAATTTTCTCTGAAACTAAAGCTATTGTTGATGTGCAACTTGGTAATTTTCAGTAAAGACATTTCTATATTTGGATGCAAAGTTTGTGTAATGTATACTCTGTAGTGAAACAAATATAGGATTCTTCTAGTGCTGTTTCTTTTTGTTCAGTAAAGTTTATGATCACAGGACTGCTTGCTAGAGAAGCCCAACAGTCGGTGTGCACAGTGTGCTAGTTAGAAGTTTATTTTAGTAGACAACTGTAGCAGTGCCTTTGCAGTTACTCAGTTAATTCATTTTTCCATAGACCAAGGCATCTGTAAATACAGCAGCGCACCTACATCAGGCAGACTGGCAAGAGTACGATGATTTCCATTCAGCATATCTGGTGTCTTTTTTGCTCTAATACCCCTACAGTCTACTGGAATGCAAGCTTGGCTGGTGCTCATGCTCATTCCCAGCAGAGGAGATGCTATCACAAGAGCTTTGTTTCAAACAGCACTGGTTGGCAGTGCTGCTTCCCTTTCATTGTGCCCCACCAACTACTTTTTTGAAAATCCTGGTTATGCTCCTGCTGATTCCTTGTTCTGAATGAGACAGAATGAAGCCGCTGGCTCAGGGACAACTGGGTTCCTCAATTCAAGGGTCCTGAGGCTGAGCATCCCAGCAACACAGTCGGCCAATGACAAGAGGCCTGGCATAGACACTGTTACTCATTGCTACTCATTTATGCCAACTCTGTTCCAAGAGATGGCTGGCTCCCCCACTGCACTCTGGGAGCCAGCCATTTCTTGGAGAGCCATTTCAATAAAGCCACCATCATCTCTTTTGAGGGGAATATTCCAGCTCATTGGCTTTTTGATTTGAGAATTCAGCTGTTACTTCTGGATTCTTTGCCTTCAAAGAGCTTTAGGAGAGGGGCTGCTGCATCATGTGTAGGGACAAAAAGGTGCCATTCATATTCTTCAGCTGTAAGTCTTTTAATAAACCACCATCACACGTTTTCATACTACTTTGCTAGTTTTGTCCTATTTTCTGCTGCTTATGTATGTAGCTAAGTGCCAAAGCACCAGAAAAATTAGTTCACTTATATAAAATCCGATCCTCCCATGAGCTGAGCACTTAATAGTTTGCAGGCATTTTCCCAATATCACCAAAAGAGATTAATATAAGGATATTAGTCTGAGGTGTTTAGTAGCAGCCATCACTACAATATCCAAGGCACCAATAATGAAGACATTATGGGCGAAGCAGGTAGTAACTTTCGCTTGAATTCACCTGACACTTCCCTCTACAACTGTTTTTTCAGCCTCTCTGCCAAACTTTAACTGTCAGGGTTGCAATTTTGCAGTCTGTGTACCCTACGTTGATTAGAATTTTTTTTGTGTCTACCTGGCTGGAGGGAGACGAGGATGATGAAGTCTCTATGAAATGGTTTAGCCATTTTTCAGCATAAGGCTGGCTATGAAACACTGTTTTTTTTCCATGTCATACAGCTCACATTCAGCTTATATAGTAAATCCAGTGCATCTGTGCATCCATAGCAGAGACATGGTATATACTGGGGAGACGGTTCCTGTGGCAAGGATGCACTTTTTGGTTTTGCTGTAACAGGCAGCAATATTTAGCCAACTTCTGAGCCCCTAAATATATTCATAGAATCATAGAATCATTTGAGTTGGAAGAGTCATCTGGTCCAACTCCCATGCAATGAACAGGGACACCTACAGCTAGGTGTTGGTTGCTCAGAGCCGCTCCAGCCTGACCTT
This sequence comes from Numida meleagris, assembly GCF_002078875.1. Taxonomy (NCBI): domain Eukaryota; kingdom Metazoa; phylum Chordata; class Aves; order Galliformes; family Numididae; genus Numida; species Numida meleagris. Next base: position 110,335,767 of record NC_034409.1, read on the forward strand.
GAGTGTCTCCAGGGATGGGGCATCCACCACCTCTCTGGGATATTTCTGATCCAGGATGTTTTGGAGCTGTAAAGCCAATTTTTTTCTTACAAAGCATTCTATGAAATTACTTTGCTTTTTCTATGGGAGAAGTCAAATGTTTTTTTCTTTCCTGATGGAAACTCTGGGTCTCTAGTGCCCAGAAGATAAGCTTGATTAGAATTAGAGGAGAATGTAGGATATGGAGTTGTGAAATTTTTAACTTACAACAGGACCAGTACTTGATATCAATGTTTTTATATGTAGGTGATTCAATACTTTAAAATAGGTTGTAATTTGATGTTTATGGATTTAAAACATGAACGATTTTACTGTTTTTAAAGGATGGAATGCACCTTAGTGGATTAGTATCTCATCTGAAAAAGTAAAACCAGCTACGGTATTGCGGTGAATTAGAGTTTTGCAAATACCAAGGAAGACAGTGTTCATGTACCCAGCTTTGACTGATCAATAAAGAAAGATGACTGCAGTTGGGTGTCTTTAGGACTGTTTGGAGAGAGAGGGAAAAGGAATAGCAGAGGCCCTTACAAGTCTTCTTACTCAATAACTGCCTCATTTGCAAATATGAGCAAAAGCCTAGATTGTGTCAGGCTTCTCTTTGTCTCATCTGTCCACTTACCAGAGGACTCAATGCACTGCACGGAGACACTCCTCCTGGGCATCTTAGCCAAAAAAGGATTCTGCCTGAATATAATATCTCTCACCGCTTCTTCTAGTGCTTTTCCATCTCCATTGGCAATCTCATTTCCAACAGAAAGCTCCATGCCTTGTCGTTTCCACTTCTAGGACTGCATCTTCTTTGGGAGAAGAAGGCCAGAAGCCACTTCTTCACTTACTGCCTGCCCATCTTTTGTATGCTGGAAGCCAGAACTCAGCCGTGGACATGCAGCTGAAATCTGCTTAATGACTCAATCTGTGCATGCAGTGTTCCTGGCATATAGGCTGCCTTTGCAAATGTACTGGTTGGTTTGTTTACTCAGCACAACACAAGGCCCCACAGAGGCCCCAGCATGGGTTCAGCGGGGCTGCTAGGGCCAGGCCACCTTCAGTATGGCCTCCTCAACTTGGCTTTGCACTCTATTGCTTGCTGACTGTTTGTTGGGCTCTGAGTGTCTTTCGTCTGCTGCACGCTCCTACATCATGTCTGAGTTCGGAGACAACCAGAAAACGGAAAGATCCCCATTCTGCCTGCGGATTGCTCTCTTTATTATGGGAAACAGTCTGTTTTCTGGCAATTGGATGCAGCTTGACATTTTCACTTCCTCTTTTACTGCTTTATTCGCATTGGGTAGAACTTGGCAAGGTAAAAGTAATGCTTCTCCTGGACTCTATACTCACAAATAGTAGTTTCAGGACATTGTAGCTTTCTCATTTCAATATTTTTAAACCTGATTTTTTCATAATATTGTATGCATCTTAAACTATTATGCTTCCCTTTAATTCCACATACATTGCTCCCCTGAAAATAAGAAAATGTAAAAGTCAATGCTGTGCTATATAGAGAAGTGTTAACTGAGTGTTAATGAGCTGCCACATCGGCTCCAAGCCACCTCTGTAAGCCAGCACCATAAAACAACATTTAAAGGCTATCAAGTCCATTTCATGTCTGTGAGTCTCGACTGTTGTGCACTGAAGTAGATGTCCTTATTATCTACGTGCCAGTTAAATGTTGCCAGCCTAATGTGTGCATGGGAGAATTGCTTTTCTGTGACTGGGGTGCTTATTTTACTGCTTGCACCTCAGCTAGGCACTGGCCCTCATCCAGACCAAATCTGCAAACTGGAGAAAAGTGAAGGCTCTTGGTTCCAGAGGCATGTGATGGTGACTAACAGCCTTCAAACCGATCTGAAAAGCTCTGTTAGCCCCCAGTGGCAGGAACTCCACTTCTTCAACTAGAATTGTGCTGTGGAAATTCTGGAAATGATGACAGTGACATTAAAAAGAAGAGCCGTTTACAACCAATGCTCTTTCCACATTATGCCACTGGCTGCTCACAACACAGCCATCCTGCAAAGTACTGTTGAAGGTAGCCATGCCTTTCTTCTCATGAATCTCTTTTCTCTTTGCCTTTTCTATCTATCAAGTGGGAAAGGTGGCGGAAATAACTTCACCAGGCAGTAAAAGAAAAGAAGGCCAAAGCAGTTGCTCTTTTTGGCAAGGAAGAGGTAAGCTGTGATTATGTGGTGGTGCAGACATTTTTAATGTACTTCCACTCATTTCCTTTCTAGCAGAGGAATATCAGGTAAAAATGCATGAGACAGCTGTACCTGTGCCAGCTTGCGTCCAGAAGCCTCACTGGCTTGCTGAAAGGTGAGTATTTTCTTGGGCTCGGTGCCATGAATATACAACTGTACTGGTTCTCTGTGTTAGCGTACAGCACACCATATAGGCATCTCAGGTCTGACATCCTGGAGGTTGCTGTGTTCTGCTCTGCTGTGCCACATGAAAAAAACTATTCAAGTACCAAGGGGAGCTCAAGGAAATTGTACTTGGACAGTCGGTTGGACAGAACAGGAGCTAAGTTATATCATGTGTGAGTTTTTCCAAACTACTCTGAGTAAGCAGACGTGGGGTGTCTGCCTGGGCTCTGTGACTCTCTAAATAGCCTTTCTGGCTCCGTGACTCGGTTAGGTGACAAACTTTATTCTGGAAGTATTGTTTTTTTTCTGAGTTCACTTTTAGTAGCCCACAGACAACTTGCCATTTAATGTGCTTTTGCTGTCACTCTGTTAGTGATAATACTACTGTATTATTCTATAAATGAATATTTATATTCTTCAGTGAAGTAGTTAAACGCATGTGTAACTTGTATCAAATATTTAAACTTACATATGAAGTAGAGTGCTTATTGAGACCTTGCTATAAAACTTGTGGGTTTTTTCTCACTTGCTGCATGCCCAGTGAGATAATAATCCAGATTCAAACACTTTGAGTACGCTTCCATAAAAAGGAGTTTTGAAAGAAGAGATGCAAAGTATGGGATGTAAAATCCTAGAAAACTACAATTGCTGAAAATATTTTCTTCCTTTAGGAATGGGTAGGGTGATTTACCAGTTTGCACTGAGGGAACACCTCTCCATTATGGAGCCTTCCCAGAAAATGAATGGCTAATCTTCTTTTCCCTCTTCTAAGGAAAAATAATTCCAACCTGAAGAACCAGTTTTTAATTCTGTGCCAGTCAGAGATTTCCTACAGAAAACGATGATTGAAGATTTCTTGTGCACACACTGGAGAAATTGGTTATCATCTGGAGGACAGAACATGAGATACAATGATCTGTTTTTCAGCCCTTTAAGCGATGATTTCTCCTTACCAACAAACTGCAATTCTCAAGTGATTGGAGAATATAAAATAGTTAAGAGTCTGATTCTGGAAAATACTTAAGTACCTGTACACCTCTCCTTGAAAACAGCTGACTTCAAGGATGTGCAGTTCCAAATAGGGATGGATTTCTATCTGTGCTTGGACGCATTTCTGAATCAGGGCCTTGGGCTGATTAACATAGAACATTCAACTTAATTAATCCAAATTAACTTAAAGTATGAATTGAAAATGGATTAAGCTTTATACAAAGTGGAATTAAGTCTACTTTAATTTTAAAAAGTCTTTACAGGGTTAAATGCACTTTAACTAATCTGCTTTAAATTAAGTCTTTAGTTAATTTGGATTAATTTTCCCGAGTGTCTTTGTGAAAACCAGCTCAGAGTTAGGATCCAGCCTGGGAAATAGTCACAGAAATACTTGGTATTAGAGGAATTATTGCCATGCTTAAAGTTAAGGATGTGCATAATGTTAGGTATGCAGCAAGGTCAGTGTGCGTTATGGCCATGCCCATTTCTGCAGCATGAAACCAATTTAAATGTCTGATTATGTATGAGTTTTCACCATGATTCATCAGTTTATGTAGTATCAGCAAAGAATGTGTAATCAGACTGTGTTCTGTCTTTACTGTTTGAGCACATGAACAAGCACTTGGTGACACAGACTATTGGTATCATCTCCAAGCGCATTCAAACCAAGCCTGGAAGCTATACTGCAATATTTGCCGCATATTAATTTTGCATTTCTTCTGATGTTTGTGATACTAGGACGTGTTGTTTCCACATGTTTACTAGTGATGTGTTTATTTAAAAAACAATTATCATTCTGCACCCATGTTCTTGGCACAATTGATATATATTTGACTTGTTTACTTAGTTGGACAGAAAGAATGAGGTCTGCTTCTGTTCAAGACAAATAAAAAAAGCGTTTCTATTAAAACTATTAAGTACCAGCGTTGTCAGCACCTCCTTTTGTAGCTATTTCCAGCTGCGCAGACAAATGACCCCAAGTATTACTTCAAATACCCAACAGACCACAGGCCTACCCAAGTCTACACAAGGTTCATGGTAATTTTATAGGCAGATATTGGCAGGAAACATATTAAGATGTTTCTGTTTATACTTTCTTTACAAAGACATACATACACACACATACGTATGGTGATTAGACTAATGAACAGCAAGAATTGTTTCAAAGGGAAGTTTTTTCAGATACGTCACAAAGTCTAAAGCTTTTCTTTAAGTCTCTGTATTGATAAGCCACTTAGTGCTGAAAAAACATGGAGTGATATCCCACTTGCAGGTGATATTAGGGAGATTATGGTGTTTCTGAATTTCTGGAGCCTACTAAATTCCCACCCCACAACCTTGTAGGACATATGTATTTAACTTGGCTTACTTAAATGGAATTACACAAGGCTACAATTTGCCACATTACTTTCTTTAAAAAGCCTGAAATGCACACAGACATCAGACCACTTTTTTTTTCCTCCCTAAGTGAGAAACAGTTTTACTCTTGTGGATTTTGAAGGCCTTTTATGAAATTGATGGTATAGAGGAAAGATTATTTTTATAAAGCCAGGGTCCCCTGTGTTGCTCCGGTTTTGATTACTCTCTGTGTTTTGAGACAGGCGTCATGGTGAGTGACTCATTTAAATGCTACCTTGTATTTTAGTATTTCATTTGTTGCCTTTAAAGGAAGGGAGATGTCCATAGGAACTACTATTAACATCCTTTACTGTACTCCTGAAGGTTGCCTTCCATAAGAGAGATTATTAATTGTGACTCTTTGAAGGAGAATTGGCCAAAAAATAATCCTTCTTGACAGGCTTTCTGCTTGGGATAGGAGCTGAGAGGGGGCAGTTGAACAAAAATAGCAAACACAGTTATAAGCGAATCAGAATTTATTTCAGTCTCAGGAAGGAGTTTGGGGGATTACACAGTTCTCATAATACATCACCTTGCTGTGCAAAGGCTGCTTCCCACTGCAGGGTGGTGTATGAAAAGCTGCTTTTATTCATACAAGGAGTCTTTTGCATCAGCAAATGAACAATATTACAGCTCTTATGCGTTAGTGTTTCAGTGGCTTGACACGAGAAAGAGGGAATTAAAGCAGTGTGTGAAAGAACGAGGTCCGCCTTCTTGAATCTCAGACTGTGGTAGATTTGCAGGGTAGGCCTGTGAAGCAATGTGCAGAGCACGATGTTCGTTTTCATATGTCAGTATGTGTCTGCACTGGAGATTGTCTTTCAGGATCATTTAGATGAAAAGATTATAGTCAGTGCTCTTCCTTCAAAAATGCACACTAAAAATAGTGGCAGGTACAAGAGGATTTTTCTTCAAAGGACACATTTAGAGATTGCCAGAGCAGTGAACAAAGCCAGTTCTCTTGAGATGAGGAGATACAGCATCCTAATTTCTCAACACAATGCGTATTTATGGAACAGCAAAATCAGAAGGCACTGTGGAATTAAAACTCTGACCTCTGGCTTCAGGAGAAGGCTGGTCCTGCAGTAAGTAAGCGTGGTGCTGGTGGTTTCCACAAGCTTATAAAGTCTGCTTCACATCTTAACCTTCTTCCCTCTGTCCCTTGCAAATATATGCCATAGATATATATGCAACATGTCACAAGCTATTTTAAGTCTTTTGTGACACCAGCAGAGACGAGGAGGAGGAAATTCAGGCAAATGTGGAGGTGTATTTTACTCAAATGCAGTTTATATAGCTCCTGTGAGAATTATGTGGTGCTGTGAGGAGAAGAATGGACAAATCAGACACCACTCCAAAGCCCTGGGAAAGGTTCATCTCTACATTTGCCTCCAAGGTCCTGTACAGGTGAGCATGGCACCACTGGAGCTGTGCTGCAGGAACCATTGCTTTCCCAGAGCAGATCACAAAAAGGTCTACAGTGGTAAGTCACTGACTGTAGGTTCTGAGGCACATGGGCTTCAGAATTTGGAAGGATGATCCTACCTGTGCAGAAAACGGGGAGTGTGGGCTCCGTCCATTGTCCTTCCCATGTGAGGATGGGTTTCCAGGAGCTCCCTGAGCAACACTAAGAGATCCATAATTCAGAGAGCTTGAGAGATAAGATGGGTGGCGTCTTCTTCGTAAGCAAGCATTTGTTACCAGGATCGAATACCATTAACTTTGTTTATCACAGATTCCTCTGAAGCAGTTTTTTGATGAAGAAGCATTTTTCTGGGCACCTGTGTTTTAGATAAGAAACTGTGTGGTGAACATCACTGGGTAGTTAACGCAAAAATGATTAATTCCCACAGCACTGGTAAGCACAGATTTCCAAGCCCAGGCCCAAGCACAGAGGTTTTTTAAGGTAAATGTTTGCCTCTCACTTGGATTGAGCTTGGTTAATGTTTATCCTCCTTCTGCACTAGAGCACAATGGGGGGAAGCAGATGCTGTGCATGTATCCGAGTACTTCTTATTCTGGGCACACCAAAGAGAAAAAGCCATTAATGTTAGTAATGACAGCACACTTCCAGCAAAGCTTCAGTGTGCTATTGTGTGTCTGTTCTTGCTCAGGAAGTGCCTGCCTCACCTGCCCTAACATGATTAATTTTTAAGTTATGATTTGTGAAATCTTTAATCGTATTTTATTCTTATTCTTAGCTATATTCCCCACTTATTCCTTCAGTAACTCACAGTGTTTTTCTGTAAAGGCCATTTTGTTTTGGATAAACAGCCCCAAAGCCCTGTCCTGAACTTTTTTCTCTCCATGATGACTTTCCTTCTTTTCAGCCTTGTTGAAGGGTGTGGAAAGTCTGTTACAAAGAGAAAAAGGAAGGGTTCATTCACCAAATCTGGGTTGAGACAGTCAGTATGTAACTGGAGGAGCAGAGACTTTCTCTCAGCCTCACGGTAAGAGGTAAGAATAGCAAGTCTTGTAGTAGCTTGGATAGGGAGCTAAGTCTTCAAGAGGGAATAAGCAAACATGCCAGAAATTACTGACTGTAATTTTGCCTTCTGATCTAAGTACAGGTCCTTTGTGGTTTTCTCCTCACCCCCATGTTCTATAAATGCGTAATTCATCCAGACGTTCTTCTTAGACTCTTCTCTTCTGCTATAACTTCCTTTTGTGCTGGCTTTTCTCCAGTACCTTGTTAAGCATTCAGTGTTTGTGGCATAGTGACTGTATCTATGTTGTCATGTGGATTTATTATTAGAAGTCATAGAATCATACAATCATAAATGTTGGACAAAAATTCTAAGATTACCAACACACAACACCAGCCCTCCCCCACCACGCCCACCGACCACGTCCCTCAGTGCCACATCCACATGGCTCTTGAACACCTCCGTGACGGTGACAGCACCACCTCCCTGAGCAGCCTGTGCCACTGCCTCACCGCTCTTTCCTTGCATAGCAGGAGTCCTTGTATAGCATGAGTGCTTCCTATACAAAACACCTATATGTGTGATCAAGACAATGACAAGATATGTTACAGAAAGAAGAAAGACTTTCTTTCGACGAAGACTTCTGTGTGATTTTTTTTTCTCTGTAAGATATTTGAGACTTTCAATCACAGGCAATGAAATTATAATCTACTTGTCTGTTAAAAAAAAAATAGAACAACCCCCTTTTTTACTTTCCTCTAACAGATCTAGTCTCTTTGCATATACTTTTCATGAAGAGAAGTTATTGCTTCAACATTTCTGATATTCAGGAGTGTTCCCCTAGAGCTACTTCAGAGTGTTTATGATAAAACTAATACTAGAATTATACTGACATATTGGAGGAGCAAGTGGTGAATATTTGGTATGCAGCTATCAAATTTTAGAATTGTTGCATGTACATTGTATGACAATATTGTATGATAATATGATAACATTATATTGTACGGCAGTTGTTATATATATTTTGCTGTATCATTTTACTACATTTACACAAGATTTGTGTAGAGATGATAATACGTATTTTATCCTCGGATTTTCATCTTCTTTGTGTATCACATATTGTCCAAACCCTGCTTTTCCCTGTTGTCATTTATACTTGGTATTAAATATAATCCTGACTTCATTGAATGTAAGATTTTTTTGCTCAACTTTATTCACATGTTTAAAATCTGTTTCCATTTAGACCCAGGATGAAAGCTGAACTTAAATTAGTTTCTTAGTTTTAAGACTGACACGGGCTGCCCAGAGAAGCTGTGGTGCCCCATTCCTGGAGGCGCTCAAGGCCAGGTTGGATGGGGCCCTGGGCAGCCTGAGCTGGTGGGGGGCAGCCCTGCCCACGGCAGGGGTTGGGGCTGGGTGGGCTTTGAGGTCCCTTCCAGACCAAACTGTTCTATGATTCTATGAAAATATTTCAAGTTGAAGCATTGTGTTTCAAAAAGTGTTTTTGGACTTCTGGTATTGTGGGTCTGAATGGCTTGGTTTGCACTTGGTGGCGGAAAAGGACCTGTTGTCACTTGTGTCACTGTGACATTAATATCATTCTGTCCATCAAGCTGTGGTTCCCGATGGGACATGCAGATCAGGTATCAGACACGCAGAGTTTTTGTTCCACACCAAGCTCTCGAGTGCACATACAGACTGAGTCTAAAGGAAATGGTCACAATGCAAGCCATCTCCGAGCCATCACCAGTGCCAGAGGGAGGTGTTTCTCTCATCTTACTTTCGTTCTGCTTCCCAGTGTCACTTGGCAGCTGTGGAGCTGAGATGGGTGTTCCACAGAAGCAGAGGGAATTGGAGATGCAGGCTGTGCTCCTCACCCAGGCCTACGTTCTTCCTGAAGGGTGGGAAGCAGAGAAAGGGAAAAGCCTCCCAGAGAAGCAGCAGTAAGGAACTGCCTTAGAAAATCCAACTCTTTGAAGTTGGGAAGTTTAGCAAATATTTGTTTTTGTACCTCGAGGACAACAACGTTTAAAATGCTTTTATTATCCTGAGGCCAAAAATGTTTGTGCTTTGATTTAAGCATTCATTCTGGTCTGTATTTAAGCCACTACAGAGTAAACCCTCACACAGGCAGGGCTCTTGGAAATGCTCATGTGTATCCACCCTCCGGCTTCTATTTTATCACAGGTGACAAAGGATTGAAATTTAATATCAGATAAGCTGCAGAGCTGGCCCAAGGGGTTAGTGCTGTCACCTGGGTTCTCAGTGTTGGTTTCAGGATTTCATGGGGCTGGTAAAGGACTCGGTCCAGCATGTTGCTCAAAGGCTCAGAAAGCCTACCCCACCACTGTGCCGCAGCCAAAGAGCAGCACAAATAGGCTCCATAGGGAGCCTCCTCCTGACCATCACAGCCTGGGCAGATTGCTGTAAAGGGAAGCCTTTGGGAAAAACAGGTCTTTTCCAGCCAGATGGAACCTATCAACCAGCAATGAGTTTGGCCATTCCACTGCATCCTGCTGGAAACCTGAAAGCCGAGGAGATCCGTTTACCATGCGCAGCCCATCTGCCCTTCTGAGGAGCTCTAGAGCATGAATACAGGCTGCTGCCTGTGAGATACTTTGGGGTTTATTGACCCTAAAGGAATCCCACTGACTTCAGCTGTGATGCCAAGTGAGTGCTGCACTCTCAAAAGCTTTTGCAGATCTATCTCTGAATTCCTGAGATGTAGCTTGGTCTAAAGGTTGTAATACGTGTTTGTCAAAAGTGAAGTGTTTTGTAGGGCATCTAGCACCACAGTGTAACTGAGTGTCTTCCTCTATCATGGCATGCTTATTTGTGAAACAAACAATATTTAGCTACATCAGAGAGTAGCTTTGTAAAACTGATCATATTCATCATAGAATCACTAAGGTTGGAAAAGACCGGTAAGGTCATCTTGTCCAACCATTTCATCAGAGAGTAGTTTGGTGAGGCTGATAAAATATCCACAAGCACCGCAGAATCTGTAAAAAGAAAGCTCGTTCTTTTCCTGATTCAGCTGCATATTCACAATTTTTTAATCCAAAAAAGCTATCAATTCTGTACTACAGTTGTCAGAGCTTCAATGTGAGGGAAGGCTGAGTTTCTCTTCTGTGGTAGTTTGTTCATAGGTGATCAGGAGACCATGGAAGGAGGCAAGGGTTGCCTCATGGGAAGATCTTTGTCCAAAAGTGCCCAAATCTTTCTCTCCACTTCCCCTGAAATTACTGATTTAACCTTTTGAGTTAAATTAATATTAGAGTAGATGCAGTCATTCTTTGCCCTCATCAGCACTGAAAAGTTGCACAAGTAACTATTGCCAGTTGTGAGGTTCACCACTATCATTCTATCTGCAAAAATATGGTTGTACGTGTAATTGTATCTGAACGTGGCATCACTGTTCCATGTCTCCTAAGGGAACATCTATGTCAGAACAAGACACATCTGAATACCAACACAGCTTTCCAGCAAGTGGAACTGACAGCTTTTCAGGTCTCTTGCATGAACGTAGGAAGGCTGGAAGCAAAAGGAAGCACTGTGCATTGGTGCAGCCCTTTGCCATTACAGAAGTGACACTACGCGCTACAGCATTGACACTATATCTCTTTTAAAACCATGCTGTAAATCTCAACTGGTTTTATACTACTTGTAATTATCATAGATTAACCCTTAAAAGGTTTTTAAATGTTTCATACCAATAAATGTTTAAGCAATTGCTGACTTAAATTAAATGGATACCAGCCATTCATGAACTGGATTAGGAAGTACCTGTACTGGCTAGAAAAGGCAATGTTTGGCTCTTTTAGACCACTGATCAAGATTCGTTTGTGAGCCACAATCAGACATGATGCCTTTAAAAAGCAGACAAATGCAAATGCAGCACCAACCATCCCAAGCATTCAGGCTGAGCACTTGAGCAGCTGGATGAATTGAGCAGCTATTTTTGAGCACATGCACCAGCTGTAGGCGTGCTGCTGTCTGTGTGGATTTGGAGACTGCTGACATAACCAGCAGAGGAGAAAATAATGGGCTGTGGAGCCAGCTCACTAGGAACTGAAGAAAATGGGAAGGCACGCATTACATCGCCTTACTTTACCAATGCCAGTTTTCAGTCTCTATATGTTCAGCCTATCTATATATGCTCTATGAACTGTCATTTTGAAGATTTCTCTTGCTATCTGTGCCTGTAGCCCCACTTTTCTTTTATGGTGTTATGGTTCTGCTTCTCTTCTTTTCTCCTGGCTGTCCCACAGTGTTCTCATGTGTCCCAATCCCATGGTTTGGAAGTTGCATCTCTTGCCTGTGAAAATTAGGGATCTGTCTTGTGCTGAAAGATGAATTTGGCAGGTACCTGGACGACCGAACAGTTGTTAAACAGTGTTCAGAAGCCATATGCACCGTTTTAGGTCAACATTACAATGTTCAAATACCAATTACTGTGGTTTTACTTAGCCTCAGTCACTTAGGTGCAATTCAGAGACATTACTTGGTTTTCCAATGCCTACAGTCCAGAGGTTCTGAATGTAAGGAGGTCACTGCAGTCTCAGCTACCAGCAAATATTACATTTATAGCATATGTCTCAGCAGAGTTTCCTTTCTTGCCTACAATTATTTGAAAGCTGTAAGCCAACTCCAACACCTACAGTGAAATTATTTAAATCAAGATTTAAACCAGCAAGTAGAAAATCCTGGTTCAAATAATTGATTTCATCTTTTTGCAGTTGCAAGTTATGCTAGCTATATTTTTAATGAAAAGTTAGCTTTCATGGTTTGGTAACCATAAAAACACCTTGATTTATAACAAGAGACAGTACTCAGTGAGGTCTACCTCTTGTTAAACAAAGGTGCTTATCTGTGTGCATTTATTATGGTGATAAATTAAGAATCGCGTTAGCAGAATCTTAACTTTGTCATATTTATAAGTTGAAAAATGGAAGACGGTTCATTTGTTTATAAATTCTTATGTGGTGGGCTCTGTGGTCCTTGCCAATCTCTTAGAGCGCTGCCTGTTGTGCTTCTTGTGGCTCATAAGCTAATCTTTCAAAACAGAAGAATTTACTCCATTGCTATCCAAGCACTTTGAACAGACAAGCACTTCTTCAGCAAAGATGTTTAGAAATATTTCTTGATTGTCAGCTGAGCACAACCTGGGCCTGGATAAGAACTCACAAGGCTGAGAGCCATCTCCAGCAGGAACGTTGTTCCTCCTCAACATTTTTTTTCCATCTGTGTAACAGTGTAAAGAAGTGGATGGAGGTCACAGTGACACGTAACAGTTGAGGCACAGGGCATTTCCCGGGGAATTAATGGCTGGCTGGGGTTAATGGCCTTCTGCTTTGCTTTGGGCCATCAGCTCCCCCAGCTACTCATTAATCCCTAGGAAATGCCCTGTGACTCAATTGTTATCGCCTAAGTGGTTAGCATGAATCAACAATATTCCGCATCTGCTCTAGGTATTTAAGACAAGAATGGAAGGTAATAAATGTGCTTTTATTATGAAAATTCGCGGTATTTGCATCCAGAAATCTTTACTTTTCCCTCTTAACATTGATCAAATGTACTGAAAAAGGATTCCTCATCAGCAAAGCAATGTCAGAGGCTGGCAGGATACAGACAAAATGACTCACCTACTCACTCCAAGGTCTTTTCACTTCAGTTTTCTGTCCCCTGCAGCCCATTTGCAGGTTGTTTTATGCCTCTGCCTGAGTGGGTTTTAGAACGTGGATAGTTCTTCACATTAACTAGTAGGAAGTCACTTAGCCGGCAGCTGAGTGTTATGTTCTAGACAGGGGTTGTTGAGCAGGATCCCCCTCACACCATCTGTCTGCTTTTTTGTTGGACAGGCCTGGAAGTATGAGAGCATTACCAGAAAACTCTTGTGAGACAAGTCAAAGAGAAGATGAGGAGTGATGTGCCACTCTGCCCAAGTGTCTTTGCTGCAAGCAAGGAAACGATCTAAATGGGTGTGATCAAGGCTCTGAGTTGTTTGTAGAGCAGATAATATATAGGCAGAAGAAAAGACATGATACATCTTCATTGGGAAAAACTTTACATGTTGGCCCTTCACTTGTCATTTATTTATCACAGTTATGAGTTGTGCATTGCAGCTGATGGACATAACGCACCCTGAACTTCACCATAAAATGCAGTTCCTTCTGCCTGTGTAAGCTGAATTCAAAACCTTACATATGCATATACTAATTTTGGTATGTGCAGATTCTACATATAACATGAAATTCTGTAATGTTACTATGGAAGAGCTCAAAACCTTTTGGTTTTGATGAAATGAGAACACCAGTATGCAAAGAGGCTTAAGAGGAAAGCAGCACTTCAGCCTGAAGAAACACATGGCCAAAATCTCTGGTCTACCTAGGCCTGGTAGGATACCCCTGGCCTCTAAGTAGAGGACCTGCAAGCCCAACCTCGGCTGCCACGGGGCTCACATTCTCTTTCCCCAACCTGCAGTATGCCTTTCCAAGAGCTCTGTAGCACACAACAGGACCTCCAGATCTCCTGTATCATGAGCAGACCCCATTGTCCCATCAACCAACAGGCTGTAGAACCAGAAAGAAATCCCACAGATTCCCTTTGGTGGGAAACTGCAGCTGGCCTCCTATGAAGGCAGGGATTGCCTCAGGCCCCTGTGATCCTTGTAGTGGGAATGGATCTAACCATAGCACTTGCACTGTTGTTTGGCTCTTTGAAGTTCAGAGTCAGTGAGTCCTCCATCCCCCTGCAAGTCCTGCTCTACTATTTGCTGGGACTGGCAGGCAAGAAAATGCACTCATCAACCAGCCGCCTCTGAACCCTGGACCAACCATAATGCACATAGGTGTGGTGTCTCCAGGCACCCCATCATCCCTGAGCTGACTGGCAGCATGCTTCAAAGGAGCAAAGCAGACAGAGCTGACTCACTTCCAGGCAAGAGACAGACTAGATGAATCTGAATGACTAGCTGATCTGAATGTACATCAGAAAGTTCAGAGGAGGCTAGTTATGCACAGATGGGTGCCAGAAAAAGTGTTCACAGATGTGCTCTGATCAACCTCCAAAGATCCATTCTAGGGTAAAAGGCTGAATGATACAGATACCTGCTAAGTAAGAGTGAAAAGCAGACACCAGGTCTGCATACTTTTAACAAGGATTTGGACATTTTGTTCGTTCTTGTTCCCAACATACTGGGAATGGCTGCCCAATGTTTTCTCTCCACATCAATTGCTTGCCTGTCTGAGTACCCACAGATCAAATAATATATTTTTTTTCAACTTGGAGATTGATCTAGGAGAACAGCAAGGCTCTCTAACTTTCTGGGAAATTCCAAGCCTAGATTTCGGATAGATCCTATGACAAAGCTCTCTCTTTCCAATGCCTTGTGCCACTTCTGTGGAGGTCTGCAAGGCCACCAGACCCAAGGAAATGCTGTTCTTTGGAATCAGCCACACATTATGAATTGCATCATGATCCTGTCTCCACTAGCCCAATGCATCTAAAACCTCTTGAGGGTTTCAGGAGCCACCTATGAATTCTCTGATACTGCTATAACCTAGAGCAGAAGGGGGAGTTGGGAAAGGAGGAAAGTGATGCCAAGGGGCTTACATATACAGGAGGAAAGCTGGATTCTCACAGAAGGAATACTGGACAAATATCAGAATTCATCTCAAATACAGCTTTGGTATTTGGCAGTGGTCCCCCAAACTAAAAGATTATTGCTGTTATGAAACATGCAGCACCACATCCCTGTTACGATGTTTTTCCATGTGTTCACAAAAAACAAGCTTGGTAAACTCTGTGAAAATCAGAAATTCAATACTATTCTGTCCAAAATTTTCTGCAGTCACTGGAATATGCTATCCATCGGCCTGCTGGGAGTCTGGTGGCACTTTCTTCATTTATTTAGTATCCTCAGCTTCTCTGCCAGTACAGTGGGCTCTTCCAGTCCACCTTCTATATTTCTCTTCAGTAATAGAATCATAGAATCATTAGAGTTGGAAAAGACCTCTAAGACCACCGAGTCCAACCACCAGCCCATCACAGCATGCCCACTGCCCATGTCCCACAGTGCCACCCCCACACAGCTCTTGAACACCTCCAGAGATGGTGACTCCACCACCTCCCTGGGCAGCCTGTGCCACTGCCTCACCATTCTTTATGAGAAGAAATGGTTCCTAATATCCAACCTGAACCTCCCCTGGTGCAACATGAGGCCATTCCCTCTCGTCCTATCGCTGTTATCTGGTAAAATTTCAATATTGAGCTTCAATAGTTAAAACTGTGGGTATATATGTTTTGAGGAGGCAATTCCAGGACAAATCATAGAAGGCTGACTGTTATTAGTTCACCCAGTTTACCACTTTTCCTCTGCAACCTTATATAAACAGCAATGCTTTATCTTCTCTTTCATATTGAAACATGAGTACTCCCACTTCTTAACAATAAATTATTTGAAGTTTCTCTAGTCAGCATTTTCACTAACTTAACAAAATATAGTTTTCTCTCAGTGTTGTTCCTTTGCCCTGTACTCCTGAGCTCCAGATCTTAAATGAAAATGAATGTATGGAATTCAGCGGATTGCGGAGTTGAATTTTACTACAAGACTTAGACCAACACATACATGATTTTTACATCTGGAAAAGCACAGTTTTTTGCCTTTTTTATATCAGTTGCATAACGGTATGTGATAAACTATTCCATTTCTATGTTGGGCTGAGATATGTTTTTGAAATTTTTTAAGGTGGAAAAATGGTTGAACTAGATGATCTTACTGTTTTAATGGGTGGATAGTCATAGGACATGGGGGAATGGTTTTAAACTGAGACAGGGGAGATTTAGGTTAGATATTAGGAGGAAGTTTTTCACTCAGAGGGTGGTGATGCACTGGAACAGGTTGCCCAAGGAGGTTGTGGATGCCCTGTCCCTGGAGTTATTCAAGGCCAGGCTGGACGTGGCTCTGGGCAGCCTGGTCTAGTGGTTGGCGACCCTGCACTCAGCAGGGGGGTTGAAACTCGATGATCTTTGAGGTCCTTTTCAACCCAGGCCATTCTATGATTCTATGATCTTAGTGGTCTTTTCCAACATTAATGATTCTATGATTCTGTGAAAATATAGGGGATTAAAATGTAACAATTGGTGACATATACAGCAAATCAGTACACATATCTGAATATGAGGGTTAAAAAAATCATGCTATTTAGAGATGTACTCAGTGAATATTGATGCTGTGCTACAGACACATTGCCCAAACTTTGCTGATGGGCTCAGAGTCCTCTAATGCAGATTGCAGTGGTAACAACTTCTTCAACAGATAGACTTCCATGTAAAAGGAAGAAAAGTCAAGGAGACAGGTTTGGGTTTCTTTTTATTTTTAAAAAGCTAGGGAAAGATGTTTCCACAGAAGCAGTGTGAGTTTTGTTGTTATGCAGGCTTCTCCAGCTATTGCTGCTTGGCCACCCTGCGAGCGCTGATCAATATTGAGTGGATGTTCAATATGAAAAAAAAACACAATACTTTACTCTGAAATTTGAAATGACATCTTTCCTTCTCTTCTCTTTTGTTTAATTAAAGTACCACTGTTTGCTTTTTCCAACTGACATTGCTGGCTAAAACACACCGTTTCTACCAGGCAGGCCAAATACAGCCCTATGTAAGTGACTGAATCAGAAGTTACATCAGCAGTTAAGTTTTTCAGCCCACTGTGTCTTCCACCAGCAGTGTTCTGTAGTTTCTGTTTCCTTTAGATACTGTTATCTCCATATTTTCCACCTTCCCGGCATTTTTTTCTGAGTCTTCTATCTCCATGACACCAGGGCACCCAAACACGAGGGCAGATCCTGAACAAACCAGAGAGGAAACAGAGAATAGAATCATAGAACCAATGAGGTTGGAAGTAAGACCATCTAGTCTAACCACCAGCCCATCTCCACCATACTCACAATGTCCCTCAGCACCACATCCACACGGCTCTTGAACACCTCCAGGGACGGTGACTCCACCACTTCCCTGGGCAGCAGTCCAGCAAGCAGGACATGCAGCTCAGCTACCTATGGTATAGCTAACCTAGAGCTGTCCCATGGCAAAATACTTGGCTATACTAGCAAGAGCCTTTGCTCTGTAAAGGGTCCCCTTAACCGCTCATCTTGAGAATTTCAGTGGAATGCAATTAATGCATAGGCCTAAAGCAGGAGTGAATGAAAATGGGTCTGGAGGGAACAAAGCAAATTACTCAATGCTGTGGAGATATTCTGGTCTTTCTGTTTACATTAAACAGCCATGAGATCCAGCAATATTCATTTGCCTGCCCACCAGTCTTGCCAGACAAATACCATCACAGGACAAGAAATACGTACAGATCCAAGCCTACCAGGAGAAAATACACCTGCCATCATACCCAACCATGCAGGTTATGTTGGGACTTGGTGTGAAAAAAGGGCACAGAATGGAAAGAAGTCAGCGGGAACTACCCTGTGCTAAGCACTGCTGAAAAACAGAACTCACACAAGTGCCTACATCGGGGCTTAGTGCTCCAAGTCTGGGTCCTGCTTGCTTTCTTTGAAATCTTTGCCACAAAGGGTGATGTTCAGCAAGGCCCATTGCTATTTGTGAACACAGAGCACATCTCAGGCCCACACTTCCCCTGGAAGGTCACACTGAATTAAAGTCCTGTCAAGTAGATTTTTCTCTGTCTGCAGACTCATGTAGGATTGTTCTTAAGAAGAGCGTTAATTCCACCTGGCCACTTCCTCAGCTGGAGCCAGTCAATACATCCATTGCTTTCATCAGCTGCACTGCCTGTGACAGCCAGGAATGATCTATTCTCTACCACTAAAAACTTTCTTTCTTACAAGTCCTGAAATCTCGAAGCTTCCTATTTTAGATTGGATTAGCCTCCATTCTAAAGAAAATCAGCTTCCAACCTCTAATGGACTGGACCTCCTTTTGATTTCACTCATTTTTCACCAGCTCTGCCCTTGTGAATCTCCTCTAGGATTACTCTTGATTTATACTAATATAAAAATGAGAAGATGCAGGATCCCTATGCGCATTTAGAGCCAAAATGTTTGCAGCAATTTAGGTGCAAATGCACCTACGTCTGGTAGGTACAAATAGAGGGAAGGAGAGAAGGGGACAGGGCAGACATGAGTCAGCTGAGCACTGGCAATGCAAAGAGTGGTGCAGCTCTGCCCTTTCAGCTCTTCTGGAAGGGCTGCAGGAACCCCATTAGCACTGTCTTTGTGCCAGAACAACTGTCATCTAGAAAGTTTCAGAACGGCATTTCTACAGATGACTAGTTTCATTGGGTTTGTCCTGCTCAGTTTACCGAAGTGGTAGATTAGGACAGTCATTGCTTTTCATTTATCTCCTCCCTTTTATCTTGCCAGTAGGTAGTGCTGCTGCTCACACTAGCCACTTCAGGAGGTTCTCATCCCCCTTCTGTGACAGCAGCTCCTCTGGGGTCCTGGGCATTTACTTTTGAATTCTTCTAATTTAATGTAATGCCAGTGAAAGCAGGAGGAATAGCTGTGTGATCCTGCCTTTAATCCCAAAGGTTAGATCAAGCCTGGGTAGCAAAAGCTTGAATTTCCTTGTCTTTCCTCAGTGTCTTTCAGAAGCACATATGAGGCAGCTCTGTCTTTGTCTGCCCTGCTGAGCCCCCCAGGGACAGCATGTATTATAGCATGCCCATGCTAGGTCTGCTACCAGATTTGGAGCCACTAGACAGCCTCAGCATCTGGCTGCTGACTGTGTTCATTCTGAGCCAAGAATCAAGAAAAGGATCCTGCTTGTCCACTACGTGTTTCTCAGTCTCATTTAACCTGGTTCCAAAGGGCTGGGAGGTGGCATGTTTGGAAACCTTGCCATGGTATGGCGATCTCCCTCCTTCAGCACTCCCACATCCTGCTGGTTTGAGTTAGCCAGCATTCTTAGCTTTGTTTTACTTTGTTTTTAGCTTCTAAAATCATTTCTATAGAGTGGAGGGGCTTTTTCCTCCCAAGAAAACAACAGTACTTAACATGTGTAAGATGCTTTTCACCTTTTCACCCAGTTAACTAATTAATCCTTGCAACATTCCTGAGAGGAAAGCAAAATTATCTCACTTCTGCACGTGGGGAAACTAAGGCAGAAAGGTGAAGCAAATTGCTTAAGGCCAGTGAGAGATTTAGGATCACAAACACAGGAGTTTTCCAGCTCCTGGTGCTGCATTCAGGCAAGCAGAGCAAGTCTCCAATGGGTAAAACAGGCTGCAGGCATGATGTCCCCTGCACGCAATAGTGTTTCTGTGAGGTATGCAGAGAGGCTGATGCTCAGACCTGGGAAGATGTGAAGGAGGGACAAGCAGACGAGCCCTGTCTCTTTCCTGGCTCGAGCTCTGGTCCCGTTCTAACTGTGCTCCTTTGCTACATGTGAGCTAGCTGCATACAATGTGCAGCAAGGGGAGCTGCAGGATGCAGCTGAAAGGAGTTTTGCGGCAGCTGTGGCAAGGCAGGGCCTGTAATTGGGAAGCAACATGAAGATAGAGTCCCGCATCTCCTGCAAAGATATAATGGAGACGCGATGTGCTATGCCTGTCATCCAGGGGAATAAATAAGAACATTCCTCTGCCTGTCCTAGGGCGCTTCCACCTCAAGAGAGGATGTGAGCAACTTTTCTGGTAATTTTTTTTTACTGGTACTGTGCTCATTCTGCTTATAACGGTTCCACTTGTTCCAGAATGACAATGAGCAGCCTTATCACAGCACTAGACAAGGAGCCAAGTTCTCCTAGCACTGACAGCCGTGCACTGAGACCCTGCTGCGCTTCAGAGGAGCTGCTCAAGCTTTCTGCTGCTGCAGCTCTGCACTGAACACACCCAAATATCTGTCTATGGACCAGCTGAGAGGGAAATGAGAGCATCTATGCAGCAACCAGCAAGGAAACTTTGCTCTACCATCAGCCAGCATTATTAAAGGCATTCCTTAAGGGAAGTCTGCACCAGCACTTTGGTCTTTTTATTAATAACAAGCATTCCTGCTTTTACTGAACAGGAGGATTGGTGACTGAGGAATTAACATCATCCCTCCAAACTTGTCAAATCTTTCTTCTGGTTCCAGAGTCCCTGTTTTAAAACAAAGCAAAAAGAGAACCAGAAATATGGCAATTGAGTGCCAATAATTTTTAGCTCTGCGCTGGGGCAAATTGTGCCAAGCATTTTGTGAGAGAAGGACAACAGAGGACAATCTATCGGTGCAGCATACATCAACGTATTAAAAAAATGCAAGTAGTGGGGAAAGCTTTTAATTTGAATGATATCGGTGCCCACAAGCACGACAATAATTAAAGGTCTGCCAGCACAGCTATTATACATTCTGGTTTAGTGCATTTAATATCTCGGCTGCTTCAAATCAGATCAGCCTGATGGCTGGCAAGCGTGTTTCCACTCTGGATGCAAATCAAAGTCGCGCACACCGTTCTGAAGCCTCGCTTCAAGAGTGGGACTTTTTTGCATAGGACAGGACAGACTGTCCTTCGTCCTTGCTGTGCAGCTCTGTGCTGCTGGTATGCTTCCACCACCCAGGAAAGAGGAGAATGAATGATTCTCCTTAGGGTTAGACTGAAAAGACATTGTGCCCTTCTTGAGAGTCATTTTTCTGCTTCTCAGAGCTTCCCTTCTGTCCTTCACTGGACAGGGGTGTGCTCCGTGGCATGGCTTGGATGCTCCCTCCCTTTTGGGTCATCATGAGGGCAAGCAAAGGGATACAGTCCTTCCTTCCCCTCCAGTCCAGTGCTGGTGGCTGGCAGAACACCTTGGGCTGCATTGCATTCAGATCATCCTTGATGAGCTTGTTGTGAGGCTGCAGCCATCTCTAACAGGGGTGGGTGGGCAACCAAGGGTTTCCCTTCCATTTTCTGGTCCTTCTATTCCCACAGAACTGTGGGACCTCCTTGGGAAACTAGCCTGGAGCAGCACTGGCACAGAACCAAGGTGGATGGAAATAAATGATCACTTTTGCAAATAGTAATTTACAACACTATGAAAAACAAGCCAACAACTTGTTTTATTTAAATTTCAGGGAGGTGAGGAAGAAGCAAGAGACTAGCAAGTTATGTGACTAGTGTTACTATGAACATCTAGCTTTCACGTCTCTCACTTCCTTCACACTCTGCCTTCCCTTTTAGACCGTAACCCAATGAGGGCAGGAGCTGTCTCTCATGGGTGCTTACATAGATCTGAGCACAACAACACTCTTTGGATCCTCCCAGCCCTACTGCAGTACAATTGGTGGTGATGTTCTAGACAGAGGTTTCAACTCATAAGACACTGAAAGTGCCCCGAAGGTCAGAGGGAGGCAGTACATGCTGAGACCTGGGGAACATTAAGGAGCAGCGCAATTAGATGGTTGGGGGTCAGCAGTCAGATTGCTGGGTCTGACATCACCCAGCAAAAGTGTGACCTTGTTAGGATTAAAAAGTGAAGGGTTCGAGGGAGTCTGATGGGGAACAGGAGGGAGGGAAGGAGGTCAAATGAGGGTATCCATAGACAAACAAATACAAAGGTTAAAAAAATCTCATGGTGGTTTTCTTTGCCATCTGCTCTTGTACAAATTCAGTCTCCTGGAAATTACATACGAATAATTTTTCCCCCCCCAAGAGACACGGTAAACGACTGTGCATGCATTTCTAGACTGTTGTGAAGGCAAGGTAAATTATCAAAGCATTTCAAGAAAATGTTTCCTCGTATATTTGCAATGGACTAGGGAAGGAATGCATCACCAGTTCATATAAGGCAGAAATCCCCTCTTCAGTGGTGAGATGTCTCTCGTGCTGTCCTAATTTGGTCACACAGCACACCCTTGTTTTGAGGGTGCTCTCTCATGTCTTCACTGCTCCTCGGGGAGGTGTGATTTCATAGAGCAGCCTTTCCTTCAGTGGGAGACATTAATAAGGGCTCTGTCTCTTTGCCCCTTTTCATGCACACTGTGGGGACTGATTAACTTTAAAGCCTTTCGCACTCTGTCAAATGGTTCAAAAGTTATTAGGAGCAGGTATCTACCTTAGCAATGTAGTGTGCTGGAGAGTTTTTTTTGTGTGTGTGTAAATTCTCCTTGCCTCCTGACTTAAGAGTCTTGCAGTTGCATTCAAGCATCAGCCTGGTCATGGCAGTGACCATCTCTGAGCCATCTCCCCCTTAGCATCACTGCAGCAGGTTACACCAGCGTGTCCACACAGCGTCTGAAATCATACCAGCCTTGTCTCCAGAACAAACAAGACTAAAAGCAACGCCAGCCCTGGTCAAGTGCTGTTGGCTAGGTTCTGTTGTTAGCTAATGAACAGCACGAAACAGCATCAGTTTTAGTGACTATGCTGTTAATTTTAATAAGAGTTTTGTTTTATGCTGATCTCTGTAATGATTAGTTTAAATATTGCTGCCTGCTATTAATTGGTGGCTGCGCCGTCTGCCCGGCTGCGTGCTGCCAACGCACCGTGCTGGGGCTGCTCCCAGCAGCGAGCTCTGCCAAGCAGAGCCCACGTGCAGGCAGGCTCATGCAAAGAGCTGCGGTCTGACAGGAAATCAGAGTGAGCACGCTTCCATTTCTGTTGTGCCCTCACCCTCAGGGTGTTATTACCCAAACCCAGGCAGCTTGTCTGGTTATACCTGTTCTCCAGTGCCGTACTGCACTGGCTCATACTTCTTACTCTTTTTCATTCCTTCCTTGCTTACCTGCTAGATTTGGTACGCTGGAAGTGCCCTGAGCCTTCTTTCCTGGAGGCCTGCTCCCTTTCCACAACATCCAGCTTTTATCATTCCAGCTCTGATGGAAGCTGCTCCTCTGCCGCACTGCTCCTTGGCTGCAGGCATGTGCCAGATTGCGAGTTAATGTATGGGGAGAGTCGAGCATGCAGCTTGATTTAGGGAAAAGCATCCAAAGCCAGGGCCTGGATCAGAGCACCTTGAAGAGGCTGTCAAGTAAAAAACTTCACACACAGGCAGTAAGCTGGACACCAAGTTGGCCCATCACCAGGTCGATGATGCTAGATGGAAAAATGTCACATCCTCCTCTATCTACCCTCCAGCAAGGGTTTTGTCAGGATACTACCCCATCACCTTGGTGGTTCTAGCTGTCTGCGCATCCCAGTGGTTTTGGAGGCTACCGTTTCCCTTCATCCTGCCAAGCATGCCACGGCTCTGCATCCACTCCCACTAGAATCAACGAATCACAGAATCATTAAGGTTGGAAAAGACCTCTAAGATCACCTAGTCCAACCACCAGCTCACCCCCACCATGCCCACTGCCCATGTCCCTCAGTGCCACATCCACATGGCTCTTGAACACCTCCAGGGACAGTGACTATCCCACCACCCTGGGCAGCCTGTGCCACTGCCTCACTGCTCCTTCTGAGAAGAAATTGTTTCTAATATCCAACCTGAACCTCACTGGCACAGCTTGAGGCCATTCCCTCTTATCCCATCGCTGTCACCTGGGAGAAGAGACCGACCACCACTTCACCACAACCTCCTTTCAGGTGGCTGTAGAGTGACAAGGTCTCCCCTGAGCCTCCCCTTCTCCAGACTGAACAATCCCATTTCCCCAGCAGCCCCTCCATTAGTCTTGTGCTCCAGACCCCTCACCAGCTCTGCTGCCCTTCTCTGGACACACTCCAGGGCCTCGATGTCTTTCTTGTAGTGAGGGGCTCAAAACTGAACACAGCACTCACTCAAGGTGCAGCTTCACCAGAGCTGAGTACAGAGGGATGATCACCTCCCTGCTCCAGCTGGCTGCACTATTTCTGATACAAGCCAGGATGCTATTGGCCTTCTTGGCCACCTGGGCATGCTACTGGCTCATGTTCAGCCAAGTGTTGACCAACACCCCCAGATCCTTTTCTTCCACACAGTCTTCCAGCCACTTTGCCCCAAGCCTGAAGTGTTGCATGGGGTTGATGTGACTAAAGTGCAGGACCCAGCACTTGGTCATGTTAAAGCTCATACAATTGTCCTCAGCCCACTGATCCCGCCTGTCCAGATCCCTCTGTAGGGCCTTCCTACCCTCAGGCAGATCGACACTTCCCACCAACTTCATGTCATCTGCAAACTTACTGAGGGTGCACTTGATCTGACAAAGATCCCTCTAAGAGATTCCCTAAAATCTCTCTAAATCTTTTTCTGTCAGCCCTCTTAGGTCAACATAGTTTCACTAGCTCTCAGGTGGGCAGCACCCTCAAAAGGAGCGGAGAAGAGATGCAGGATATGATATGAAGTTAACATCAGGTCCCATCATTGCCTGCTCTAGCCAGAAAGGCCTGCACACAGGAGAGGAACCATGCCATGTATTCAGTGTTTTGGCAACAGCTGAGCCCACAGGGGCGACACAGCTACAGTCCTTCAGAGTCCCTCACGATCTCAGAAACATCACTGAGGCTCTCAGGGCAAACAGTAGTATCAGGGAGCTCCAAAACCTCCCTCAGCACAGTGCTTGTAGCTGTGGGCTTGGGCTGGGTGCTGGGGGCCTTGGCTCAGGCTGTGTGTGGGGAGGGCTGAGGAGAAGCTGGAGCGTAAAGCAGATGGCATGGAAGCAGATTTGTCCCAAAAAGGAGGGAACTGGAGAGGCATGTATCAGAGCAGCCTGAGAGGGGATCACAGCAGCAAGAGCAATAACGCAGCTTTTTTGCTCCAGAATAAAAAGAGGGAGTTAGATTGACATGCAGATATCGCTGCTGGCAGATACGGTTTCCAGGGAGTTTCCAGCAGCACTATTAATAAATAACAGTTTTTATTATACACTTTCCACTTCAGAGCCATTCCTGTTCTCACTGCCTTTTTTCCTTTTTTTTTTTTTTTTTTTTTTTTTTTTTTTTTTTTTTTAAATTTAAAGGAGCACTGCTGCAGGAGTCTTTTGGGGCACCTGTCTTTCTAATGCATAAATTTACTCAACTCTTCTTCAGGTCACTAGCATAATTTGGGGGTAATTTCCACATCTTTCAGCATTTGGACATTGCATTTGTTTGCACCCAGCATCACAGAAAGGCCACGAGAGGAAATGCCAAGGATGGGAAGAAAGTATATTCTGCTGGTTGCTGGGTGGTGTAGGGATTTCTGTACACCTCCTAGGCATAAAACAGAACAGCCCCCAGGCCAGGCCAGGCCCATCCCTGCTTGGTCTGTGTCTCCCCACAGAACATCAAAGTTGCCAAACAGCTTCCAGCTCTCTGGGATAAAAGAGGTGGCAGATGCACGTGGGTATCTTTGAAACAGTGTACCTTTGTCCTTCCAGTTAGCTTTCTCTCCTGGGGTTGCTGAAAGCCAAATTTGCTCTCTGGAAACAGCAGGATGTGAATGGAGCAATGTAGCCAGAGACTCTGCTCTTGGGAAATGTCTGGGGAGCTGCAAAATAGCAAAGCTAAACACGATAAATCTTACCTGAATGCCTGCATTAAAATCACATTGGGGCAGCCCATTTGTGAATTACATGCTTGTGATCAGAGAGTAACTTCCATTATTTTTAATGTAATGGCAAAGCCAATAGGCAGCACAGCAGATGAATGGGAAATTGATCATCCCTTCTGGACAGATCCCACTATATTACGAAATCTATGTACATGACCTAGATACTACAGTGATGAATGTTTTGGAGATGTTTATACATTAGATTAGACTCACGTTGTTTAGGACACAGCAGCTGAATTCTGGAGCTGAGCCTTTGGAGTTTATGACTTGCACTGAGTTTTCTGACTAGCACAGTTCATTCTGTTTTTTAATGGATTTTGCTCCAACAAATATCTACACATGCTAGCAGCCTTAAAAGTTCACAGATAAAGATTTTTTCTTGCATGGATGGTTTTTTTCTTAAATCTTTTTTATCTTTTTTAAAGGTCACTGTACATAAAAGATTCCAATAACTAAAATCACCTTCCTATCAGAGTCATATTCAGATATTTGATAGGCAAGTTGAGGTACTACAAGTACTGCCTCTTCATGCCTAAACCTATGCAATCTACCCTTCTCTCTCATAGTTTGAAAAAACACTCCTGAATTGTTTTTTCACAGATAAGGAATGATCTTATACTGAAGCCCAGACCATGCTCTCCAGGCCAGCCTTCACTCAAGTGCACCCAAGGTTAGAATGGTGTTTTCTACCTACCTAGGGACATCTTGCAACTTTTCTCCCACAGCATACAGAAGCCCTCCTCGCCTGTTTCACTGAATGCTTCCACTCCGCAACAACTCTTTTCCTGAACAAAGCTAGGAAGATGAGGCAGGTGAGTAGTCATCCTCTGAGGACTTACCATGGCTGTATCTTTCCATCCGAATGAAGCACTCACACGCCTCAAGCTGGCTTTGCTCCCTCATAGAGCCAGGCAGGTCTGCTAATACATCTGGGCTCTAGATTTTCATGCCTTGTTCATCTTCCATCCCAACTGTGGCTTAATCTTTACTGGGAAATTAGTGTCTTTCTTTTGCATCCAACTCTCCCCTAAGAAGACAGCTCTCCTGGTTTTATAGAGTCTTCCCACCAGCAAAGATGAATGGGCTGAGTATTGCTGCTCTTTGGATGCAGCAGGGCACAGAAGCTGCCACGCTCGAGGCTCAGTGCAGTGCATCATGCCCTGCCAAAGGCAGGCAGGGTGCTTGGCGTGAGCTGCTCTGTGCTTTCCAAGGAACCACGTGTGCTCCAGGCAGTGGTAAGGGAGTAACCACAGCACAAGGCTTCAGCTACAAAAAAG
This sequence comes from Numida meleagris, assembly GCF_002078875.1. Classification (NCBI taxonomy): domain Eukaryota; kingdom Metazoa; phylum Chordata; class Aves; order Galliformes; family Numididae; genus Numida; species Numida meleagris. Next base: position 110,362,693 of record NC_034409.1, read on the forward strand.
AGAGGAATAGATGTTTGTCCGCCTGGGATGAGGAAGCAAATCATATTGGCAAATTCATCCAGCCTTGAAAGAAATGCGCTTCAATGCAGGGGTGTGGCTGCCTTTTCTGGTTCATGAGATGCTTACACCATTTTGGGACCCACCTCCCAGGTTTAGATGAACTGCCAAGACCCTTGGGGGAATACTTGTGTTAAAGCAGTATAGAAGTCTAATCCTCAAATTCCTGACATTTTGATAGATCATGGCACCATTACAATGCAGATTAAAAAGCATTTGTTACCTTTATTGTTTGTTTTATGGGCTAGATTAATGTCTCTATGTCACTTATTTCGCCAAATTCAATCATGGGTTCAAAACTCTAAAACGTGCGTGTGAAAAATGTTCAGTAGAGGATTTGCTATCTAAGATTAAGCTCTGTGCTCTCAGCTGGGGTTAATTTAGGACCATTAATAATGTGTGGGTTGGACATAAGTTTTCAGGCACATATTATTTTATTACCTGATCACATAATTAAAATGTCACTTATCAAGGCACAAATTTTAATGAAGTTAAAAGCACCTTGATGACATATTATTATTTGACCTGTTATATAAGAGGATTATTTCCTGCCTGTTACTGATTGAGTTTCTTTAATAGCATGAAAATAACTGGTTTTCAATTAGCTTTCTCTTTGGAGAAGGGGCAAAACCTTCTTCATCCTTCTTATTACCTCCAGGACCCCTGCTAGCCGAGTTATGCTGAGAAGACCCTCTGCTTTTACACTGAGCTCATCAGCTTGCTCAGCTGCTAAGGAAAGGGTAAATGTTGTTAGTCTGTGATACAGTGTGTGAAAAGAGGGTCAGGAGGAAAAGGCTATAATTACAATGATATCCACTGAAGGTCTCTCAAATGGAAGCCTGTTCAGCTGAGGCTGGGGGAAGAGACTCAGGAGACAAAAGAAAAACATAGATTTTGAGTGACAACAAGGAGGGTGATAAGTTTATCAAGTACGTAAACACTGTTGGAAAGAGTGATCTGGCATGGGGCAAGATGCTCCTGTGGAAGTAGTGGGGAGGCACTAGCAAAGCACCATTTTACTAGGAGGGGCTTCCCGCTTCCTGAAAATAGTAGTAAGAAGTCACAGATCTCTGTGAAATGAGGCAAGATAAAAAAAAAAACAATATTTTTAAGGTGATATAAAAGCTTCAGAGTTAATTGTAAAGAGACAAAATGTAAGACTAACTAGCAACAAGAACGAAATTCCTGCTGAAGAGTCATGCTCTGTTGCAAGACATTCTCTGAAGAGTAGAAATTCTGTCATTTCAGACACTTAAAACTTATACAACAAAGCACTTGTGGGAATTAAGAGGGAGAGATCCTGCAAGGGAGAAAAGATGGAGCTCCAGTCATGTATTACATATTATGGGTTTCTTTCCATTATGAAAAATTCTCCTTTTTTCCAAAGACCACCTTCCACCCCCTCCCTCTCGGCTGTTGATTCCATGGACCAAAACGATGATGAGCACCTTGCTGCAGAGAACTTATGAGTGCCTAATTTTGAGCTGGAAAATGTTACAGCCCTCCACTCGCAGGCAGGACTTTGAGCTGAAATGTGTATCCTGCCTCTTCATCCATGGTTTCCTGCTGGGGTACATTTATTCCGTCAAAAATTCGCTACTAATTTACGCGTTGTTAATGATACCCAGCCTCTTGCTGGCTGAGAGAGGGGGATGCAACTGTCCATTTGGATTCCCGGGAGGTCCTTGAATGGCTGTGATAAGCACCAGCAATAGGACTTAGATAAAAAGAGAAGTTGCTAACTTTGTCCCAGTGAATTACAGTTACAATTTCCTTGAAAGATGAAAGGATTATTCAACTGATGGGGAATATAAAGCGACTCTCCTCAGATTGAACTGAATCGTCTTTGCCCATTTCAACTCCATTGTTCCGTTTCTTAACAGCATGTGATAGAGTCCTAATGTTTCTTGCATTAAGTTACCCTGAAACCCATGACATAAATGACACAGATGCTCGTTTGTATGAGCTTTATGTGCATTGAGAGCCTATTCCCTGAAAGTGTTTAGATGCATAAAGATGCAGAGATACACCCAGAGACATTTTTCTTAACTGCCCAAGGTTACAAATCCTCCTGGACTATCATTTCCAATACATTAAAATCGAATTGTTGGTAAGATTCTGACCGCAGTTGCTCTCACAGTGGACTATACCATTTTATAGGAAAGTTTCCCTTAATATTTCATTCTTCTTACTCATTATTGGGTAAGTCTGGATTTTGACCCACGTCAAATCACAAGATTCCTACTGTCATGGTTTTATGATTTTCGGTTATTGGTACTCCACATCATAACATCATGTAGTGAATGTACCTGGTTCTCAGAAGAGAAGGACTACTACGTTCCCCACGGCACTTTGCTCCTTTGTTACCATTTTCCAGCCGGAGGGAAAAGATAAAAGCTCACAGTATAAAAACTTGCAGATCACGAGACCTCATCCCTTTTTTCCGCCGTCTCTCGTCTTGGCAGCACCTCGCTCTCCAGCCGTCTTATCGTCGGTAGTAGAGTAAGGCCTACCTTGATTTTGGGACATTCTCTCTCTCTGTATTGGATTTATCAGCTTAAATTGTAAGTATATGGTACTATAGTGTGTTGTTTTGCATTCCGATATCTTATTTAGTAAATTAGTTTGTTTCTCCTCAGATTGTTGCCACTGTTCTTTGCTCTCAGGGCCATCTCCCTACCCTTTTCCCCTTTCCCCTTTTCCCGGGACGTGGGCCCGTGGGTCCCCCGTCCCCTTCATCACGGAATCGGGCCTAATGCCCGTAAACCGTTGACACCTACAGAATAGGAATATAAAGAATATAAAGTCCCCCAAATTGTTGGGCTTTAAGATACAAGTGCTATGTTTCTCCTAGAAGAGTACCACAGAGGCTGATTCCTTAGGATATAAAGAACGTGTGTTTATGGATAGGAATTAATTTACCTTTGATAACTTCAACATTTTTTATTTTATAATGACCAGGAGCTTTTAACAGAAGTTAAAAGCTAGTCCAACTGCCAACTCATCCCCCACCATGCCCACTGTCCACATCCCTCAATGCCACATCCACACAGTTCTTGAATACCTCCAGGGATGGTGACTCCACCACCTCCCTGGGCAGCCTGTGCCATTGCATTACTGCTCTTTCTGAGAAGAAATTGTTTCTAAAATCCAACCTAAACTTCCCCTGGCCCAACCTGAGGCCATTCCTTCTCGTCCCATCGCTGTTATCTGGGAGAAGAGGCCAACATCCACCTCACCACAACCTCCTTTCAGGTGGTTGTAGAGAGCAATAAGGTCTTCCCTGGGCCTCCTCTTCTCCAGACTGAACAATCCCAGTTCCCTCAGCCACTCCCCATAAGACTTATGCTCCAGACCCCTCACGGTGTAGTTGTCCTTCTCTGGACACACTCCAGGGCCTCAGTGTCTTCATTGCAGTGAGAGGTCCAAAACAGAACACAGCAAGTCCTTGTAGGAGGGTGGAGAAATTCATTGTTCCTGCTGTTTCACGCAAAGTTTAGCAAGTGCAACCCCCTCTCATACCTTATCTCCTGCAGGCAGAAGATAAGTGTCCTGCTGGACACAGTACTGACTTCCAGGATCGAAAGCTTTGTGCTGCCAGGGCTGGCCGTGCTGGTTCCAGCAGCCTGCAGAAGTCCGTGTGACATGTGGCACACTGCCCAGTGTGGGTGGCACCGCCTCACACACACACAGAGCTGCAGCGGTGCAGCAAGAGGAGGCATCAGGTTCACTGCATATCTGAACATACAGCAAAAGGGAGAGCCCAACCACAGCAAGAGCCACGACAAATTGCAGGCATTAGCAAGGACAAATTCTGCAAGCCAAAGTACCCCAAACAACATGTGACATCCTTTTAAATCTTTTTTGGAATTAAAATATCCTCCTCCTCTTTTTTTTTTTTTTTTTTTTTTAATTCCTCCCAGTGGAAAGCATGCTCTATTGTTGCTTAAATAGCATATATTTCTATAATGGCCTTTTAATGCAGAGCCGTTTTTCTTTAGGGCCTTGAATATATGCAAATGAAAACGGAGAGGAGAGCTGAAGTATAAAGAGAGCATGTTAGTCTGGAGAAATGAGGGGGTGAACAACTGCAAAGATCAGCTGCGAGGCTGAAGCTTAGGCTTATGGGGGGGGAAGCAGGGGTTATTAGTGCCTGTGTCTCGTCCTGTGTGACTCTAACCACGTTATTGCAGCAGCCCTACAGAAATCAGAGTACGCGAAGGAAACAACCTCTGCTGAGATAAGTGATACAAATCAGAACGCTTCCATCCCCTCAACTGTGATGCCATCAGACGCAGAAAGCACTGTTTAAATATGAATGGCATCCTGTTTATGTGCGTATTAACAACACATATGCCAGGAAAGGCCAGCCGACATGCAAATATTGCTCTGCACACGAGCCTTTCCCACTGAGGCTGGCTAGAAAAATAGCATCGGGACGCAAATTGGAAACAATAAGTACAGCTGACGCCAATAATGAGATAAAATACATATGCATGCGCGAGGGGTGTAAAACTTGGGCTCTGAGACAGGTGCCTCGCAGTGCCTGGTGGCAGCAGCTCCTCTGTCCCCAGTGTGACAGGTTCCCTGCTTCTCCCAGCTCCTCAGCCGGGTGTCCGCTGTGAGTGGCAGTCTTGTTGCACACGCTCAGCTTTAAGTAAACACTGCGATTGTGCTGACATTCCCTTCAAATGAAAAAAATGCTGTGGAAATGTAGGAAGGGGTGGACAAATGGAAAGCAGTAAGTCCTGCCTGATCAATGGAGGCATTAGGGCGGTGCAGTTAGTGGCAGTGCACACGGTTTAAGGAAGAGCTCTAGGAGGGAGAAATCCCAATACAGAAGTTTACAGGTTTATGTATTTCGTGATTTCTACTAGGTTATCACTGGGAGGGTCACAGAGGCTCACCATCACGTTTCTGTATGCAGGCTGTGTTTTTCCCCACTTAGCTGCTGTTCCTAGCCATGCTGGAAATTCTGACTAGGTCGACTTCACTCGAGCCACCAGCTGTCCAAAACGTTACTTGTGTACATTCATTCAGAGAAAGCCCTGAGGTTTGCCTACAGAGGGTTTTCACCAGCATTTGCACAAGGGACGTCTCTGCGTTTGCCAGACTGGTGATGGAAAACACGGCCCTGCAAGTGCTCACGTGGAGGTGTCTGCAGCAAAGTGCGCAGAGGAACTTTTCTTTCCCCTAATTGCCTTTGCTGTTTTTGCCACAGAGTGAGTAGAACGTGATCTCCAGTGGATGTGTTCAGCAGGGGATTTCTTCCTGTCATGTATCTTTTAATTCTCACCTCCTCTCAAACTGCTGTGCATGACTGGTCCTACACGTTCATCTCACGTGTCTGCTGAAGTTCATCCAGCCTTCAGAAAACACCTTCAAAAAAGGTCATTGGACCACTCCTGTAAAAGTGGCACAGGCGTCATGCTTTTCAGTTTAACCTGATAATTGCTCCCCAGCAGAAAGTACTTTGGGTGGAATTTCTCTGAAGAACTGCCTGAAGTCACTCATCTTTGGAGCATGAGTAATCTCAGCCAGTGGCAAGCCAAACAGGTTACAAAGGATGCAAACACCTGCAACGCATTTAATTAATCTTCATCTGAGTGAGTATTTGATTTCTGTACAAAGGACCATGTCCTACCTGCAGTAAGGAATCTTCTGGGTTTTGCACTGATCTTTTTGCTGTAACTTTTATGGTTTCTCTTTGGAACTTTAAGGTACTGGAAATTATTATTTCTTGTTCCCTTGGAGTGTTGTCTTACTGCCCTGCATTGAGAAAACTTCCAAATCGTGCATATCATCTGAGAGCAGAATTAATAATGATGTGATCTAACGTTGACAAGAACAGCATCAGGCTCTGCCAGGTGGTAGAACGCGGAGGGCCTGATGTGTTAGCAGGCCCAGAGCAGCAGCCTCACTTTCCTCCACTACTGTTTCTCAATCTGATGTCTGAAGGGTTTGACTGAGCTGCTGAGAATCAAGCAAAATGCCCATGCAGTGGAATGGAAGCTTTTCTAAAGCAAGAGCTGCAGGATGAAGTGCCTGAAGTTCTGCAGGCCAACGTTACCAGTGAGGCAGAGCCATATCCAGCTCTAGCAGGGACGAGAGAAATAATGGCCTCAAGCTGGGCTAGAGAAGGTTCAGGTTGAATGTTAGGAGAAATTTCTTCTCAGGAAGAGCAGTGAGGCAGTGGCTCAGGCTGCCCAGGGAGGTGGTGGAGTCACCGCCCCTGGAGGTGTTCAAGAGCTGTGTGGATGTGACACTGAGGGACATGGGCAGTGGGCATGGTGCAATGGGCTGGTGGTTGGACTGGGTGATCTTCCAACCTTAATGATTCTGTGATTCTATAAGATCCTGCCATGTAAAGAGGGATAGCAGGGTATGTATAGGGTTAACATCACAGAGATGTGCAGGATGGGGTGGGAGGGCAGAGTTCAGACTAGTTATCAGATCCTGGTTAGCCTCAAGCAAAGCAAAGTGTGCTCAGTCAAGTCCTTCTGACTGCTGTCATCATACTAAGAAAAAGCTTCTAAAATCTGCAGTTATTAACATACAACATACACTGGCGTAATTTCACTCTTCATGGAACAGCTACATGAAGTACTGCATCTAATTGGCCCCTTGAAAATCGGCATTATACATTCATGCCTAGGCTGTAATCAAGCCATATCTTCAGGTAACATGTTATGACTTAAAAGGCTCAATCCAGTTGTCAAATACGTGTCAAACATGCTGTGATTAGGAAACAAAAAGTATTTATTTACTTTCATCTGGGCATCTCCGCTTCCTCTAATGCCTGTGTTGTATGCTGATGAAACTCAAACAGAAATACAGATGTAACCCCTCAAATTTTAGGGTTAAAAAATGTTTTCAGGTGGCTACAACCATCTGTACAGTGATCTGTATTCAGCCCTTGGCTTTCTGATGTGACAAGAGCTAGGGAGGTGGCAACAGGCACACCTGTGGTGTACAGCCCAAGTACCAGCCTGGGACCCACATTGCCACCTGGCTCTGCCCTCTCTGGCTGCTGAGCAATGCCCCAAAGCAATTCCTTCATTATCCAAACATGGGATGCTAGTATTAAGATGGGAACATGGCAGTGCTAGCTTTGTTTTTTCATTAAATTCAACCGACGAGACTCAAAAGGTACATTCTGAGCCAACAAGAGCATTACCATTTTTTAGACAATTTTCTTATCATTACCTTAAAAGTAGGAGGAGATCCATTATAGGACTGTAGTTTAAAACGGTGCCAGCAGACGAATGTAGACATTATCCAAAATTAACAAATCTCACCCCTATTTCTCCCACAGGTTAGATGGTATAATTTTCTTTTCTTCTCCAGCATGCCTTGGCAACACCTTTTATCAAGTCTGCTGCTGAGGAAACTCTTGAAACATTTTGTTGTTATTGAACTGGATTTTAGAGGCAATTATCAAAGCACAATTAGCACAGTTAGCAGGTCTGGGGAATATGGTGCTCTTTTATTGGACTGCTGGGAACCACTGCTTGTTTTTCCCACTTCTGAGGACCCAGAAATTCTGTGTACTGGTCATGCAGATGTGTCCATGAGCACTGCAGCTCACAGCTCCTGCCTGCTCACCTCAGTGGGGTCTCTGCGTGTCTTGGCATTTGCAGGATTGGGACAGTGGAATGCAAAGGATGGGCAGAGGGAAGGCGTTAGCCAGGTTGAGTGTCACACCCCTCCTGTAAAACAAAATAAGGCTAATCTCAAACTTCATTTCATAGAATCATCAAGGTTGGAAAAGACCACTAAGGTCATCTGGTCCAACCATCAATCCATCAACACTATGCCCACTAATCATGGCCCTCAGTGCCACATCTCCAGCCTCAAAGTTTTATCTTCTGCCAGCACGCAAGTGGCCAAAGCATTGCTTCTTGTCACATTACTGAAAGAGGAGGCGCATGGCAAACTGAAATTCAGTTTCTAATTGACAAAATGTTTTTCCCTCTCTTTATCCTGTTTTGAGAAAGGATAGTTTAGATGAGCTGAAAGGAGTCTCAGTGTACGTCAGCGTCTTATTTTTTTTCTCTGCAACTGGCTATGTTGGCAAGTCAATTTATGAAGGGTAAATTACAAGCAATAGACTAGAGATAGCAAAGTCTTTATTAGATAAAATAGGTAATGCCAGGTATAGCACTGTCTGGGAAGTTATCTGATGCCAGCCTGACAGTATTCCGGCCCAGCGGAAATTATTAATCTGTGAAAGGGGAATGTAAGGAAACACATTAAAAATGGCAGCACCAAAGCTGTCAGTCTACTCTGTCACGGCATGATACCTGCAGGGTGCGGGGATGTGCCAGTGCCCGGGACAGAGTACAGAGCACATGGACGGTACGGCCACATCTCATGCAGGTGGCTGTGACTAATCACAGAAATAGGCATGCAGGGTGGTACTGGTGTATTTGTTCTCAGAACTCTCCGAGGTCACTGAGCGCGTGCACGGTTTTGCCCGATTAACTCAAATGATGTTGTGTGGCACGCGTGTTTGTGGGGCTCTGCAGGTAAAGGTGGGAGTGATCCCTCCAGTTCAGCAGCCGAAGCCCTGATTCAGCAAGGTACTTCGACACATGCATACACTGATGCGTTTGAGAAGTCCTGTTGTTGACACTGGGACTACTTAGGTGCCTCCAGCTGAACAGCTGCTTAAATGTTTTGCTGAGTATGACAATGTCTGATAAATGCGGTACAGGTCTCGGGCTTTTAAATGTCATGTCAGGCAGAGCAAACAGCGCTAACGAACACCGCGCTGCTGTCAGGAGGGTGCGTGCTTCTGGGGGCGAGGGAGCGCTAGAAATGGTGCAAGCCGAGTCAGAGTGGGCTGCAATGCACGGCACGCTTCTCCCTGCTGCAGAGACCTGCTCTCATCTCTCTTTTGGTAGCAGTTTTGTATTATTTCTCCTTATTAGGAATAAAAAAAATATGTGGCTCGCAATTTAAGCTCAAATTCTTGTGATTCTTGAGCAGTTCTGTTCAAATGAGGGGCCATCAACATGTCCAAGGCATATTGATCGGCTGAGGAACCTCAAAGGCTGCAAAGCCCAATGACAATTCATTTTTTTTTTTCGTTTCACCACACTGAGTCAGAAGGCGGGGAGGGGCAAGGGAGGGACATTTTCCTGTCTGATATTGCATTAATGAATCCAGCCCTTTGTTCGGCCGGGGGCTGCATGCTGACAAATGTGCTGTTTCCTGAGAGCCATAACATCATCGTGCAGTGTCCAGGTGCAGGAAGTAGGCTGCATACTGGGGCAGCCTGTGCATCAAAAAAAAAAAAGGAATTTTTAAAATCATTTTAAGATCAAGAAAGCAACCCAAAATCTCAAGACGTGCTTAAGATCAAAACAACTCCAGCTCCAGAAAATATCAGAGCCTCTTTTCATCCCAGGGCTAGCCATCCTTCTCCCCTAATGAAGCCTGGTTGAATCAGCTATTATCTATCCTTTTCCATAGACGCTGCCTTGTTTTTTTCTTTCTGAAATCTTCTTTATGGTCATTAAGTCTGCTGCAAGCTACAGATTAGGTAGTTGTGTGTGCGTTGCTATACCGTGTCAGCCTGCTCTGTGGCTATGATTGACAGAAGGCCAGTTTCCTGGCACTGGCAATTAGTCAGGAATTGTAATACCCTGGATGCTGAGTTCTCAGATACTGTCGCATTGGATCATTTTACCCTTGAATTGCCTCAAGACCCAACCTAACACCCAGTCAGCCTATCAGTTTCATACAGCAGCTCCCAGCTTCAAAATCAATAGGAGGTAAGTGGAGGGTGACAGGGTCCCATGGAATCTGACAACTTAGTATTGAAGCATAGTCTGCACCACATAGCAGGAAAATGTGGGACTTGGCTTGCGACAAAAATCACTTTTTCAGTGTGGTGTTAGAGCCTGAAGGAAAAATGCTCTAAATTGATGCATTCTTTTTTTTAGTCAAAAAATACGTACTTATGAGCATTTCAAATAAGATTCGAGGAGGCTAGAGACAAAAGAGTAGATCACAAGTCAGAGAGTAGCTTAGACACCGCTCATAAAACTACAGAGGAAGAGATATCCTTCCCTCTTCTCCTACCTTTGCTCATCCACACTGCAGAAAGCCATTTGTCAACCCGTCTGCCTCATTCAACGCCCCCCCCAGCACCAACCACAGCAGCACATGGAGAACTGGTGCCTGAGCAACTAGCACGTAGACCAACAAGTGAGTGTCTTAATTACTGACCCATGACATCCTCTCTCTCCAGTTCCGTGGGTGTTCAAGTCTCCCTGCTGAGTGCAAGTGCTCTGCCAGGACCTATTTCTCAAATTCAACTTGAAATGGAAAATCATAGAATCATAGAATCATTAAGGTTGGAAAAGACCTCTAAGATCACCTAGCCCAGCCACCAGCCCATCCCCACCATGCCCACTGCCCATGTCCCTCAGTGTCACATCCACATGGCTCTTGAACACCTCCAGGGATGGTGACTGCACCACCTCCCTGGGCAGCCTGTGCCACCGCCTTACCAAAATGGCTTAAATTGATCTGCGGCGTCATAATTCTGCAAATAGATATTGTAGAGAAAGAAAACAGGCTTACAGAGAAGTATTTAATATGTTTTTACAGACCTACCAGTATAGGACCAGCTCACAGCCTAAGCTGGACCCAGAACCTGGCTGAAAGTGTGTTACTGAGTTACATGGGTCTTGTACAAGCCATAAAAGTTCCCTGTATATAAGAAGATATCAGAAATTTAAAAAAATAGCCAAAGTCATTGTACATTATATAAAGCCAAATCTGTTCTGCACAGGGCCCCATCCAACCTGGCCTAGAACACCTCCAGGAATGGGGTATCCACAGCTTATCTGGGCAGCCTGTGCCAGGGCCTCTGAGTGATGTTTCATCACATTTTTTGAGTGCCTTTGCCACTTACAGAAGACACTCAGAGTTAAGTGCCAGGAGGAGCTGAGTGCTAACTACACAGCTAATCCAGATGTGCTGGGCAGTGTAGAACTAGTTATTTAGCTTGTGGCTAGCTCTGACCATTACAACTCAGTTCAATGTTTTCTCTGGAGGAAATCATACACTCAGTCCTGGTGTTCTTGGCAGGCCAGGACACTGCCACTGAGCACACAGAGGGACAGGACAGTGCTGCAGCAGCCAGTGGAGCAGAGTGAGGCTCAAAGCACTGCTGAGGGGGGCTACGTGGGGAATTACTCTTCTGATCTTACAAATGGGAACAGTGCAGCAGAAGGGGCTAGCGTCATGATCAGGACCAGAATCCGCAGTGTTGCTCCAGCTCCCGCTCCACCTCTGCTTATGAGGGATCATTCCCAGAGAAAAGCTGAGCACTTGCAGTGTGCCCCAGGCATTTCACACCTTGACTGCAGGTCAGGACTTAGTGCTATAAAAAAAGAGGATTGCTTTATGAAAGATAGGGGCCTCCAAGACTTCAGAATCATGTCCTTATTTGATCTTTGCTTATTCGTCTAGCCTATTCTGGATATATTTTTTTCACCAAAAAAAAAAGAGACTTTTGGATTTCCAACATTGTGGTAGTACATAAATCACCACCTGTGCAAAGCAAAGGCTGTTCTCTAAATCCAGTGCTGAATTTCTCATTCTGTCTGAGTCATCAGCTCTGTCATTCCTGAGGGATCCTCCCATAGAATCATAGAACCCGAGTTGGAAGGGACCCATACAGATCATTGAGCCCACCTCCTGGCTCTGCACAGGACCACTCAAAAACCAAATGTTTTGTCTGAGAGCAGTGTTCAAACGCTCCTTGAACTCCAGCACTTGGGGCCATGCCCACTGCTCTGGGCAGCCTGTTCCATGCCCACCGCCCCCTGGTGAAGAACCTTTTCCTAACCCTCAGCTCACTCCTAGACAAGGCTGTAAAAAAAAAGACCAAAAAACACCAGCTGAGCACCTTCTTGAATGCATGCTTGTTACTGCACATTTTACCTGAATTGCTCAACAGCACTTACTTCTCTCCACTCCGTGGACTGCATGTAATGTTACACATAAGTATATGTGTATATATGCTCAGGGATTTGCAGCTTTCGTGTCATGAGCCCATTTCACTCTGCACACAGGGAGCCCTGAAGGCAGAACAAGGGGCATTTGGCCATTTCATCAAGTCTGTTTCCCTCTCCTTAGTCTCCAGGGCTTCGTAGTTTTATTCCCTTTCTTTTCCATTGAAGACCATGGTGTTTATTCCGGTGTGAGGATACCGTCAGGAATACCGTAGTAACTCATCCACACCCCTTTCCTGTCTCAACTCCTTCTTACACACTTCAAGGATGAGAAGAATGGAGACCAGTGACAGGCACTGAATTAATAGTGAAGAGTCGTGGTCACCTCAGTGGTTGTGAATACACACACTCCTGAGGTACTGAAGGAGTTAAACGTTGGAGTATCTTACAGGTCAGCCTGCTGCAGTGGGAGAAGATGCTCTGCTATGCATGCAGTTAACCATTAGATGTCCCTAGTCCCTTGATCTTGGAAAGGAGGCAGTCAAGCGTGGCAGTCGGTGGTTAGCAACATTAGATGGAACTGGAAAGTGGTCATTTATCCTCTTAATTAGCAAGTAAGAGCTGATACAAAGTGTCAAACTGCTTAGGAAGGAGTTTTTGGACTGCAAACCCAACCTTCCGTAAATCGAGGTCCTCTCCGTCCTTCGGTGGACCTGGATTCTCTGAAGGAAGTGGTCTACTGGTCTGGTGGAAATTGAGGCACTACCTGAAAGCACACTGAGCTCAGGATGCTCTGCACGCTAGAAACATGGGCCTACAGAATTTGTTTCTCAATTGTTGAGGAGGCTGCAGTTGTTTTCCTCAGTTTGGTTTGCTTATTTAAACAACACAATGGATTATCTCTGTCTCTACACATAGTATGATTAACAGGGATTTTTCAGAACAGTAAGATGTTTTCAAAAAGACTTACCAAGCAAAGCTAAGCTAAGCAAAGCCTAGCTCCTAAAATATTGTTTGGGGCTGGATTAGATTTTTAATTTGGATTGGTTTGGTATTTCCATTTTCTATATGAATAAACCAGCCCAGAGCAAAGTTAAATAACTTGCTATGGCCACCAAGCAAGTTAATGGAGAGCTGGAATTTGACTAAATGCTTATTCTGGTCAATTTGTCTCTTTCCAATATTTTCATGCAGATGATTACAGAAGGGAATGACGTATCTGTTCTTTGCTGTGGGCTCACTGAGTGTAATTAAGAATGGAAATAGGTGCTAAGATGAATGAAAGTCTCAAAGGTAAAAAGACATAGATAGAAAACCCTGCAAAGTACTAATTACATTAATTGTGATCAGTTAGAGTAAACTCTCCCTTTCCCTTCTTCTTTGAGCAAAAGAGCTTTGGAGAACTTGTGAACCCCATCTGGTGCTCAGCAGAACCTCATGAGAGTCACGGAAGAGCCAGAGTAGCAAAACTAGACAGGCACCAGCTGTGAGAATGGCCCTGCCCCCTCAAACCTGAAGCCCATTTTCCCAGGAGTGCCCAGAACTGGGTGTGTGTAAGAACATGACAACAAGCCCTCCCCAGTATGCTCTCCTCCATCTCTATGTGCCATGGGTGTCCAAGGAAACGCTTGCACATGGCCACTGCATGCACCAGCAGCCCTGGTAAGGGCAGAGCGCTCACATCTGTGGCACTGGACCAGGTCTATTGTGCTGTGGTTGGCCATGTCCGTTGTGAGCCATGAAAAGCTGCAGGGCTGCAGAAATAAATAGTCATTTTAAAATTTTCTGATAGTTGCTGAACTTCTTGTAAAAAAAAGGTTTAACGAAGATGAATGAAGCAAATTCTAAGCGTTTGAGATTTATGGTCTACTCAATGACCTTCCTTTGAAACAGTGTCACTGTCATTCCCCTTGCTGGCTGAGCGCACACATGCACATACACACACGCTGTCTCTGCAGCAAACTCGGCCCATTTCTTTCTTTCTTTATTTTTTCTCCACCCTGATTTATAAGGACATGCCCTATCTTCATGTCTCAGGAGCACACAGGTCTTTCAGTAAACATACACAATGTGATTCCTTTTCTTCTTAGAGTCAAAAGGAAAAGGCTCCTCCCCATAAAATAAACAACCCACCCACCCTTTCCCTCAAGCCAACACATTAGGAAGGAGACAAGAGGCTTTGCACTGTGCCCCATTGGCTTACAGGGTGCCTTCTGCGGTGAAAGCTCCACTGGGGATGGCCATTTCTGGAGAGCGCCTGGCCATGGGTCACCCCAAGTGAGGTGTGGGGCTCTCGGATCCCACATTGCCTAGTATCTGGCCTCTCCCTTACCCCCATGCCAGAGGCAGATTATTCCTAGATGAAATAATGCCCAAGGAGCCATACGTTATAGATTGCACAGCCTGTGGGAGATGATCCAGTTCCTGTTCGACTGGTACCAAGTGACTTCTATGGTTGTTGGCTGAAATGTCTTTTAAACTAATAATACGTCATGCTTGTGATTTAAAAAAAAAAAAAATCCATTGACCTAGGGACCTTGAAATGTATCCAATCTGCCTCACAACCTGACCTCAAGACCATTAAAGTCAGTTTAAAGTCCTCCTTTGATTTCATCGAACTTTAGATTGGCCCTTGGCAAATGTTTCAATTAATCTTTGCCAGGCTTCATGTTTGTAATGAAATCTAAATTCATGTTAGTTTTGTGTGGTTCCCATTTTTATAACAAATGTTCTTCGTGGCCCTTGTTTCCAATAAAGAAACATGCTCAGGCCATACAGAACAAGTAGAGCTTTAGGTAGGAGGTAGATCAGTGGCCATGTGAGACATACACTTTTAAAGGATGCCACAGTAATGTCAAAACCATGGTGGCTGTTAATCAGGAGGTCCCCAAATCACTTTTCACCACAGGGCTCAACACTTACACCTTTGCCTTCTGTACAAGAACAATCCTAATGTTGGGGAGCAACACAGCTCAGAGACTTGGTGACCTGAGGAGAGAGGAAAAACAGAAAAAGAACTGCAATGCAATAAGAAAAGCACATGTGGCCAAAATACAGTCAGTGGCACACTCATCCAGGCTCAGCCACAGAAACAAGAAGCGACAGGAGAACCAGTCAACTGCTACCACACAACTGCCTGCATGTCTACATGTCCTAGGCTGCAGTAGACACGAGATCCCTTGGATAAGCACAGACCTCTTCCCTCTTCCACTGAGGACACAGAGAGCTTGAATTATCCCACATCTGCCATGGCAAGAGTCTGCAGGGGCAGTTGCCATGGGCCAACAGACCCGATAATTTATTAGCCAGCAGTAAGTTCTTCATAAGTTCAAACTCAGGAAAGGATCTCTTTTGGGATAAGATTTGACTTTTTAGCGCACGTTTGCCTATTTCTTCAAGAAACGGGGCCATTGTGCCAGACGCTCAGCCTGGTACTTAGATGCTGTTTACCTCTTTATAACACCTCTTTATTGTTATTTATTTTTAAGAATACAGTCAGCATTGCAGTTCCTCCTATTCTATTATAAATTGGCATTTTGTGTTCTTCACCTTCCGACTGGAGTAATTATTTCAGACTATCCTCAGTGCTATCCCTGTTTTCACTCCAGTTTAAGGACTATTGGTTTGGGGGCTGCTCATTCTGGAATGGGTCTGGTGGTATCAAATAAATCACTTCCAGATGGGCTGCGAAAACTCTTCCTTCAAAACACAGATATCAATCAGGCTCCAGCCCTTATCTTTTGTATTGCAGCTGCTCTGCTCGTCTCCCTCATCCCACCAGAAATGTTTAAAACTTAACCAGAGCCAAGAGAGCTTAAATTAGCTTTCAAGGACACAAGCTCTGCATCATATTCACTCCCATTCCATTTGTTTACATTCTCCAATAATGATAGACCTGTGTTCTCATTCAGTGCTTGCTCAGGATCAGTAAGCACACCTTCTGATGACAGCATGGGTTTCCCCTCTGTAGCTCCCAAAGGGTCATAATGTGAAGCTGATAACTGGTTTTGGTGCCTTCTAGAATAAAAACTTGCACAGGCAGAGGCCAGGGCACACATCAGCCTCTCAGCATATCTCAGCGGGAAGGCAGGTTGGGTGGCACGTAGCATGTGGGAGACTTGGAGAAGTTGATTTAGCGCAAGGCTGCAGCTTCCACGGTAAGCAGCAGCAGTGTCAGGTCCTTGGGGTATGTTCTGCCAAGGAAAATTCTTCTGTTGACATGATGCTCAGACCTGGTTACTGCATGGGAGTCTTTTGGAGGATCGTGTAATGTGGCACTCCAGTTGACATCATCTTCCTTCTGCATTTGTCATTTCAGTCCTATGTGGTTTTACACAGAATTAGCAGTATGTGCTAACAACTAAAGGATGGCAGTCTGCATGTTGTGCAGAAAGATGACTGAATGTACCACAGTCCCTTCCTGAGCCACAGTTTGGGTGCCTTTCTTTATCTGAAAGTCAACTGCACATCTTGAATTAACAGAGATAAGCTCCACTGAATGAACATTCCTTTCAGTCAAGGTTTAAGGCCCCATTTCTTGAGGAGATAGACAAATGTGCATGAAAAAGCCAAGTCTTATCCCAAAGTACATGCTACTCTGGCTGCTAACACATTGTAAAAGAGAGATTTAGCAGACGTGTGTTTTTCACGAACATCAAAATGTTGTGTTGTGTTGTGTTTGTTGTGATGTATTTGTCACGTTGTTGTATTTGTATGTGCTGCATTGTGTTTTGTGTTGTGTTGTGATATGTTCTGTAGGAGAAGTTCTTTTGAGAATAGAACAGTCTTAATATAAGGCAGATCCTTCTATCTGACTCAGAGTGGTTAGACCAACAACAAAACAGCCCTAAGTAGCAATAGTTAGTAGACAAGCAGGGGCGGGTAGCAAAAACAAATGCAAAATACACAGAGCCTTGAAAAACACAAGAAAGCAGGAAGCCTATAAATACTTAGGTAAATAAAACAAGCCACTGCCCTCGTTTAATTAGCAATTTTTAATAACAGCGGTTTGTTGACTAGAGTACTGTTTACATAGGGTCCGCATGAAAAAAAAAACAATACAATCAGGAAATAGGGTCATTTTAATCCCCCTATTCCCAGGATGGGAAGGAGAGAGCTAAACTTGTCCTTTGTGCCCATCCATAGCCCAGAGATCACCAGGCTTTGCACTTCCTCTGGGGGCTGGCTGCTGGGGGTTGCACCACCCACACAGCCAGCTGCAGGCTGCAGGGAGGCAGCAGGGACAGAGACTGCAGTCGGGTATTCATCACCTGTAGCACATGGATGGATTCATAAGAACACAGCCAGCAAAGCTACCACTGCTTCCCCAACACATCTCTTGCTGCTGGCAGCATAGCTGGATGCAAGCCCAAGGTCACAAATGTAATTTTCAATATTTGAACTCAAAACCTGCTAATTGGAAAGCTATAATGTAGATTTCCATTCGAGCAAGACAAATCTGCCTGTGACTTTGGCTGGTTTGGAGGTAGGGGACCAGGACCCACCTCCCAAGTTCAAAAATTCCTTCTCAGGAAGAGCGGTGAGGCAGTGGCACAGGCTGCCCAGGGAGGTGGGGGAGACACCGTCCCTGGAGGTGTTCAAGAGCCGTGTGGATGTGGCACTAAGGGACGTGGGCAGTGGGCATGGTGGGGATGGGCTGGTGGTTGGACTGGGTGGTCTTAGAAGTCTTTTCCAACATAAATCATTCTGTGGTTCTACAGTGATTCTGCAGTTATTCTCCTTCTATTGTCAAAATAGGAAACAAGACGGTGCATTTTTTTTTCTATGTGTGTATGTATTTATTTATTTATTTTCACAGAGGTGAGGTCCTCTTTGGAGCTCAGGAAGCTGGGAAATGTTGCTCTGCACCCCATTTTCTCTTCCCTTAGCCTGGGGCTGAGCCAGACCCAGTGATTACTTAAATGGTCACAACGCAGCATTAGAGGGGTTAAAGTGATGCTGGGGAGTGAGGTGAGGGGGATAACTCCCAAGTGGCCTTAACAGGTGAACATAAATATCCCGGGAGAGCCGCAATCATGTGGTTATCTGTCTCATCTGTCCATCTGCCGTGCATGTGTTACTGGTTATACACACAGAACGTCTATCTGCAATATGTATATATATCTGCAAAACGCTTAACAAATCATCCAGAGACCGGAGGATTACCCTGCTTGCCAGGACGGCTCATACTGCCACTGCCATTACAACTATTCCTCTCCAGCACTCCTAGCCTCCTAGCACGGCACCTTCGTGCTGGCATTTACACGCTGTGTGCTCAGCACAAGGTTGGAAAGGAAAATAGGAAGAGATCTTCTTTCCCCACCCCTAGGTTCAGTCAAGATGAAAAATGACCTTTTTTGTGTTAATAATAACCAACCCCTGATGAGGAGACAATTTACCTGGGAGGCACTGCAGCCCTCAGCAAAACAAAGCACCGAACTCCTGCAGCTCTCCCCGGACCTCCCTGCCCCAAGGGAAGAGAAAGGGGAAAAAAGCAACTGCTTCCTTCAAGTGGGGTGTTCCTAAAGGACGACTAAAACCGCGGGGTGCTGCTCTCTGCCCCCGCCTTACGCCGGGTGCTCAGACAGACGGACAGACGACTGTCTGCTCCGGGGATCGTCGGCCTGAAAGGTGCGAATGGGAAAGTGCCGCATATGTGCCCGGGGCCGAGATAACATTGTCCTGCGAGCCTTCCCTCTGCATTTCCTGGCGTGAGGTTTGCAAGTGCATTGTGTGGGGCTAATGGCTCCGTTGAAGTGGTGTTCTGCGGGAGAGGAGGAGAGGGTGTGGGCGGAAGGCGGGGGAAGGCAAGAGAAGGCAAGGGAAGGCAAGGGAAGGGCAAGTTCATTGCCTATCTATTACCGAATGAAACTTAGAGGGCTCTAATGAATGATGAGAGGAACCAGGCGTTATGACAAAAGGTTATTAAAGCCTTCTTCTGCACATGGGGCCAAAGATTTGAGTGCAGTCTTGGATGAAATGGTCCCAAATACAGAATGTTCCCTTCACTCCTGGCTCTGCTCAGACCTGCCCCTGCTGCACTGGGCTCCACGTGCAGCTGTGACCAGCTGCTGGTGGCTACAGATCAGATGATGAGTTACATGTGCCTCTGACCTGACCCTTACCTGATGTCCCATCTGTAAAACCTAGTCTCTCTCTGTTTGTGATGGCCCATGAGGGGCCTGCCCAGTTCTATATAATTGCATTAGGAAAGCTGTGGAAGGTCCTGGGCTCCTACCTATGCACTGTCACAGTAAGCACCCTGCTTTGAGAGGCCTTGCTTGAGCAGGGCTTGGATCAGGTGGACCACAGGTCCCTTCCCACCCAACCATTCTGTGGTTCTGCAGTTGTGGGATGGTCCCCCTGCACCCAGGAGCAGTCTGCATGGCTGTGCCAGTGGATAGCAAAGTGACCAGGAGCAGAGATTCACGCTGGGCTGCAGATGCCAAAAGCAAGATGGGGGCTGCTGCTGGGAAGAGGAGCCTGGGGGCCTTTGAAGGCAGCATGATACTGATGTAGGAAGGTACATGAGAGCTGAAGCTGGATCGATAGTGAATTCGGGCTTTGCTAGTGATTGCTAGATTCTGAAGGATTGCTCTGATAAGAAAGGTGTTCCTGCAAGCAGGAACAGATTGGATTTTTTTCTTCTTTTAAATTATTGGGCTTTCCTGGCTTGAATATATATGTCAGTCTCTCTGCGGTATAAATTAGTCTCAGCTGATGATTTAGACCAGAGATGGTCCCTCCGCACATCCTTTTGTTCCTCACTAACTTGTTTATGGCTGGAGTTATGCTTCCCCCAGGGCCAGGAAGATTGGCTTTCCTATCAGCTTAGCCCTTTTCTGCCCCTCCTGAGGATCCCTTCTTGAGGAAAGGCTGCAGAGGAAGTGGTTAGCCAGCTGTGTGCCCATATGGCTGCATTGCTGTGAACACCATCCCCCAGGAACAGTTGCATTAAGTCCTCTTTGGATTTTATACTCCTGGGGTTTAAAAAAAAAAATCACTGTAGAATGAATAGCTTATCACTTGTGCATTTGATTACTGTATGAAGAAAACAGCCAGTGCCCAATGGGTATTTTTAGTCACCTCCAAACATGAGATGTCACACACAAGAGTGACTTCTTGATGAAAACACTCCAAAGTGTGTACCTGCCTCAGCAACAGTAGAAAGCAACAAACCAGGGCAGGTGCACTGCTGCTCGCACCTTGTACTGCCTCGGGAGAAGGTGGGGAAGGGCTGGGGATGCATGAAGGCAACGCTGCACTTCTCTGCTGCATCCTAATGGAGGACCACAAATTGCTTGGCAAGCAGTGAAATCTCACAGCATAGCCCACTGGGGAAGTTAAGGTTGGACTAGATGATCTCCAGAGGTTCCTTCCAACCCCTACGATTCTGTGATTCTGTGACACCTGGGATTGCAGAGATCTGCCCAAAGACCCACATTTCTACTTTTTTTTTTATTATTATTTACTTTTAGTATTGATAAGACCAAAAATTAAGACAGAGGAAGGAAGTGCAAGATATGCACCAGGATCACCCTGCCACTTGTAGCAAGCTGTGGCAGATACCCAGCAGCCACAGGGGTCACGTGCTATACACAGAAGCCGGAAAGGGCACAGCTGGTGATCTGCATCCTTGTGATGGCAAGGAGTGTGAAAAACTGGCTGAAACAGAAATGAAGTCTGGCACTGCCCTATTACTCCTGGTCCAGTGAGGTCTGAATGCTCTAAGCAAAGCTTTCAGGTATTCTTAAAGCCATGCTTCCCCAAAGCTGTAGCAGCCCACATAACATTATGCCGCAGGCAAAACCAGCTGTCAGCAGCCTGGGAGGCCCAGCAAAAACCAGCTGTCCGCTGTCACAGACGTGCCACCGTTGCTTGGCCCCAAAAGGCTGCTTCTGGCAGCTGGGAGCAGCAGGGCACAGCGATGCCGGGGCTGTGGGAGGGAGTGCAGCCGGGAGCACAGCGAGCCCAGAATGCAGCCATTTCCTCTCCTCCCACCACACACGGGATTCCTATCTCTGGGAGGAATCAGCATTCTCTTTCTTTTTGACAGACAGGGTATGGAGGAGTGGCTAGAGCCACAAACATTAATAGAAATTGTCATCGAAGTGGCAGGGGGATGAGGTGGAGGATGAAAGCAGTGTGAGAAGAAGCTTTGCCTTGGAAATAGGGTCAACAAACCTCTGCCTGCAGCCCAGACCTGTAATCCACCAGCCCCTGCAAACTCAAGGTGATTTGTCCCAAAGTCCCTGCCTCAGCCTGCAGTATCAAACATGGGTTTTAAGCCCATGGAATGTATCATTCAGTAACAAACTAGGTCATTTTAACTTGTCTTTCACAAGATGCATTTTTCCTTACATATAATAAAATAGAAGCTAAACATCCAGAATCTGTGGCTATGGGGTTTTCATGTTCCCTCTCATCAGTTTGGTTAATTGCTCGTTTCATTTACTAGCTGGGTTTTAACTTTCCTGTGGATCACTTGGCTCTTGAAATTCCATAAGCTCTGAAAGTCAGCAAATTTTGGAAAGTGTTCTCTGGAGGGAAGTCCTGGAACTCATACAGCAGGCATAATTTTCATTTGCACAGGTTTAGTGCTCTTGCAGAATAAATAAGCATTCACTGTCCTCCAGGCGTGCCAACGTGCGGTGGGGTGTGCGGCTGGTCCCGTGCTGTATAGACACCTAAGCATGTTACCTTGCAGGCTCGTGCCTCTGTGCACAGGAATTGTGATCATTACTCAGCAGATGCCTTCCAGATGAAACCTCGCTCCAGATCGGCTCTGTCTGGCTTTAATACACATAATAGCAAGACAGTGGTATTTGCATCCAAACACTACTTTTGTGTGAGGGGAATCATGGGAGACAAAGGAAACTTTTTGATCAACTCCTCCAGCCACTGGGTGCCACTACTGGTTTGTTGGGCTAACGGGATAGCAGCAGTCTTACAACTTTCTGAGAGTAACGCACAAGTAAACCATTCCAATGGATTGTTAACACATAGGAAGCTCACCTCCATCCTGCTCAATGTGTTTATAAAGCACCTGCCCTGTATGTCTCTGATTTCCCTCACTCCTCACTCATAGTGACTGTATCTCACTGTCAGAGCATCGTTTAAGTGCTGATGCAAGGGCTGTACATCCAGCTCTTGCAAAGCCTGGTGGAGCAAAGCACTCAGTCTTACATTTACCTTTAAGGCAGCTGACCAATCCCTTTGCAACCAGTGCAACTGCTCACATGCCAAGTATGTATTTGCTTTGCTGCCTTACTCATAGTGACTGGAACTGAAGACCTGGTCAGCAATGAAGCCCTCTGAGGTGTCATCTTCACTGCTGGTTTCTTCCCCAAAGTCTTCTTTTGCAATGTAGACCTATTTCTGTATCCACATACAAGACGCTTGTAGCTATGGCTGTTAGTTCCTAGCAGCTCCTGTACATCCCTTTCACATTAAAAAAAGGGGTCACAAGAAATCACCATTTAATTAAATAAATGTATCTTGGGTGGATGACCCTTCCCCCAGCTCGCTGCCACCGTGAAAGCCCCACACACACTGCAGCAGCGAGCGGTGTGCCTCAGCACTGTGGTGTGCCCAGCAGGAGAAATTGCTCCTGAGATCATTTAACCTCCCCAGGGAGATGACAGGAAGGAATTAATCTTCCGCTGCTAATCCGCCCTGTGCTGCCGGATCAAGAATTGGCAGCGCCGGGGGTGCCTGCGCGGGGGAACCTGCTGTGGCATTTACCATTCGTGCGTGCTCCCTCCCACCGCCTCCGAGTGTGATTGAGGGAGTGTGGGGCAGTGATTTCAGGAAGCACCCGCAGTGTGCTGGTAAATGGTCTGTGCTGCTGGGGTGGTGCGGGGTTCCCAGCCCTGCTCCACAGTCCTGTCTATGCTAGCAAGGTGAGTGCTGCGGAAATGCCTTTACCTCAGTCCCATGAGTCAGCCTCATCATTGAGTTTTTGCTGCTGTTTGTTTGCCATCTCTTTTATATTTATTTCTTCCCTGGAGAGGGAAAATTTCAGTAGGGGACAGGCTTTTCAGCAGGGTCTCTTGTGATAGGACAAGGGGAAATGGTTTCAAACTAAAAGAGGGGAGATTTAGATTGGATTTAGGAAAGAAGTTTTTTACAATGCGGCTGGTGAGGCACTGGCACAGATTGCCCAGAGAGGAGGTGGATGCCCCGTCCCTGGAGATGCTCAAGGTCATGCTGGAGGGGGCTCTGAGCAACCTGATGTAGCTGTAAGTGTCCCTGTTCATTGCAGGCAAGTTGGAATAGATAACCTTTAAGGGTCCCTTCCAACTCAAATCTAGATTCTATGAAAATGTATTGGCATAACCCTGTGTAATACTGTATCAGGAGTGGCTCTGCAGCTGTTTTGGAAATGTTTTACTTTTCCTGGTGAGCACAATGGCTTCAATGAACAGTTCAGTGTTTGTGGACCACCCCCTGGAGAAGGGGATCCAGTTCATGGGAGTGAGATGTGCCCATCCTGGGCAGGAGCAGCACCCCAGGAAAGCAGGCAGTGCTCAGGGGCCTGACGGTTGTGCAGGTGCTCCTGCAGCAATGACTGGAGCATTGGAGACAGCTCACATCCCAAAGGGCTGCTTTTTATTTCTGGGCTGGGACAAAGGGTTTCTGTGTTCCAAACCAAGCAAAGGCTCAGATGATACAGACAGAAGGTTCAGCTCAGGTGATGAGTGTATTTCTAGCTCAGCTCTTTTATTAACTTCTTCTGCATTGCAATGTTTCTTTCTTGTACACTGAGCATTTCCACTCAGAAATAATGCTCAAGTGTGCTCAGGTGACCTGGTTCCGCACTGCGCTTCCAAGCAGCACAGCTGGGTGCACTGCAGGAAGGCAGAGGAACCTGGTAATGTCTGGGCCAGGCTCACAAGCCAAGCAAACCCTAAGCCTGCCTTAGGTGCCTGTGCCAGCTCATGCTGGCTTGGAGCACTCTGCTCTGCAAGCAGTGTTGAGCCAGTGCTGTAACCTGGCATTGTGTGTCAGAAGGCCCCAGTGCCCCCAGCACTGCAGCCTGGCACTGTATATCAGTAGGCCACAGGGCCCAGCTCTGTGGCCTGGCACTGTGTGTCAGTAGGCCCCAATGCCCTCAGCACTGCGGCCTGGCACTGTGTGTCAGTAGGCCGCGGGCCCAGCACTGCGGCCTGCTCCAGTGCAATATGCTGAACCCACTGCATGAACCATGCCAATGCCATCTGACCAATGTGATTTCACCTATGGAATCGTTCAAGCTGGTGGTTGTAAAGCACCAGCATATACGGCATTGCCATTTGACAGTCAAGTCAAGCTCCCCATAGAACACAATATGTTTAAAAACAAGAAACCTGGTGCAAAACAGAAGTAGAAGCAGCAGAATATGTATTTCATTGTTGCATTGGAAGCTGGTTGCAGCGATAGATGAGAGCTCTTTGAAATCCAAAAACAAGCTGCCTGTATTATGCCTGATATTTATTTTAATATTGAAGAACTGTAATTTGGGGACTTTTACCAAAATACACTGTAAGTGGCATCCTGGTGGATGACATTTTGCCCAGAAGTAACTTTTCTTGCACTCTTCTGATTCCTGTTTGTCACTTCTCCGAGGTTTCCAGCAGGCTCAAAAACAGAAATGATAGAGTAAAACAGAGCTGGCTGTGTATCCGCAGTGAGAATCATCTCCTCTGGCAACAGAGTGTGATCGGTCCCCAGCCCTAATTACTGCCTTTCTACTCTCTAACAATATGTCTGCACTCATGTTCCAGGGATACGGGGCTTTCCCTTATAGGGCCTTTGCTGTGTGAATCTTATGCTGAGGAGTCACGCTTTTCTCTCCCCCCCTTAAATCCCTCATAATGCTGGTAGCACGCTGCCCAAGCCCATCCCCTGCATGCATAGTACAGCACGCGGCCAAGCACTGAGCCCGGGCTGAGGCCCTGCCAGCACTGCTGGGAGAAGCCGGAGGCAGCGCCGTGCTGAGCACAGGCAGCAGCCAGAGCCCTCTGTGTGCCAGAGCTGGTGCTCACTGTGTTCACTCTGCTTGGCGGCCACTTCTCAGCAACAGCGAGTGGCTCTGTGTTCACAGCCTGGCCCTCGGGCATTCTGGTGTATTGGGGGTATTCTGCATTGCTAAAAACCCAGAGTTGAAAAGATTCTAGGAGGATCAATCTCACCTCAGAAAGGAGTATACCGAAACATGACGATGCTTTCAGTATAATTGTTAAATGGCAGCCAGATTGTACCAGGATGCGCTCAGTGGTGATGAGGCTTTTTCTGCACTTGCATTATGTAAAGGTTAACGGCAGTAGGGCACATTATCTAAGATATAGGGCAGTATGTATATGTAAGGTTAATGATTCTTCAAATAGAGAGCCCTGAAAAGGGCTATGCAGGTGTAGCCTAAGGAGCCACATAAGCATCAACCAATTATTTTCACATTTCTTCTTTCCCAGTGTAAGCAGCTGGGTCCCGTATGAGTGTGTCATGACAGATGACAGTGACATGAGCAGACGAACCCCAAGGCGAGCCACTGTCCTGTCAAGGAAAGGGCAAACCCGGGTCCCCTAAATACGCCCAAGCTCTGTCACTGACAGCAATTTACAGCCGTGGTCAGGCGCCTGGCGTCTGCGTTATCCCCCAAGAAGCAGGTTCTGAAGTATTTTTAGACACAATTGCCACCAATGTTTGTCTTCAGTATGAATCTCTGACAAAGGAGAGCCCGATCACCCACGACCTGGTAGAGTTTAACGTTTTTTGAACCTGGCATTTAAAATGATGCTGAGCTAAGCCGTGCCTACCTGTTCGTTAAGGCTGAGGTCTGCAGCAGAATTAAGCTGTTGAGAAAGAGTGGAAAAGGTTACTCCAATGATTTGTCATAACTGTTTACATTCATTGTGATTTGGCTCAGACCTGCGTTTTATCTGGCTCTGGTCGTGTGGTTCAAAACACTGACGATGGAGGCAAACACACGGTTTCCTCCTTAAGGTGAGGCCAGAAACATTTTAGCATAAGTATAGTGCAAAAAGATTGCCCAATCCATCACCTCCATCGGGAGCCGTATAAACAGGCCAGCCCAGTACGGTGCAGAGAGCATGCAGCCTGCTGCTCATAGGGAGGGCTGGTTCCTGTTCTGGCTCACACCACAAATCTGCACTGCAGCACCTCGCGCCTGTGCCTCGCAAGCACAGTACCCAGAGCCTGGCTGCAGTTATAAACCCCCATTGCTCATGTCCCCTTCTCCGTCTGAACACCTTCTCTGCTCTCAGATGGTGCCTGAACGCTTCGTACTGCTTTGCTAAGGGACATCAGCAAACAGAAAGAGGCAGTCTGGGCTCCAGGACCAACGGGATGTAGCATTAGCACAGGGCATGGTCTGGGTAATGAGAGGGAAAAAAAGAGCCAGATAAAGAGGTCACATGGAAAGAGAGGTGATATGTGAAGATCTCAGGCTTTGCAAGATGCCATGGAAGGAAAAGAGAGATGAAAACACATGAGCCACCCATGCCATCTGCCAATGTTTGCACAGAAATCCCACCAAAACAAAAATATTGTTAAAAATCCATCAGAGTTGTTCATGGTACATCCCACCATCAGAAACACAGAAAGCCCACGTGGCTCCCAGCCCTCCCACCCAGCACTCCTCCACTACTGCACAGAGTAGCAGTAAGGATTGACCGTGAACACATAACAAAATCATATTTCCTTGCAATTATTTCCAAATTGCTGCTTTGTTGGCACTTTAATGTCACAGCCATTGGCTTCACTGTGTTCCACCCCTTTGGTGTGGATGCATAGCAGTGGTTTTGTGCCACTACGCCGTGCCCTGGCTGGGCTCCTGCATGGAACCCTGAGCCAACTGCACCCAGCAAAGCTACATCATTCCAAAACAGGCAAACTCATCATGCAGAAGCAATAGAAAATACCTTCAAGTGGACCCTCTACTCCCACTTTTCAGCATTCTGCAATATTACCGCTCACAGCCTTCATACCTTATCATTTGTATCCATGTTTCACCAGCCAGATTGAAGCTAGGATTTTTTCGTTAAGCGTCTGCTGATGGGAAGTGCATACACTTTTGTGTATGGCCTTGTAGCTGCGTGCCCCCAGAATGAAGGCTTTCATAACCAGTGGCTATTTCTGAAAATATGCCATAAGATGCAACAGACTCTATCTTCAGAGTACTCACAATGCGGGGAGCACAAACACTGTTTTTCCTCCCTTTGTCGGTATTTGCGATGGGCAGCAGTACCCTGTTATCCCCGCCTTACATGTGCATGACCTCAGCGATCAGCTGGAGCCGTGTATCAGCAGCACCTGTCCTGTGCCCACTGGGAGCTGCCCCATCGCCCACTGGGAGCTGCCCCATCGCCGTGCCCTGCTCTGCCCGGCCTTGCTGCACCCACGTTAGGAGCTACCCCACATAAGGGCTGATTTGAATCCCCTGAGAGCCAGCATGGATCTTCCCAATGGGCGGGCTACAATAAAGCAGCGCAGTGTAACACAGAGTGAAGCAACGCAGCACGAAATGCAATAATAAAACGAAATTGCTCGCATGCTGGGGGGTTCCCATCCGCCAGGAAAGCTTTCCTCCAACAGGAGGAGCTCTTCGCTTTGCTGAGACGATGCCAAAGGAGTGGCCGCGCTTTCGCTGCGTGCCCCCTCCCCCCCTCCGCCTCCCGCCCCCGTTTTAGAGGAGAGCGGCAGCTTAATTGATTTGATAACAAAACAAACAGCAGCCGAGGGCTGCCCGCGGCACGGCACAGTACGGTACGGCACCGCTCGGCTCTCCCCGCGGCCGATGACGCGCCGAGTGGCAGCGCGGTGCCGTACCGTGCCGTGCCGTGCCGGGCCTCCGGGGGAGGCGGCTGCGCGGGGGGGGAACTCCACCCGGGGAAGCGCTGCCGGGGGGGTGGCCGCCTGCCTCTCTGCTCCCTTCCTGCCCTCGGCTCTCAGCGCGGAGCGCGGCACCGGAGAGACCGGAGAGCCCGCGGCGGGGCTGCCGGGAGCGGAATGGGGCGCAGCGGCCCGGGGGTGGCGGGGAGGCGGCGGTGGGGGGGGGAACGCTCTTGGCGTGTGGGCGACAGCTGCGCCCGGCGGGCAGCGGCCGGGGATTAGCACACACGCGCCTTTGCGTGGCAGGAAGGAGCGGCCCCGCGCGCTCCCCGGGAGCTGGGGGAAGCCGGGGGGAGGCCGAGGGGGAGGCCGGGCGTGCAGTGCCGGCTACGGCCGAGAGGGGACGGCAAAGCAGCGGGAGGGAACCGCCGTGCGGCCGCCTCATCCCGACCCCCGTCCCGAGAGCAGTGTCGCGAGGGGAGGGCAGGAGGCTAAAGCGGGACGGAGCCGTGCCCGTGGGCTCTGAGCGGAGCGGAGGGTCGGCCCCGGGCTTTTCCCGGTCGGAGTTTGCTGCTCGGCTCCGCTCGCGGCGCGGAAACTTTCGGCGCCCGCAGTGCCGCTCTGAGCCGCGGAAGCGCGGGTGTTGCGGCCGGGGCTGGCGGAGTCCCCGCGGCGGCCCACGCGTGTTCGCGGCGTCGGGCGGCCGGGGGCGGGCGGGCACCCCCAGCATGGCGCGGGGCCGGGAGCACGGCGCCTGCTGGCTCTCAGCGCAGCCCCGAGCAGCAGCGGCGGCGCGGGTTTCCCAGCTTCAGCTTGTTTTTCTTCCTAATTATTTTTTAAAGACTCGGTGACTCTTCGGTGTGGCTTGCTTTTTTTTTTTTTCTTTCTATTTTGTCTTCTCGGCTTCGCAGTGGGGATTTTGAGCTGTAAAACCCGAAACCGGGAACCGTGACTAATTTCGGGATGTATTTATTCGGTGCATTCATTCTGAGACCGTAACACAGGATGGGCCGGGGGTGTGTGCTGGGGATGGGAGCGCTGCGGGGCTCTGCTGAACGCACCCTGAGGGCCGGGCAGCCCTGTGAATTAGGGCGACAACGGGGTTCGTCATGTGAGCGCTGATGAATTCAGGGAACGCGAGAGCTGCAATTGACATTCCTAAAAACAATTAAACCGGTGGGGAGCACTGCTCGAAAATCGATACGGCTCTACGTAACGACGCTGTGTGGCTGCAGGCAGATTCCTCCCGTAGTAACGAAACGCGAAGTGGCTGCGAAGTACCGCGATTCCCAGTCGCATCCCCCGGCCCCGAACGACGCCGGAGCGCGCGTCCTCCTGCGCTGGGGCGGAGGCACCGAGTAGCCCCGGGGAATTCTCGGGCATTAATAACCTCGGGTCTCGGTCGGGGCAGGCATCTAAATAGCTGCCCGAATAGGCAGCGAGCTCCTTTGGTCTGGGACGAAAATAAACCGGGGGTTAAGCTTTAAATATCCTGTCTTGATTTAAGAGCGAGATGCGGTCGGCTGCATCGCTGAGTCGGCGGGGATGGGGAGGGGGAAGGGAAGGAATAGGGATGGGTTGGAGAAGAGGAAGGGACTTGGGGCTGCGTCGCCCCGCAGCTGCTCGCGGATCGGACCGGACACGTTTCCTGCGCTCGCGGGAGACGGCAGCGCAGCCCCGCACCGCGCGGTGCTTTCCAACAGGGGGCGAGGGAAGCCCGGCTGGCGGCCGCGCCGGGCGCAGAAAGCCCCAGCGGGAGCGGGGTCGGCGAGGGGGGCTGGCGGGCGGGTGGGGAAGGACAATCGCAATCCGGCGTCCGGGCAGCCCCGGGCTGTGCGGAGCGTGCTTTTATTTCAGCTTTGGCTGGCCGCCAAGCCTCGCGGCACAGCGAGGTCTGTCGTAGGCACGGGCGCGCTACGAGCGCCGGACCGCCCCGCGGGGGCCGCGGCCGCGCGGTTTGCGGAGCGATCGCTCCCCGCCGGGTCCCCTCCGGCCGCCGAGAGCCGGGACGCCGCTGCCGTGCGCCGCGCGGGGGCCGTTCTGGCAGCCGGAGGCTCCTCGGTGCCGGCACGGAAGAGGACACAAGTTGAATATTGTTTGCGCGGCCGGGACAAAATACCCAAGGCTGGCGGAGGGGGAGGGGAAGGATTGTGTTCGCCCGCCCGTGATGAATAATCCGGGCCGGCCTCCCGGCTTCGGCGGCCAAACCGCTCGCGGCTCTGCCAAGAGATCAGCCGCGGCCTCTGCCCGCGCCCCGGGCGCCGCTGGCCTTTCCCCGGCCGCCTCCGGCACGTCGCAGTTGCCGGGCGCACGGCGCGGCCCCGCCGGGACCACCCGCCACGGGGTGCGGGGCCGGGGCCGGGGCCGGGGTGCGACGAGGAGAAGGGAACGGGGCGTGCGGGGGGGGCGACGGCAGGTGCAACCCCCACGCGGCCCCGTGTGCGGGTGCGGGTTGCGGCGTGAGCCCTCCGGTGCGCGCTGCCGAGAGGCGGGCGGTGCGTGTGCGTGGGTTTCGGGCGTGCGTGACATAGACCGTGTGCGTGGCGCTGGCGAGGAGAGGCAGCGTGTGACACGCGACACGCGGGAGAGGCGGCGCGCCCGCGTGACTTTCAGCGAGTTCACGCGTGGGCGAGAGCCGCGGCGCGGGGCCGGGCAGGAACCGTGCCCCGCAGCCCTTCCCAAGCCCGGCCCGGGGCCGACTTTCGGAATCCGCTTCCCGCCGGCCGCTCCGTCTCCACGCGGGACCGAGCCCACGCGGGGGAAGGAGCTCCCGGGGCGGGGCGGGCGGGCCACGAAGGGGGGATCCCGCGGCGTTCCCCTCCCGCGCGGCGCCGAGGCCCCGTTCTGCCCGGCCCCATCGCGTTTCTGTGCGGGAGGAGCGGGGATTTTCCATCTGCCGGCCGCCCCGCTGTGACCTCGGCGCGAGTTCGGTGGCACCGCTCCCTCCAGGGCAGGGTCGCGCCGCGGGGCTCCAGCTGCTCCTCGGGGTGCGGGAAGGGGACGGTGGCAGCTGCGGGTGGAAGGGCTGCGGCTGGCGGTGGGAGGCCCTGGAGCCCTTCCCGGGGAGCGCTGCCAGCGCTGTGCTGCCTCGACACGTCCAACCGCTCCGGCACGAGTTGGCTCTCTCCCTGCCCAGACCCGATCTGCGCCGCGGAGACGGCAAATGCCCTTAAGGGGGGGGGTCGGTTAAAGGGGCATCGGGGGAGGGGGTTTCCAGCGGACGCGCGTGGGCCGGCGCCGCCACGCCGGGGGGCCACGGGAGAGCTCGGGGCGGCGTGGAAACAGCGCTGCGAGGGCAGTGGGAGGAGGAACGGCTCCGATCCTGCCGCTGCGTGCATCGGAGCTGCCGCTGCCCGAGCGCGGTGCTAAGCGCTGATTTACAGGTAGGGGAAACGTGCTCCACGAACCCCGTGCCACTTCCCTCCGGTGGATTCAAATCATATATAAAGAGCGTGAGCTGGCGGTCTCCCGGGCAGCTCCTAGGATGCGCGGCGTTGTTGTTAACACATGTTTCAATTTGGGATCGAGACTGTCAATTACCCGCTGAGGCGCCCGAGCCCCGGGCGGGCAGCACAGGGACGGCTGTGCTCAGCCGTTGCCCTCCCGCTCCGCCGAAGCAGCGCTCTCGGATCCCGCACCGCCTGCGCTCTGCCCCCGCCCGGCGGCTCTCGGCCCCCGCGAGGCGCTCCCCGGCTGCGGGTGGGGGGGGACGGGGGGACGCGCGGAGCGGGAAATGCACGGGCAGCGCTTTCCTGCTTCCGTAACGCGCTCTGTTTCTCGGTCGGAAAAACAGGCCGGCTCCGCTCGGCATCGGCAAGCCCATTGGTTTGCTTTGCTTTTTTTTCTTTCCGAGCGGAAGAGACCCCCGTCTCCCCCCGAGCAGAAGCCAGCAGCTCGGAAAGGCCGCTCCAGGGGCAACGGCGGAAAGGCCGCCAATTAACATCGCATCTGCGGGCGGCGAGCTGCGGGCGGATCGTCGGGAGGCGCCGCGCTCCCTCCCGCAGCCCCCAGGGCCCCCACGGGAGGATCTCTCTCCGGAGGGCCCCGCCCGGCCTTGGGGACGCTGTGCCGGGGCGGCCCCGCGGCCTTACGTGAGCCCACGCTGCTTCCTCTCCGCTCACCCGAAAAACCCGAACCCGCGGAGAGCGGTTCCTCCGCTGCCCCTGCCCCACCGCCCGCGCTCGGCCGGGCCGGGCCCCGCACGGCTCCGCACGCCTCTCGCTGCAGGGAGCCGCGAGCGCTCCGCTCCGCACCGCGCCTCCGTGACGAGCCCGGCATCGCAGGCAGCCTATAAATAATTTCCATTATGTTCAGCTGACAGCGCGAGGCGATTAATTTTAATAGCTGTATATTTGCCTGTTTCTCCTAATGCTCTGTAATGAGATGAGAAGCCATCCAACCCCAGATGGCTCCAGCCGCCTCCTTATTTATTTATTTGGTGTGTGCGTGTGCAAAAGAGGGGAGAACCGGGAGCGGGCAGCCGCCCCCGATGCCGGTCCCCGTAGTGGTGCTTCCCGGGGCCGGGGGGCCTCGGGGTGTCGATGTGTTATCTCCGGGGGTCGACGGGCGCAGATCGGTGGCGTTCAGGGTGAAGGGGAGCGCGGCTCTGAGCCCACCCCGTTAACCTGAATTCCGTGTCGGGGGGAGGGGGGGGTCGGGCAGCGCTTTGTGGAGCAGCGAAGAGAGCCCAGCGGCGGCCGCCAACAGCGGAGCTCTGCGTGCGGCCGTGTGACAAAACCGCGCTGTCCTCAGCCGGGGGGGGGTCCTGCATTCGGGAGCTGCAAAGGTGTGCGTTTGGGGGTGGGGGGAAGTGGAGGAGACGGGCTGCTTATCCAGGTGAAACAGCAGCGAGGCGAGCACCTGCGTCTTTTTTTTTTTCTACAAGGCGTGCACCGATAATTGCAGCAGTTAATTGCGTTTCTTTGAAGGTCATTGGAAGTTACGGGGCTGTGTTTTCTTTCCCGGCTGGCAGACAATGGCTGAGCGCTGTTTTAAATGTAAATCAGAGGGTATCCGCAGAAACCTGTGCTGTCGGATCGCGGCGTAATGGATTCACTCCGGCTGCGCCTCGCTCGCCACAATACAGCGCAGCGCCGGGCCGGGAGCGCGCCGGGGTTCCTCTGCGGAAGCGCAGTTGCCGACGAACATGGAAAGCATTAAATCGTGACGGGGGAGGGGGGGCGGCGCGGCATCGCGCTGCTGCTCGGGACCGTAGCGCAGCCACGCAGCCCCCGCACCGGGACGTCGGGCACCGCGAGCCAGGGCCGCCGGCGGGGGGGACACCCCGCAGGGAGGGGGGACACCCCGCCGCGGGCCGTGCCTCGTGCCGCCCGGGTCGCGTCCTCACTCCCGGGGACGGCGGAGAGGGGCCGGGGCCGAAAGGTGCCGTCTGGCTGCGGGCCCCCTCTCCGGGGGAGGCGTTCTGCAGGAATGCGGCGAGCGAGCCCGGCCCCGCTGCCCCCAAGCCCTCGTTAACCCCGGGGCCCCCGCGGCCCCCGCTCGGCACCTGCACGCGGCTCCGCCGGAGGCGAGGACGTGCAGCAGCGCGGAGCCTGCAGCGAGCGCGCGGCCCTCCCCCTTCGCCTCTCCCCGCTAATAACAGGGCAGCGCTCGGGAGGCGGTGGTTGCGCCGCACGAACAAACGCTCCGTGATTACCACAGCGCGCCCCGGGCTGCGGAGGGACACGGGGAGCCGAGCCGAGCCGAGCCGTGCCGTGCCGAGCCGCTCAGACGGGAGGCTTCGCGGTCGCCCCCGGGGGCCCGCTCCGCGCCCTCGCAGGGGCCGGGGCCGCCCGCGGGGCCGCGCTCGGTGCCTTCCCCGCGGCGCCGGGCCACCCCTGCGCAGA
Source organism: Numida meleagris (assembly GCF_002078875.1). Classification (NCBI taxonomy): domain Eukaryota; kingdom Metazoa; phylum Chordata; class Aves; order Galliformes; family Numididae; genus Numida; species Numida meleagris. The sequence goes on from NC_034409.1 coordinate 110,396,399, forward strand.
TGGCACCGTGTGACCCCCATTAGGGCAGCGCAGCCGCCTCTCCAGCAAAGCAGTCAGCCCGGTACCGCCGCTTCCCCCGTTGTCCACGGCAACCGACGTATCTGATTGAACCTCGTTGTACGCGGTGACACCCGCATAATGGATCATGCTGTCAGGGCTTTTTTATCACAGGCATTTATTTTGGTCACGGCTGGTGATAACTTCGCCGCTCGGCCCTCGTGGCGGTACGGGCCCCGCTGCCGTCTCCCCGCCGCCCCCCCCGGAGGGCGAGCGGGGCACAGGCTGTCCCCAAGCAGAGGGGCTCCGGTCCCCCCAGCCCGCTCCTCCGCATGCCGCACAGAGGGGCTCCCCGCGCCTTCGACTCCGGCGCGGCTCGGTGCCCCCCCCCCCCCCCCCCCCCCGGCCGGGTTATCTCGGGTCACGCGAAGCGGGGACGGGATCCGCCGCAACCCGCGTGCCGGGGGAGCCGGGCAGGAGGCACCGCGCCGCTCCCGTCCGCGCACACACTTCCAAAGTAAATACAGCGGGGCAGGGCAGGGCCTCCGGGAGGGGAGAGGAGAGGCCTCTGACAGGCGATTGTCAGGGCGGAGCCAGCGCTATTTCCAGCCCAGGAATAACAACGCCGGGGCTGCGGTGGCTCCGACCCGCGTGTCCAGGAAAGACCGGCTCTGGGTGTTTGTTTGGGTTTTAATTGGTATTTTGACGGCGGGCTGGCTTCGCGCAGGCAAACAATGACCCCTGGCCGGGCCGGGGGGGCGGCAGCACCGCCCCGGCCCGAGGGAACGGGGCCCGGCGAGGATGCCCCACCGCAGGGGCCGGGAGGGGCTGCGGACGGAGGGCAACGCCGGGACGGCCCCGCAGCCCCAGGGCAGGAAGCGGGGAGGGCGGGAGGAGGCGGCCCGGGGCCCCGGCGCGCTGCGGGGCGGGAGTGGGGGGTGAGGCCGCTGCGTTATCTGGGTCACTGGGGTTAGAAGGAGCGGCCGATAGGACCGGGGAAGCTGCGCTCCGCTGCTCTGGAGATAGAGCCGCGATCCGGGCCGGGCGGGCACCGCGCGGGAAGGGGGAGGGAATGAGGGAGGAGGAGGAGACGGCGACTCGTTCCGGCTCCCGAGCCGAGCCCAGGTGCGCTGTGGTTTCCCTGCGCTCGGCAGCCCCCTCCCCTCGCTTCCCATCCCCCGGCCCCCGCCAACGTTTAACCCTTTCCCACCTCGGCGGGGCTGCAGCTGAGGCGTGCGCCGGCCCGGCCGCGTCCCCTGCGGTTCCCCACTCCCTCCGTGGCAGAGACTGATCTCGGCGGGGGGGGCAGGGAAGGGAAGAAGGGTTGGCGTTGTGGTGCCGAGCACCGCCCTCGGGCTGCTCCCGGGCTCCGGCTTTGTACACGCACACGCAGTCCCAGCTGCGCGGAGCCGAGCCAGCCCGGGGCCAGCCCTCGCCTGCTGCTGCTGCCGCCGCCGCCGCCGCTCTCGCTTGCAGGCAGCCACCAGCGGGGCTGCTGCTGCTGCTGCTGCAGCCGCCGCCGCCGCCTTCCTCCCCCGCCCCGCTC